>NW_024081309.1:487036-892369 GCF_003009895.1 Hyaena hyaena | reverse complement strand
CTTCCTTCCTTCCTTCCTTCCTTCCTTCCTTCCTTCCTTCCTTCCTAACATTTATTTATTTTTGAGAGAAAGAAAGAGAGGCAGAGACAGTGAGAGAGCAGGGAAAGAGCAGAAAGAAGGAGACACAGAATCTGAAGCAGGCTCCAGGCTCTGAGCTGTCAGCACAGAGCCTGATATGGAGCTTGAACTCATGGGCCACGAGATCATGACCTGAGCCAAAAGTCAGATGCTCAACCAATTGAGCCACCCAGGTGCCCCACCTCTGTCAATGTTTCTAATAGAGTTTAGCCAATTTCAGTCTTCCTTCTAAGATATTGTTGATTCCATATAATTTAGTACCAAGTCATATACTATCTTCTGTTGCTTGTCTTTATTTCTTGTCTTTTAAAAGCAGCTTCCTGTCTAACAACTGTTTAGAATCCTCCACAGAAATTAGAACTCTACTGGGTATACAGTAAGCACCCAATAAACAACTGCTAACTACCAGTTTAGAATTACCTTATTTTACTCAGTTCCTGACAATTATAGATTTGTACATTTCTGCTTTATTCAAGTTTAAAATTTAAATATATCAGACTCACCACTACTTCATTCCACAAAGGAGTTGAGGTGGCTGGTGTTGTTTTAATTTACTCTCATATAGCTCCAAAATGTTGAAAACATGCATCTTGTGTCTTACTTTGCAAAAGTGGATAAATACCTCATTAAACTGTTAAGCTATAACTGAATAAATATATTGTTCATATCATTACATTTGTAAACCAAAAAAAAAGTAAAATCAAACTTTAATCATAGAAAAAGCAAATACATTTTCAAAGTAAATAAAATATTAAAACTGAAAAAAGCAAATTAATTTTTAAAATGGAATGCCCAAGAAATAGTGAGCATTTGTTCATGCCTACCCAGTATCCTTCCTCTTTTTTTTGATAGCATTCTGGTTTTTCCTTAAAGTATCTATGCTTCCCCACATAGTTCACATAGTTCCAATGAAGCTGGACTTTTTCGTTTACTAGCTCTAGGCAGAGTATCAAATGACTTAAGCCAATCAACACATTCCACTCTATTGGATACAAACTGGGTCAAGTTTGGGCAAAAGAAGTAAAATGGTCCAATCAGTCAAGTTCAGGATTCTCTTTTCGACAGCTAGGACTTATGGCATCCCTATTTTGACCCTAAACAAGAAAAAGATGGCTCCAATCTTAGGTCCACAAGGGAAACCAACTTAAAATAAAGCTTCCAGAAATCATAGCAAAGAGAAAAAGAAAATCCGGTCCCTTATTTATGAATAAGCCAGTGGAAGAAAAAAAAAAAAACTGAAAAAACATTAATGTACTAATGGAGCTTACCTTACCTATTTAAACTTTATATTCATGAAAGCCAAGAAAGTCCCTTTTTTAATTACCTGAGTATAAAGTAAGTTGTTCCTTTATTTGCAGTTGAAGGCATTCTAGTTAATAGAAATATCTATACTAAAATATAGCTTACCCTACTGTATTTAGTTTAAAATGAAGCATTTTCCAGAAAATCTGGAATATCATAAAATTTATCACAGAAATAAAAGTATTAAAATCAAAATTTATTATTATATTAAAAATATATCATTCAGTGACCCTGAGGCACATCTGCAGAAAAAGTATGAAATCAATATTGAAGAATAAGGTTAAACTACAAAAAAAAATTAAGTGGGTTATTTTCAGTAAAGAAATAAACTTTCCCTTCCAAGAGATGAGATTTTAAAATAATTGTTTTCTGTGTGAGTGGCAAACAAAATAAGGTATTCAGTGGTAAGTTTTCTTCCATTGTTATTTCTGCACATATAATGCTAACTTTCATTTAAGCTACTGATAGAAATGGCAAGTTTACCACTGGATTTAATGCTTTCTCACTATATCACATAAAATTTTATAACAATCTATAAGAATGCATATGTTCTACATGTAATTTTTAATGATAACAACTAAAATTAAATTTGAAGATGTTATGCCCTGACTAATATCTACAGTTGTAATAAAAATGTCTCAATATCAGAGATGAAACCTTAACATAAAGTTAATAAATATTTGAATAGTAAAATTGGGTGGAGATTAGTTCCCTGATACATTTTAAGAAAATTTTTCTAAATTTTAAAATTACCGACCTACATAAATTACTGGGTTCATATCTTTACGTCTTTATATATATATCTTTATAAATCTTATTGTAATTTGCGTGGTACACATGGCAGTTGCTTTAAAATGTGTATTATTGAGCAACTTCATAAATGACCCAGTAGCTTAGAAGCAAAAGAAAATGTGTCATCTCCCAAAGGGAAAAGATTGACTGCGATGTATAGGTCCACAATATTGAAAAAAATTAAGTTAATAACAGTCATTGTAGGGTGCTTTTATTTTCCCCTAATAGAGTAAAATCCATAAACTTGAAATAATTATTTTTAATTAAGCCATAGTACTAATTCAATTGGTTATTATTTTATCAGTCTGAAGTTGATTAAACCTAATCAGGATCAAAGAGTTTCTTATGCTCCATATTAATATACTCAAAATAAGCTACAACTCTTTTAGTTCTCTCACATATTATACAAAAAAAGAAAAATTTAAGTAGTGATGACTGAAAAGTTTTCTTATTTCTAACCAGCTGCCTTTGAGAAAATAAAATGCTGCTCCAAGTCTTTTGCTTTTTACTTTAAAATTATTTTTAATGTTTATTTTTATTTTTGAGAGAGAGATCAGGGAGGAGCAGAGACAGAGGGAGACACAAAATCTGAAGTAGGCTTCAGGCTCTGAGCTGTCAACACAGAGCCCGACGCGGGGCCCGAACCCACAAACTGTGAGACCATGACCTGAGCTGAGTCAGTCGATGAACTGACTGAGCCACTCAGGCACCACAATGCTGCACCAAGTCTTCAAAAGCACATCTAACATCAAAACACAAAATGGTTCATTTGGATCAACTTATCGAAAGCCACATTGATACTCTGTCAACAGCTGCAACTAGTCAACTTAGCTTTGTTAAATACAGAAGGTAATCATACAGCATTCTTTATTGCCCAATAACTTGCATCTAGAAAGTCCAAATATTTAATGAAATGAAATTATTGCTTCTTTCAGCAATGTCAATCATTTTTTGCCATTTAATGATTGGAGTACTTGATATTCTAATTTAAAAATTAAAACATTTGGTCAAGAGCATGCAGACACAAAAACACACAAACACACTGACACACTCCATTAGGATTCAAACATTTAAAAAAATTTTTCACTGTAAAATTTTCAATTTCTCTGCAAAATAGTTGCTGTAAGTTTTCTTAGTTACTCAAAAGTGGTTGGAATTATAATGTTATTCTTACCTCATACTTAATATTAACAGTTGGGGATAACCAAAGTTTCATTCAGATCATGCTACACATATTATACCAAGAGAAATTAAAACGAGACCTAGTGATATACACAGGTTCAGTAATGTTTGAGAAACAGAGTAGTTTAAGAGCAACCAAAGTCTTAGTATAGAACTCTACCCTTACTAAGTGTGGGTTTGGGTGTGTGCTGATTTGCCCTTCTCTAAGCTCTTTTAAAATTTGCTGGAGAGTTAGAGCAGACAGTGCTCCCAGGGCAGTGCTGAGACTATGAAAGAAAATAGATCCATTAAAATAACCAGCCCCAAGTGATATACTAGGTATTTAAAAGCTGCTTAACACAAGTTCTAATTCACAACTTGCCAAAGATATAATCTTAAAGAATGAATATTGTCAATCTAATGATCCAAAAACTCATGAACCACATGAACCACTTAGACATGAGCCCAGACTTTGTGTCTTTTGGAGCACTTTTTAAATAATTTATATCTTGAAATAAAACCATATACACAAAGGATTTAAGGTTATTTAAACTATATATGTATATAATACACACACACACACACACATCCATAATCAAGATAAGGCAATAAAAGCAGACCTAAACAAACTTTGGCTGCAGAGACTTAGCAGAGATAAGAAAAACCCAGAATGAGGCAGGTGCAATAACTGAACTTTTGGGTTTTGGCAGCCATAGAAATAAGGAAAATGCAATAGATGATGGGAAACGTCATACTTTTAAAAAACAGAAACTTGCTGATTGCCATCCACAATCCTGAGTTCATAAAAGGGACAAAGACACAGAAGTTGGTTGTCTAAATGTGCCCGAGGCTGTTTCTTGGAAGAGCTCTTAGGTACCTATATGTTACAGGAAGAATCATTGTGGAAAGGAGAGAGAATTCTTATTCAGGAAAATAAACTCTAATTAGAATCTGAGGTGGCAAGGTTGATTCACGGTACTCCTGAAAACTGTGTGACACATCCTTACTGAGACAGAGGCTGTCTTACTCCAGCCTAGAGGGACCTATAGCAACACTTTCCTTCAAAGTGTTTGATATGCTATAAAAACTTGGGTGCAAGAGTTGTTGATCTCAAAATAGAGAAGCTACATCTGGCACCCGAATAATTTTGAGGGAAGAGGTCATTCTTCAAGGCTCACCCATCAAATTATATAAGGATGCCCTATTTACTCTTTATCCTCCTACAAAAAACTTTAAACAAGAATATATTTTGATAGTTCTGCCTAGATGTATTGGCTTCAAAATGTATCCAGAAACAATCATCTAGGCTGATCTGTCAGATGTGTTTTCTGGAGCATGCCTGCTCCAAATAATTGTCATGCCAACCGACACAATGATGATTATTATGACCTTTGATGGCGATATTTTAACAGATATAACTGCAAAAATGGATTACTCTTAGTTTGTGTTCATAAGGTATTATCGTTGCCCTTGAACAGAATTCTTACCTTCCTTTTGTTTGTGGCAAGTGAATATTTATTACATCATGTAAGTATACCATCAGATAGCTTAGATTTAAGTACCTTTAAAGATCTAATATTAGAACATGGTCCATCATTAGATAGTGCTTTCCCTTCCTGATGTTAAAAAACTACACTATTTAAGAAAGCTTATATTATCTGAGATTGCTGACAGCATCTGGTAGCTTGGCCTCAAACAGTTCCTGGCTATAAAATCAGCAGGTAACAAAAGAATTGGTAAATGGTTTATGAAAATTTATACTGTTTGAAGAATGTTCTCAGTGAGTTGAAAGATTGTAACAAATATTAGCAATGAAATAGTTTTGCCCCAAATTCCCCGCTTCTCATGTAAGGTAATACAATAAGAGGCTGGGACTTGAAATATCTTAAGAAAACATAGGAAGGGCAGCCTGGTTTAACAGTTGAAATAAAAACAAAAATAAGGATATTTGTATGTAAGCAATCCTTTACCTTCTGCCTTCAAAATGTGTTTTTCGTGCGTCAGAAATGAAGAACAGCTTGTTCCTTTATTAACTCATATTTTATTAAATTTATTAAATAAATACCAGGATTAAAATAGATGTTATGTTACAACAGAAAATGGAAAAAATTAATTAGATAAAGAAAACACACACAAAAAAGTGATGCTTTTAAATGTGGATGTTTTAACTACCCAAAGTTAATAAAGAGGCTATTTTGTTGTATCCCTAGTGGGTACATTAGTGCTTAGTGTATGGTATGTGTTCAATGAATATAGTTGTTTTTCTTTCTTGCTGTTTGTAGCAAGTGCTTTTTCTAATCATTCAGCTTCATGTTCTTTGTTCCAAACCAATGTCATACCAAGGACAGTTTACATATTGCTAATCACTGAAGATGAAATTTCTGTATAATCTTTTCTCTACCACTACCTCTAGAAAATAATTTCTCAGATGAAACAACAGATTTATTAATTAAAATTCCCTTTCATTTAATTAGTGTTCCAAACCATTTATTACTTATTCAATAATTTAAGTAGATAAAGCATTATATTTAATTATTAAGATAAAAGCTAACATTTATATTACATGTATTAAGTACCAGGTACTGCTCTAATATTTTACATGTATTAACCCATTTAATATTTAAAATTTACCCTGTATAGTAAATAGTAGTATGCCTATTTTATAGATGGTGAAATGGAGTCACTGAGAGGTTAAGTAACAAGGCCAAGGTAACACAAATAAAAAGTGATTGGGTAGGGCTCCTAACCACTAGACTATAGAATTTCTCATGAAGTCTCCATCTCTGCATGTAGTATTCCTGGATTACTTAAACATATGTTATTACCTTTCTTTTCTTATTCCAGAGTGGAATTTGCCCAGATCCTGTGTTTGTCTCTACTTTGTGATGTATTTATCTTACTCTCCTGAAAAGATATGCCTTTGTTGTTTTGCATTTTAATATCAAGGTGTTATTCGACTGCTTATGTTTCATGCTCTTCATAACCTCAAGTCAACATGTCATTTAAAGTTAAAATTTTAAAGGTTACAATTCAAATTACTATACCAAGTTATGTTCAGACAGAGAGTTAATAAATGTCTTTAAATGACATTGTTGGTTCACATGTATTTTAATTCCTAAAAATCCATCCAAAATTTTAAAGGGTTGCTATTTGTAAATAAAAAAATATGTACTTTGAGGCACCTGGGTGGCTCAGTTAGCTGGGCATCTCTTTCTTGATTTTGGTTTAGGTCAGGATCTCACAGTCATGGGACTGAGCCCCATATCAGGCTTGCACTGCTTGGGGTTCTCTCTCTTCCTCTCTTTCTGCCCCTCCCCCCCCATGCTCATTTGCTTGCTCTCTCAAAATAAATAAATAAACAATTAAAATAAAATAAAATCATTAAACAAAAAGTATTTCCTAATTTTTTTGAAAAGAACAGAATATATAAAGTCGGTCATGCAAACACACTCTAATGAAGCTTTAACCTGTTCTTCATAAATCCAATTTTCTACAGAATATGATGTCCTAATCTACCATTTTTACACGTGGAGCTTACCACTTTGTTTTAGTATTCACTTTTTAAGAGAATAATTCATTTTAACTTTTTGGCTGAATAAAATCTTAGCCAAGGACCATATAAGGACAACAGCTCTGTGATTCGCGGGATAGAAAAATGCAGGCGGCAGGCTTTTAATAAGTCAGCTAATGTAAAAATATCTTCATTGATTTGCAGATTCTTTGGGCTTTCTAAATAATCATATGTTCTATAGAAAACAACATTTTCATCTTTTCCTTTTCCATTCATATTCTTAATTTATTACATTGGCTAAAGATTGAACACAATGTTCAACAGTATCACTAAGAAGAATCTTTTTCTTGCCACTGGCTTTCATGAGAATACCTTTAATAACTTATTCTAAATGGTTTTGCAGTGGTTTGGGTATATTTCCCCTGTCGCAGCCTGATATTCCTCACTGGGTAATTTTTTTAGGTTATTAAAATGTAATCTATTGATATGAATACATGTTAAATATATCATCGAAAATAATATTAAAATATTGGGCATAAAAATATCTATAATGGAGAACTAAAATAACCCATAAAGTTACTACCATTAGTTCTGAAAAGTGGTAACTGCCCAAATACAAGGTGTAGAATGGAACTTTATTTTTAAAGAAAACCAACCCAGACTGATCAAGATCATTGGATGTTTTTTAAATAGCAATTTAAAGTTATTTTTCCACGCTTTCAACTTGTACGTTAGCTTCAGTGAAAAATTAATAAGAAAAATAAACCAAAAGAAACACAAACTATACTTCAGAACGTATATTTAAGTCTCCCGTGTACTAAGAATTGTGTTTCATAAGAGAACACTCTAAGTGAATGAATGTCTGAGTGAAAATGTCCCAAATGTAGATAGGTGTCCCAGTGTACATGAATCCCTTTACTTGGAAATGCCTCACTTTTGTGGAATGCCTTTAGTTATGTTCTAAAGCTAACACTAGTTAGTTTTGTTCTAACTAAGGTTTACTAATACTACACTGCAGACACTTCAAAAATCTTTTTTACTATTTTACCTTAAGTAAGTGTAAACAACTCTTCTCTGGCTTATGTTATTCCATTTAGAATTTTCCACATTCGAATTACTCTCTGAAAGCGAATTTCAAAAATAATACTTAAAAACATATTTTGATCATTGCATTTCAATTTTCATCACCCAGAATATCTAATAGGAGAATTCTATTTGATCCATTAATCTGAAGCTGCACGTGTCTTTAGCTGATCAGTCTGTATCCTAAATGTCCTAACTACTGAATTACTTAAACTAGTACATTACCACTGTATCTGTGTTTAGGATAATGCAATTTTATGCACCTGAACTAACAGTGTTCCAAAGAGCATGTGGAAAAAAAACAGTCACGGGAGCTACAGATTGCATTTTTAGTAGTAACTTACTTAAAAAATTTTTTTAACATTTTATTTATTTTTGAGAGACAGCAAACAGGGGAGAGGCAAAGAGAGGTAGACACAGAATCTGAAGCAGGCTCCAGGCTTTGAGCTGGCAGCACAGAGCCCAAAGCAGGGCTCACATCCATGGACAGTGAGATCATGACCTGAGCCAAAGTCGGACATTTAAATGACTGACCACCCACGTGCCCCTTTAGTAGAACTTCTTAACCTGTGTCAAGGAACTGACTTTGCTTCTGTCTCCACTGTGCATGTGGAGGCATGCAGAGGCTGCTCTGACACAAAGGAGCCATCACTGCATCTACCATTAACAACGGCAGCTAGCGGGTGCCTGGGTGACTCGGTTGAGCATCTGACTCTTGGTGTTGGTTGGGGTCACCATCTCGTGGTTTGTGGGTTCAGACCCCCTGGTGGGCTCTGTGTGGCAGGGAAGAGCCTGCTTGCAATTCTCTCTCTCTCTCCCTCTGTCTCTGCTCCCCCCACCCCCCACATTTCTAAATATAGATAAACGTAACCAAAATTTTATCTATCTATCTATCTATAAAACAATGATAGCTAATAGTCACTGAGTTCTTATGCCAGGTATTGTTCTAAGTGCTGTACTTGGATTAACTAATTCAATTCTCATATCCTCTATAAAGGAGGTATTATTATGATGCTGACCCATTTATAGTTCTCCAAACTGCATCAAGGTGATCTTTTCAAAATCCAAATCTTATCTTTTTCTGTCTCCCACCTTTACCTCAGGCTGGTAGAGGGCTTAGGATAAACATCTTAAAACAAGATCCTTAACATGGCTCACAGAGTCCTGCAGGCTGTGATTTGCTCCCTCACCCTCATATGTACCACATTTCCCCTTCATGTTTCAGTCCCCAGATTTCTTTTGGCCTCTCACATGTACTATTTCATTTTCCCACAGCACACTGCAACTCCTCTTACCTCTGACTTTCACATTAATTCCTTTTTTAAAGAGAACAATTGCTGGAGGGCATTATGCTCAGTAAAATAAACCAGAGAAAGATAAATACTACATGGTATCACTTATATGTGGAATCTTTTTTTAATTGAACTCACAGGACCAGAAAGTACAAAAATGGTTTTCAAGGGTTGAGGGGTGAGGGAAACAGGGAGAGGGTGGCAAAAGTACATAAACTTTCAGTTATAAGATGAGTAAATTCTGAGGATCTAATGTATAACATGATGACTATATAGTTAATAACACTGGGCTATACAATTGAAATTTGCTAAAAGAGGAGAACTTAAATGTGCTCACTTTAAAAAGTAAGAAAAAGAGAGAGAGAAAGGAAAATAAACCTATACGTTAGGTCATGAACATGTTAATTAACCTGGAATCCTTTCACAATGTATACAAATATCCAATTATCACACTGTACACTTTAAATAATTTACAATCTTATTTGTCAGTTATACTTCACTGAAGCTGGAAAAAATAGATATAAAAAATAAAATTATCTATGAGTTAAAAAAAAAAACACAGTTCAGTCACTACTTCCTCTGGTCTCCCCCACTCCAACCCCAAGTTGTATCTCTAGCAAACATTAAGGGGCACAAATTGAATACCCAAACATGTGCTGAGGGAGGGAGGGAGAGAATGACTACTTCCAATAATTTTCTATTGGCAAGTTGTACTTCATTTACTTAGTGTCATGTTTTCACATTTTTGTGTTGTTTTGTGACCTTTGTCTGGAAGGATCATTGCTTTGAGGTCTTCCTAGCATCTTAGTTGCTGTGGAATGCACACATTGTGCTGTTAAGTGTGAGGTAAGGAGCAAACCGCTCTGGTTCTATTTTAACTATTTGCTGCCAGAGGTGCTTATCCTCCATTTTAACTCAGAAGGACAGAAGAAGGGTCCTCTGTATGGAATTTGAACTCTATTTCTATGAAGAGAAATATAGATCCATGTTAGCCATTTTGTTCTTCTTCCTACAAGTCTCACCTTTCTACAAATTTAGTTCCTTCAAAATACGATAATAGTGGACATGGATAGGCTTCTAAAGTGATAAATAAATGGGTATCTACTGTAGATTTACAATGATGTTTATGTCTTAGTTCATTCAAGTTTCAGGACAAGATAGCAACTAGTATTCAGCCTTGCCACATCACGTGTCCCCAGATAAATAAACATAAAGACAAAATATAAATGTATCAGTTTTATTTCAAAAATAGCAAACTGCCTTATTTTATTGCAAATGAAAATATTATCATGTCTTTTCAGATGTGAGTGTGTGTGAACAGACTAGTACTTTTAGTGTTGAAATTTTACTGGAATATGAGATAATTCTATTTTACGCAAAAATTTAAAGATGGCAATTTTCATCATTACTCTAAACATTATCAGAGAATGGAGAATTGGAAAAGCATACTTCCTTTGTTTGACTCAGAATGCTGAGGAACATAGATTCACTTGCAAATGTGCAATCATGCAATAAACTGATTTTCAGAGTCAAAAAGACAACATATGTGTCCCAAGTTCTTTCTCATCCTCTGTCAAATGAAAGTACATGTTCACCTTAACTTTAAATAATTTGTGTTACAATAATTTTCTTAATAAAAACAACTAAGAACCTTATTAAGAAAGAGCTATATGTATCTATTTGGAGAAAAAAATGCTAAAAAGATAACAATTTTTTTGGATCTGTGATTCTGGATCCCATCTTATATACTCTGTGTGTGTGTGTGTGTGTGCGCGCGCGTGCCCACGCACGTGTGACAGAATGGAATGTTCCATTATGAGTTTTTGTTTTAAGAGCCAGGGATGGCTCCAAGGCCATATGGAAGCAATTCAGTGTAATGGGCATGCTGGCCAACTGTGTAGGCTCCTTCCTCTTCACAGCCCAATTCAAATTATTTGTGACAATGGGTGAAGGCCAATGAAGTAAAAATTATTGGAAGCTACACCTGACAAAACATTTGTCATTGCATAGGCATATGCACCCTAAAATTCTGGGGGTGTAACAATGGTCATGTAATCTTGTAACTGGCATTAATGGTTGGCCATGGTCTGAAAATCTAAAAGCTAACGAAAAAAAGTCTAATCATGTTTGTGTTACAAATAGAAAAGTTTTCCTCTGGAATGAAATTTCCAGGATTGAAAGAACAAAGAGTAGTGAACATAAAACAAGAGAAAGGATTCAAGAAAAATAGACATAAATTTTCAGTAAAATATGTTAAGCATACCAAATCAGAATATCTTATTTGGACTCACTAACCACTAAAATAGAATGAAAAGAGAAAAAAACTGTTTCTGGAATCCTCATAATACTAAAACACAGAAATTCAGGAAAAAGTAGAAAAATGCAAAAATTAATAAGAAAAATGAATCAAAAAGAAATACAAACTATACTTCAGAACGTATATTTAAGTCTCCCATGTGTTAAGAATTGTGTTTCATAAAAGAGCACTCTAAGAGAATGAATGCCTGAGTGAAAATGTCCCAAATGTAGATAGGTGTCCCAGTGTACATGAATCCCTTTACTTGGAAATGCCTCACTTTTGTGGAATGCTTTTAGTTATTCCCAGCATTTTAGCAACTAGATCCTGAGAAAATGGATGGCAATTGAGCCAGGGACCTAGCTCTTGTGGGAGGTAGGTAGGGTTATGAACTGGCCTAGAAGAGGCAGAAATTGTAGAGAAAGCTTATAAGGAAACAATGTACTATGTAGAGGACTATTGGAAGAAAGGTATCCATTACAAATGGCCCTGGGTTTGTGACTCAATCACTAATATGTTATGAGACCTTGGATTCCCTGCTTATGCATCAATTTTCCTTATATCCAAAATGAGAGTAATTGTTGCTAATTCACATCATTGTAAAGATAATTTGAGATTAAATAATACATAAAAATATACATTAAAATCAAGAGGCTGAGTGTAAGATATTACTATGGGGTTGTAATTTTGTGGCATCTGGAATCTCTTCCAACCCACACTTAGCTCCCTGGCACATACTTCCACATACTCTTTCAAGAGTCTTGTGGGAATTTCTGACTCATCCTTTCTTCTAATGAAGTCATATTTTCCTTTCTCTCTGTAACTATCAGGAAATTCAAACATCCCTGTCCCCATTGTATAAGGTAAAAGTCAGAAGGCTACATTTAACCACAAGTTTTATGGTGCCCATGTTCCACAATTTCACTTAGCTTCTACTGTGCAGAGACATTACCTATGCCAGGATTCACTGTGCTTTTCTTTTCTTTTTTTTAATTGCAGTCAAATAGACAGCACAAAAACCATCTTGCTTTGTAAAAACAAAAACAAAAAAAGATATTTTTAAAGTAACTATATTTTTTATGAGGGTCATTCTGATTTTAATAGCTTTACACAAGAAAATATAATTAAGATTGCAAGGAAAAATACTCTTATGTGAGGAACAAAAAGTCACATGTTATTGTGGAGAAAATTAAAGAGGGAAAATTTCTCAGGCCAGATTTTCTTGGCAACAACAGCAAAATCTCATCATTGTTTTGAACATTTTTGCAGAGCTCTAGAGTTTATAGTTCACAAAAAATACTATGAGAGAAGTTTTCACCTTAAACCTTTTGCACGGATGCTACTTCAGGTAAATCGGTTGACTTGGACCTTAACAGAGTTTGGGCCAGAAGAAAAAAGAATTTTAAAACAAACAGAGGGCTGATGGGGGTGGGGGAGAGGGGAAGGGGGGTGATGGCATTGAGAAGGGCACTTGGGATGAGCACTGGGTGTTATATGGAAACCAACGTGACAATAAACTATGAAAGAAAAAAAATTGTTTTCTGGGGTCTGTAGTGAAGGTTGAACTGTTACAAGAGTTCCAAGAAGCGGTTTTGCCCAGGGAAGAAGATTATGAGCAAGTAAAAGAATGAATCATCTTTGTCTCAGTTTGTCATCCATGAGGACAGAGTAAATGAAGAACAGAAGAGATAATATACACTATGTATCAGAGATAACACCTGGGAGTCAATATTATTTTTTGTACTATTATTAACATCTATTGTTAAAATGATTGGGATACACAACGAAGCTAATTCTTCTACAAGAATATATGTGCATATGTTTAGCCTCCAATCATATATATGCAAGGCATTATGACAAATCTTAAAAATACAGAGAAATGTGAGAAAAATAATCTTCTCCCAAGAAATGTACCACCTTGCAGAAATTGTAGACATACATAACAAAAAATAAACACCAGATAGGCAATATCAACGGGCCAAAAGTGCTACAAGAATTTAAAGGAGCTCATTACTCTGAGAGTGGCTTTTAATTTATTTTTCAAAATTTCTTTTACAATACATAATTGGAACAATTGTTTCAAAGTCATATAGCTGAATCTAATGGGTGTATAGGTTACAAAAGTGACCAATAATTGCCAGTACTAATAGCCAGGAAGCATTCCAGCATTACTTTGTAGGACTGTGTAGAGGATGTTCATATGCTGAGTAAAGATTGTCAGAAAGTGCCTACGTTTTCAGAAAGTAAGCAACCATCCTCAAAGCAAGTAGCATCCCTCCACTCACTCTAATCTGACTTCTAGCTCCATCATTCCACCAACACAGCTTGCACTGAGATCTTGATAAGATCTCCATGCAACCGAATCCAGGAGACCAAAGAACCAAGCCAGAGAACTACAAGGTCTGAGCAATATTTGAAATCGTATTGGGGCTTCAGATTGAGAAGTGACTCAGTAAAGACCACACTACTACCATGGTTGAGCACAGAAACTTAAACACCAGTGGACTGTTATACTGATCACATAATTCCATCTAAAATTCTTAAATTATTTCTGCTTGTGTTCTGAATTCATGAATTAAGGACACTGCCTACCAAAATTGGCACTGTGTCATATAAAGGTAAGCTTCCTATGGATCTCACAGTCTATGTAGAGAATGCAGAAAAATCCACAGATGTATACCTCTCCATTACCTAGGAGATCCATATATGTTTACTGAATATTTATCCCTTGGAGCTTTTCTTAATTCAACAAGAACCTTAGTGGTCCATTTCCAAAAAACTCAGAAGTTGGTCAAAAGCAAAGTACTATGCAGCTATCAACGTTCCTATAGTAACAGACTATTCTGCATTTGTCTTGCATTATGTTCATAGAAAGATATGGGAGAAAGTATAATTTGAGTACAAAATTCAGGATTTATATTGCACATTTGGTATTCTTATACCCCTTTTCTGGTTCTCAAATGGAAGGGAGTATCTAACTACCATGAGCATGGTCCTACCAACCCACCTGATGTCCATTGTTGTCATGCAAAAAAATCTATATCTTAAACAAGACTAATGAGAATCACATATGAAGGATTCATATCCTCTCCTAATGGTCCTTAAAACCATGCCTTTGGGATTTGTTCATACATAGGGGAAAAAAATCAACCAGTTTTATATAAATTCCTATATTTTAATCTCAATCATTAAATTATGGTTTTTTAAAGTTTATTTATTTATTTATGAGAGATAGACACAGCATGAGTTAGGGGAGGAGCAGAGAGAGAGGGAGACACAGAATCTGAAGCAGGCTCCAGACTCCAAGTTGTCAGCACAGAGCCTGATGTAGAGCCTGACCCAGGGCTAAAACTCCTGAACCATGAGGTCATGATCTGAGCTGAAGTCAGACGTCCAAACAACTGAGCCACCCAGACACCTCTAAATTACAAAATATTTTAAGTAATAGTAATTTTTGTTCTTTGGTAGTGCTGGCCACCTAAATTCAATATAGTAAATAATCTGATAGGGTTTATCAAATCACTTAGGCATTAAAAAAATCCTAAATTTTAATTATTAATTTTTTTCACTCCAAAACTTTCTTATAATATAAAACCAGTTTGAAGCTAGTTGTCAGGATTCCCTACAATATGAATCCTGAATTGAGCTAATTAAACACAAATAAAGATTGCTTTAATGATAATATAAATCTTCCTACAAGATCTGTTATAATCTGGCATGATTACGGCTATAAAGAATGGGCTCATTGACTCTTGAAAGCAAATTATCACTTAAGTGGTTTTAGCTTGTTCTTCTCGAAAAATCTCCAAAGCATATAAATTTCCAACAATCAGAGTATAATAACTGATATAACTTTTGATAAGCATTTATCTTGCAGTATTTGCTACTCATCAACTTTTATAAAATCACAATGTTCAACAGGTCATTTTGAGCAAAGTAACTAAGCTCTTTTTATAGATACTAACAGCACTAACAGTTAGCATGTGAACTTCCCATTAAAAGAAACTTCCTATGGGCAACTGAACTTGACCAGGCTTTCATTTCCACGCTTAAGTACACAAACTACTGATTTATACACATAGTTAAACCTGTATTTAGCGAATCTTACTGCAGTGTTCTTAAGCCCAGTTTTCTCTTCTATTCTCTAAAGCAGTGGTTCTCACTGTGTTCCTGAACTGGAAGCATCAGTGTTATGTGAGAAATGTAAATTCTCAGGTCCCACTCCAGAAATGAACCAGAAACTCTGGGGTTGGGGCCAGAAACACAAGTTTCAACAAGCCCTGTAGGTGATTATGATGCCAGCTAAAGTTTGGAACCTTTGCTCTAGAGCAAAAAGATGTTCTCTTGCTATAAAGAAAAGATTTCAATCCCTTAGTTTAGAGCAGTAGATTTTGTCAAGTCCTGTGTCTCTAAGCCCAAGGTGCCATTATACCTCATACAATATATGGGAATTCTTTACAGATGGTATCATTTAAAAAATTTTTTCATTTAATGAAGATTTTACAATATGGAATATTCTCATAAATGTAAAAATAGAGATGTGTATTTGAGTTTTAAAAGAAAGATTGTGCTTTAAAAGAAAAAAGTGTGGTTATTTCAAACACTATGAAATGATAGAGATAAAAATAAAAAACATCTTGTCTGTCATAATTTCAACAGGTTCTTCCCTAGGATCAAAGTCAAAGAAAAGAGGGCTGATTCTAACTTTTGCCCTGTAGTGTTATTTATACCTCTAGAGCCATGTCTACATGATGAATGAATGAACAAAATAGGTAGAGATATTCTTACACAAAGACCCTCAGAAGCAAGCTGGTAAGATTATCCCAAAGAATAGATAGAGAGGAATTGGTTTATTTTGCTAATAGCCCCCATGGCATGGCCTGTGATATCAGAAAAGCTAAAATCTTTGAAAAAGAGACAGAAGAAATGGATTTTAAAAGATATACCCCTCAATTTCTACATAAATTCATAATAGATACCAAAAGTAAGACTTTGGGCAAAGCAATATTTCTTCACTCAGAAAATAGGGATCAAGTTTATAATATGATATATTTTGATCATTCTTTTAATTAAAAAATTCTTCATTTTAAGAACATGCATTTTCTATCCTATATAATTGTTATTACATGTATTATAAGGCTGTGGGTCACAAAGTTTCTTGTTTCCTTTAGGAGTTTTATAAAGTCCACATTTGGGGTATGAGGTAATTAGTGTGATTCCTACTTCAGAGCAGATCTCCCACTGGAATGCTAATCTTTTGAGAATTTTTAAAATTTAAGGAGAGAAACTACTTTTATAGCACAACATAGAACTTGCATGAATAATTCATATTTCACAGATGTCACTGTCATTCTGGAAGAAAACACTTTATATGCTTTTTTAATGCATATAAAGAGAATGATAGATTGTGCAGTTGTCAAATCTTCAGTTATATTAAGAGGGAAATCATAATACATCAAAAAATATATATGTATATCATAGCATGAGTTAATAAAATAATGTGGCTAAAATAAATAACAGAAGTATTTATAGCAAATTTAACTACCCAACAGCTGGCTCAACCCATTAAGTCAATTTCACAAAGCTGTTCTAATTTAAAGTCATTCACACTAGAGAAAATCTGAACGCAATACCTGAGACTGTGCATTAATATTGGCTCCTTCCTTAACAAGAACTTTGACAACTTCTGCTTGTCCAGCCAAAGACGCAATGTGAAGAGCAGTGTTTCCCTTCTGTTTTGGAGAAACAAAATAGAAAATATTAGAGGTTTCCTAATTTTGTAGACATCGAATGTACAAGCATTTTCAGTTTCGCTTATTGATCACTTCAAGTGGTTAAAGCTTGTCATTCTAACCAAGATAGTAGCCCACCTTGGAAGGGAATAAGTTGTCTGCCATCTAAACACTGAGCCTCCCGTACAGTATTTTCCTTTTCTATGCTTTACCATTCTGGTGAGGTGTCGGGCCAGTCTGTATTTTGACAATCATGTGTGCATGAGGTGTTAGAAATCCAGGTTAACTGGCCATATTCCTAATTCTTTCCAGCACTCTTTATGTCCATCCCTGCTCAGACTGAAGCCCCAGCTGGAGGCTTGAGTGCCTGTAGCCTCGCCTCTCTCCATCTCTCACAACCCTATAATCACCCTCTAGCTCTGGGCAACAAGCTTCATTCTGACTAACTACTGTTTTCCTCCAAATTAAAATTTCACCTTCTAACGATAAAGATTTGTCACCCGTGATGATAATTATAAATTTTTATATATGTATATGTTGTTTCTGGGGGTGCCTGGATGGCTTGGTCAGTTGAGGATCCAACTCTTGATTTTGGCTCAAGTCATGATCCCAAGGTCGTTAGATTGATTCCCACATTGGGCTCTGAGCTGAACATGGGGTCTGCTTAAGATTCTTTCTCTCCCTCTGCCCCTCTCCCCCACTCTTTCTCTCTCCCTCAAAGAAAAGAAGAGAAAAGAAAAGAAAAGAAAAGAAAAGAAAAGAAAAGAAAATACTTAAATGTGTTGTTTTTGATATGACTCCCCAATGACAGAGTTCAAATATATTTTAGTAAAAGCACTATCAATAAAAAAACAATAGTTTCTAGTATACCAAACATCTTGTACAGTTCTTTAAAAACGAGTCCAACTGCTTTACAAACACACATTATAGTGACAAAATCTAATTTCTCCCAATAATTCAATCCATGATCCAAAATCCCTTTTCCATTGCAGCATAAAAGATTCTGAATATTCTCTTAACAAGTTAAATGAATACATTAAAAGATATGACAACTTCATTAAAGCATGAAAATTACCTGTCCATTTCTACTGAGAAGTTTACTACATCAATATACTTTTAATTATTAAAAGTGAATTTTCCTAATTAGGAAAATAGGTGCTGTTGTCTACACAGGATTATATTAATCTAGTCTCTATGTGAATCAAAGATAAAAAGACAAAATATTTGAAACAAAGTACACAGAATTCTCCAGTCTCATGTTTGATAAGTTCCTAAAAGAATCGATTCAAAAAAGTTTAGTGGAAAGAGTTTCAATTTCAGTTCTTCATGGTCAAGAATCTTGGTGTTCCAGCAAGCCTCTGCACTGTATAACCAGACAAAATAACTTTAAATCATTTCCTCTTTTCCAAGGAAATAAGCTCTACCAGCATGAAGATTACCTTAGTGGCAGAATCCACAGAGGACCCTCTTCCCAGTAGCTCCTGAACCAGGCCCACATGACCCTCCTTGGCAGCCAGATGGAGAGCGTTGAGTCCATTCTGAAAGGAGAAGCAAACGAGTCCTCAGAAGTGGAGTAATAGTTGTTCACAGCAGCTAATTATTTTGCAAGTATTTAACCCAGAAACTAGACAGACTCTGGTTTCTTCATTGTATTTTTCTGTTTGCATTAGCTTGAAGCTGTTAAATGCAGAGATTAATTTCCAGTGTTTTTGATTTAGAGAGGCAAAGTAGTAAATATTCTTTAGAGCCATGGATTTGCCAACTTTCTCTCAACAAACTATTTTTTAACTAAGAAATATCTAAATACTTTTCTAACAAGAATAAAAAAAGAGCAACTGTATCATTTATTGCACCAGTCACAAATAAAATTCTTTCCAGTTTCTAGAACATTGAGAGAGTTTAAATAAATCTTACTTTTTCACAAATGGGAAGGAAATATCTTTTTCATAAAAAGTGATTCGAAAGCCATAGGACAATTTCTAAGGTAACAAAACTTTGCAATAACAACATTGTACTTAAAAGACATTTAGCACGATGTCACTAATTTGTCTGTAGGGTTTTTTCCCCCAAGAATTAAAAATTTATCTTGTAATTTCTGATAGCGATGAGGGAGCATAAGGCAAGCTGAGGGCAAAGTACAGGCTAATAGCACTCTCCCCCGCCCCCCAAGCTCCCCAACCCCCAGGTGGGATATGTGTGGTATTCTTCAGACACTCCAGCTACTCAAGAACAAGTGGGACTAGAGATTGATTATTGGTTTGGAGATATACTTCCCAAGTGCTTAAGGCCTACTCATAGAACAGCTGGACTTATTCTGCACTGGAATTATTATTGTCACCAGCTAGACCCTAAGACTTGACCTTTACTACCCATTTCCGTGTACTCACCAACGCTTGTACCACTTTTTTCTTTAAGATCTTTTTTCCAGCTATCTCTTACTCGGGCAATTAGAAACAGAAACTACTCCTTGAGCCCTGGGACTGCCCTGATGAGACCTCTGGCCACCAGACCACCCAGATTAGTTTGAGTGTAACTCCCCCCCCCTTGCCTGCATAGGTGGGCCTCAGAGTGACCTCTAGAATGGAAAACAACTGCCTTTACCGCATTATAATGTGGTGGGGCTCCTCCATAAGGAATGTGGTAAGAACCTCAAGACAAGGAAAAGCAAACTGGCTATGTGCTCAAGTGTGACATTCCTCAGGACTCTGGACCATACACTGCCTATTCAGACTGTGTGTTACCATCTATGGAAGACAAAGGAGCAAAAATTGTACAAAATGCAACCTCCCCCCCGCTACACTTGTGGTTCGGCCTTTTGGATCTTAGCCTGCTGATCCTGTGCTGGCACAAATAAAGCTGCTTCCTGGAAAGAAAAGCCTCGGTGTCCTCACTCTGTGTGTGACTCACCACTACATTATAAGGGTCTTGCCCAGAAGGTGGAGACAGTGTTTCACCTCCCTTGTCAGTGGGGCTCAAAACTCGTGGCACTGGGAGGGGCAACATCACCTGGCACCAGTGGACCACTTGGACAGTAGAAGTCTAGCCCCTCCTGTCATGCTGGGGCAAGGGCCCCGGATGCACAAAGGACCCCGGTGAGGCCTAGGAACCAGCTCAGGGAGCACAGCCCATCAGACCGGTAAGAACCCAGATTCATTTTGGTAAACCAGCCCCTAAGAGGCAGAAGGGGAGTCTGCCTCTTAGTTGCCTGAGTATTTCCATAAGGAACAAAACCAACTCTAAGGTGCTGGGCACTAGGCAGCGGGTTGTAGTCGCTGTGTGACTGTGTGTGAATGAGAGGAACAGCGGAAAGTTTCCGACTTGATCAATGGGCAGAAGTGAGTGTTGAGTCCCCATCCGCAGTTCCTGGGTGACCTCATACAGCTGAGGGTGTATGAGGGTCAGACTTCCTTGATACTGAACCCCCCAATGCTAAGAGGCACCTGAAATATCTCAGAGAGGAAAGTGGACAGAAATGGACAAAGCAAGTGCATGTCCTCTCCAAGTTAGTTCCTCCCTTCCCCCTTTTCCCTCTCTTGTGTGTGAAAGTTGTCCCTGAGGGGGAGGAAATGGGTGGAAATTAGAGTAAACTGATTCCCCTGGAGTGTATGTTGAGGAATTTCAAAAGGGATATTCAGGAGATTATGGTGTGAAATTAACTCCAGAAAGCTCTGGACACTCTGTGTCCAAGCCTCCCTGACCAATCTCCTTACATTGACTGTTGGCAAGACCTGGTCCCATCCCAGCCACCTTGGCTAAAAGTCCATATTGAAGAGAACTGTAAAGTTATAACGGCTCAGGTCATGGCTTCCTCCAAATGCCAACCAAAACCTGAAAAACCCATACTGTCAGGAGAGCCTGAGGGGACCCCACCGCCATATGCTTGACTGCACCCCTCACTCTGCCACCTATGTCTCCAACCACCCAGACTGCTGAAACCCCACTGGAGCCTGCCCCTAGTCCCAAGGCCTCGCCACCTTTAGCAACCATAACTGGCTCAGTCAGACCACCAGTCCTAACCCCATATACCCCTCCTGGAAGGTGATGAAAAGATCAGGCCAGCAGAGACACTCCTTCCCTGCAGCAACACTGAGAAGCCTTACAGATGTCACTGAAGAAAAACTAGGGGACCTGTCTATTACAATCAGGAAGGCCAGGTTTAAGGAGGCTAGCATGTTTTTGGGTACCAACCCTTTACCACTACGGACTTCCCAAATTGGAAGCACCATACTCCCTCCTATATGGAGAAGACCCATATGCAACCCATAAACTAATGCAATCCATAATTCAAACCCATAAACCTACCAGGACAGACTCCTGCCAACTCCTCCTGACCCTCTTTGACACAGAGGAGCATTGCTGAATTACCCAGGTGGCCCTAAAATGGTTATAGGAGAACACCTCGCTGGGTTGCTAGACACTCGGGCTTATGCTCAGGCTCATTTCCCTGGGGAGGACCCCAAATGTGACCCAAATGACTCAAGTGTACATGGAGGGCTTGCAAGGACTAAATGGTATCAAGAATACCTTCTAAATGGCATGAAGAAAGAGGCAGGGGGGTAGGCCATAAATATGAGTACAATATCAGAAATGCTCCAGGGAGCCAAGGAGAGCCTAAGCCAGTTCTATGAAAGACTATGTGAGGCATTTTGTCTCTACAGCCCTTTTGATCCAGAGACGTCCATTAACCAGCAGATGGTCAATGCACCATTCATAGGTCAGGCCCAAAGGGAACTTTAGCCTGGAAGGCAAGGCTCATCGTGCTAACCTGAGCCCTCCTGGTGGGGGGGATACATGTTAATACATACATAGACTCTAAGTGTGCCTTCACCAACCTCCACATACATGGGGCCTTATATAAAGAGAAGGGTCTAAGAAACTCAGGAGGAAAGACATACAGTATGGTAAGGAAATCCTTGAACTCTTAGATACTGTGTGGGCCCCAAAAAGAGTGGCAGTCATGCATTTTCGGGGACATCAGAAGGGAGACACCAGGCCTGCACAGGGAAACTCTAAGGCAGACAAAGAGGCAAAGCTCGCAGCTTCCAAAGGAATGGTGGAATCAGGAGCTTTAACTGCCACCCTGTTCCCTAGTCCCCTCACAGAATGGGACCCTAATTACTCACAACATGAGAGTACTTGGTTTAAGACTGAAAATGAAAGCTACCTCCTAGGTGGCTGGTGGGAATTTGAGGACAGCTGGATAGCAATACCTGAGACCCTGGCTCCAGCTTTTTCAAGCAGTTCCATCAGGAAACCCGTATTGGCCAAACTGCTCTCGAGACTATGTTGAGCTGACATTTCCACATCCCTCGACTCTCCAGCATAACCTGAGCAATATGCAGCAATGTGAAACATGTGCCCGGAATAACCCACGCCAGGGACTCAAGGCCACCCCTAGGGTGCAGAGTGTCGGGGGAGCCCCATTTGAAAATGTGATGAGCTTCCCTGGGTCCAAGCCTATAAATATCCGCTGGTCTTTGTGTGCACTTTCTCAGGCTGGATGGAAGCCTTCCTTCCTACTCGAACAGAAAAAGCACATGAAGTGGTCAACTTCACCTAAAAGAAATCATTCCTGGGGCGCCTGGGTGGCTTAGTCGGTTAAGCGTCCGACTTTCGCTTAGGTCATGATCTCGCGGTTCGTGGGTTCGAGCCCCGTGTCGGGCTCTGTGCTGCCTGCCAGCTCACAGAGCCTGGAGCCTGTTTCGGAGTCTGTGTCTCCCTCTCTCTCTGACCCTCCCCTGCTCACACTGTCTCTCTCTCTCTCCTAGAAATAAATAAAAAAAATATTAAAAAAAAAAAGAAATCATTCCTTGACTTGGGATCCCTATCACTATAGGATCAGATAATGTGTCAGCATTAGTGGCTGAGGTGGTGCAATTGATGACAAAGGGTTAAAAATCACCTGGAAGTTACACACGGCATACCGACCCCAGGGCTCTGGGAAAATGGAATGAATGAACTGAACCCTGAAGCTGCAATTAAGTAAACTTCATCTAGAAACCCACCTACACTGGAACCAGGTGTTGCCCATCACCTTGTTAAGAATCAGATGTAGCCCCACTAAGCGGACGGGGTTCTCCCCTTATGAAGTCCTTTATGGGTGTCCTTCCCTATTATCAAGGGCATAAGGGGAGGGTATACATGAGATAATCAGTCTAGCCCTAAAGCAACAGGTGCATGCCCTTGGCTCTACCCTAACCACCTTACACCACTGGATTGGGAAGCAATTACCTGTGAGTCTGACCATAGATGCTCACCCCTTTAAACCAGGAGACCCTGTATGGGTGAAGGAATGGAATGTCCAACCCCTATATCCTCCTGGAGGGGCCTGTTCACTGTCATTTTGTCCACCCCTAGTGCAGTAAAGGTAACTGAGGTGGGCCCCTGGATTCATCACAGCAGAGTGAAGCTGGCATCTCGAAACTGGGAGTGCATTCCTGATCCATCAATGCCATGCAAGCTGACCATATGGAAGAAGCAATCTGCCACTCCAGAGGCTCTGGGAGACTGCAGCCCTGCTTTAGTCACTCCGGAAGCTGACTAACCTATGCATGGCAGAGGCTTGAAGAATCAACGATCCAGTGGAACAAATAGACTGTTCTTATTTTCTATATTTGCTTCCTTTCTGTGATGCACTGTCACCTCTTGTTTCTCACTGTTATTGTGATTCTTGCTCTACTTTTCGCTATAGATTGGTAGAGGTCATCTGGCCAACTGAAAGTGTGGTGAGAGGTTACTGTTAGCATTCACCTTACCTTTGTGGATAGGATGCTTCGTTGGTATTGGTTGCTTCTAATCTGGACCCCTTCTGTAGACCTAGATTCCTCATCATGTGACCCATGTAGTCACATAACCAGGTTAGGCTAGGAAGTCACTGGGACCCTTACTATACCAAACCCACTTCTCATGCCAAGGAAAAGTCCTGCAGACACAATAAGACCACCTATTCTATCTGCCAATGGGAGAGTCAATACACTTGCTTTGACCCACAATACTCCCTAGATAAAGATTGATTAGAAGTCCGATCCTACCAAGAAGGGGGCAGGGAGCTTTGTCAGCTGGACACAAATTACTAACCCCAAAGCCAGTGTCAATGCTGTTTGACATATATGCAGTTATAGGTATTGGTCCAGTGGCATCTGTCATATGAAAAAAGCGGGCACTTGTCATTGAGGGCCCAAGGACTCTTGATATACCATGTGGAGGCTTAGATTGGAAGTGGGAATACCAACTCAATGACAAATACATGTGTGAGGAAACAGTTTATGTGCCTATACACCTGAATTTTTATGCCCCAGCTAGAGCTGTGTTTCATGGGCTACTTGGAAAAAAGAAGGAATAACAGTGCTCCTTCCTATATCAGGTTGCCAACCAAAGGCCTGTAACCCTGTTCATTTGACCATCATTAACCCAGGAAATTCTAAATGGCAATGGGGCATCCGAATTGGCATCCAGTCCATGGGTGAGGCAGAGACCCAAGGACTGTGCTATATATTTCAAGAGAGCCACTACCATCCAACCATGTGCCATCAAATCTTCCACTCCCTCAATGAAGAAATCAGAAGTAGCCCCCCTCCCATTTCAGTCATAGCAAGGAACTTGTTTCTCACCCTAGCAGAGACCATAGCCCAGACTCTGAAGATCTCTTCTTGCTATGTATATGGGACAACCAACAAGGGGAATCAATGGCCCTGGGAGACTAGAGAATTAGATCCCCACGAACCTTATAATGGAACAGAATGTCCCAGTCCTACTACCAGGGTTTGGCTCTTCAAAACCTTGATTATTGGGAAAAGCTGCCTTGTCCAGTGGGGAAGAAAGTTAACCATCTATGTTGGAAGCTTAACATGCCTAGGCCAAATATTTTATAACTCAACTTCCCAGGAAATCCAATGGTGGGTGTTGTCAGATTACCTTGAGCCACATCCCCACCCCTTGTCTAACTTCTCTCATCTCCGAGAGGCCTGGGACAATGTTGACACAGCCATTGAATGGTGGGCCCCACGTGGTCTATACTGGACATGTGGAAGGACAGCCTAAAAAGTACTTTCCTCATACTGGTCAGGGTCATGTGTGCTGGGAACTATTCATCCATCTTTCTTCCTCCTCCCGCTTGCCAGAAGGGAACATTTGGGAGTCCAAGTATATGGGGACAGGGAGACTCAAAGGAAACAACATGCCCTACACATTGGTAATTGGAAAGATGATTAATGGCCTCTCAAACATATAGTCCGTTATTATGGCCCTGTCACTGGGCAGAGGATGGGTCCTGGGGCTACTATACTCCCATTCACATGCTAAATCACATAATCAGACTGCAAGAAGATGGAGGAATTATAACCAATGAAACTGCCAGAGCTCTTAACTTACTAGCAAAGGAGCAAACCAGAAGGCGCAATAGTATCAAAATCGCTCGGCTTTAGATTACTTGCTTGCTTCTGAGGGAGGAGTCTGTGGAAAGTTGAACTTGAGCAACTGCTGCCTACAGATAGGTGATGAAGGAAAAGTCATAGAGGAGATCACAGATTGAATGAGAAAGGTTGCTCATGTCCAAGTCCAGACCTGTAAAGGTTGGGATCCTGGAAAGCTATTATGAGAATTTTTTTTTCAAGTCTCAGGGGATTCAAAACCCTCATAAATACTATCCTCTTGATTTGGAGGGAAGCTAGGCAAGGGAGGATTAAGCAAGCTCCCCAGATCAATGAGATTTCTCTTTTTTCTAAAATGTGTTTTATTTATTTTTGAAATACAGACAAAGCATGAGCAGGGGAAGGGTAGAGACAGAGGGAGATACAGAATCTGAAGCAGGCTCCAGGCTCTGGGCTGTCAGCACGGAGCCCAACGTGGGGTTTGAACCCATGAACCATGAGATCATGACCTGAGCCAAAGTCGGCCACGTAACCAACAGAGCCACCCAGGCGCCCCGAGATTTCTCTTTTAGTTCCTTAATTTAATATTTCTCAGTATCATGTGTTCCTATCCCGTCATGGAGATATTTTGCTATGCAAGTCAACAAATAATATGTATCAGGGCTCCCCTCTCTCCTACTCCAGAGAGCCAATTTTTAAACATTTACCAGCAATATCACTGTATGCCAAAGTCAGATGGTTTGACAGCAGTTTTATCTTTACAAAATGTGAACCGGAGGGGTGCCTGGGTGGCTCAGTTTGTTGAGCGTCCAACTTCAGCTCAGGTCATGATCTTGTGGTTCATGAGTTTGAGTCCCACATAGGGCTTGCTGCTGTCAGCGCAGTACCTGCTTCAGATCCTCTGTTCCCCTCTCTCTCTGCCTCTCCCACACTCGTACTCTCTCTATTAAATAAACATTAAAAAAAAATAATGTGTACTGGAAAAATGGCTCCACAATGGTCAATTTCTCTAAGATACAATGGTCTGAGTCTGGTCTTCATTTATGTTTAAAATTCTACGATATGGAGTAAGTCTACAGGTAATCTTGTTTACAAGTTTTATACAGTTTAAGCTTGTTTACTTATTTACAAGCTTTATAAAGAATCAAGCATTATTAACTGATGAGAGACCATAAGGCAAGGTGACGGCCAAGCACAAGCTAGCACACCCCCCACCCAGGTGGGGTATGTGTGATATTCCTCAGGCACTCCTGGCTGCCCAACCAAGAACAAAGAAAAGGACAGAAAACAAATGGTTAAACTAATAGTCTCCATCATAGTGGTCATCAGTTTACAAATATCTTGGTAATATTAAAAGAAAAGGGCAATCTTATCAATAGCCTGATCTCCAGTAACTCCCTACTGTGTTAAGGACAATGCTTTGTTAGAGGGAAAAACAACTTTAGCTTGACTATAGCTAAACCTCCAGTAATCTGTTGAGTATTTAGTATATGGAAATCCCTTTAAGAAGCTTCCTTCTGACTTTACCTACCCCAGCTCCACAGTATATAAAGAATCACTCTTTACAACCCAAGTGCAGCTCTTTCTGCCTGTGGGTACTGTCCCCATGCTTTGATAAAATCACCTTTTTTGCACCAATTCAAGAATTCTTTCTTGGCCCTCAGCTCCAAACTCCCACCACCACTCCAAAATCTCATTGTTAACTAATCATCAATCATTCACTGCTTAAAATGAGTGCTCTAGACTGGTTTGAAAGTGATCTCAACAGTGCCATTCTGAATATAATTTTCTATTAATTTAAAATAGAAAGTTTGAGAATTAAGATGTTTAAAAAGGTATAATATTTTCTCCAATTCCATGAGTGGCCAATTCTCTGATGTTAAAAGGATTTATAATACTCTTATCGATGTCCTTTTGGGAGATCTTTCTCCTTGAACTCTATAGCACCACTTCAGCCAAAAGCTGTAACTTGTGGTAGCCCAGACAGTTAGAACACAGATTTTCTGTTTTTGTGTTTCAACAAATGTTGGGAAAACATTTTATAAAAAATTGACAAAGCTAACAAGACACTTTCTCAAATAGAATACATGTTCTAAAAACTTATAAAGTTCAAGTGTATGTTTATTTTATTTTTTATGTTTATTTATTTTGAGAAAAAGTGCATTTGTGTTCGTGTAAGCAGGGGAAGGGGCAGAGAGAGAGAGAGAGGAAATCTCAAGCACACTTTGTTCTGTCAGCACAGAACCTGACGTCGAGTTCAAACTCTCAAACTGTGAGATCATGACCTGAGCTGAAATCAAGAGTCCAGAGGCTTAACTGACTGAGCCGCCCAGGCACCTTCAAATATATATTTAAATTAAATATATTCAGATGTTATCCTAAAGAAGACTCCAGTGCCAAACTATTTATCTTAGTTTACTCCAGTTTTCTTTTCATGATTTTAAAATGTAGCTGACCTCATTTTCACAAAATAAACAAACAAAACATTTAAGTCCACAGAACAAGATAAAACATGTCCTCAATAATCGACTAGCTTTCTTCTTCATTGATTACAAAGCTGAGGCTCTAATTTAAAAGAATCTTCTAAGGAAAAGCATCCTTTTTGGAGGTGCAAAGATCCTACTACAAATCACTGAAATTTAGTTGCATTTTATTGAAAACATTATGAAGAATGTGATTAAAAATTTCTATATGAGGGAATAGTTAATAAGCCCTTTATAAGCTATAAATTGAATTCAGGATATACATGTGTCTTTAAAATTTCTGTAATACTAACCCTACTGAAGCTAGAGTAGATATAAAGACACAGATGAGTGGGTGATATTCCAGTTAGAAATTTTGAATCTGCCTTCCTTTAAAATGCAATCAAATTGGAACTATCACATTATTGCTATCATATTGAATTAGCTGTAGGAAACAGAAGACAAGCAACTTACTTTCTGCTTAAGATTTCTGGAATTTCTAGCCAAAAATAGCTTTAATTAGCAATTGAACATGTTGGGTAATTGTTATCAGAAAAAAAGTAACTCAGCATCAATTAGACTTAAAAGAAACATGTTTTATTTTGTTAATATGAGCTGACAAAAATTAATCATGTTTAAATTAAAAGTGATAAATAATCCCATCTAGTAGTACAACTCAGCTAACTCCTAGAGAATACATTTTGCAGTTTACCCATTTTGGTGAGTCCCTGAAGTCATGTTTCTAAAATTCAGATTTCCCACAGGAGCCACACTGACGTGCTTTGGCTTACCATGGTCAATCAGTAATACTGGTCTACATTTCAAAGGAGAGTATGTGGTTGTTAGGTATTCTTCACTTTGCCTTGTGATAGAATGAGGAGGTGGACATGCCCAACTAGTCAGTTCTTTTATATTTGGGTGCAAATACAGGGCAAGTTCTAAAGCTTTCCCAATACAGCGTTTGAGGTATATAACCAAAACATAAAATACTGTCAGTTTCTGTATTTATTAGAACATTCACCATGAGCTTACTGGGTTCTGGCCAAAGAGCCTTCTGAAACAATTTATATTTAATAGAAACAATAACTATTCATTCTCTTAAATTAATATCAGGTTAGAGATTCAGTTAGATCACCAGGAAACAATGTACCTGGAGTATGTTATCTCTATTCCCTACAAAATGGCTTCACTGAATTATAAAATATTACTACATATTTGGCTTATATGTAAAACGAATATAAGAAATATCCTTTTGAACAATATTTATATCCATGTGTTTGTTTTATATGGATTTTCTGGATTAACTATTGTTGAATTTAATAACAGGGAAAAGTTTAGTAACAGGAAAAGCCTCTGTGCTTTTTACTAAACTTTAATTTAGGAAAACTGCATAAGTCCATGTGTTTTTCTTTTTCACTAGTTTCCAAGAAACATCGAATAAGTTCAGTATCCATCAGAATTAATTACCACAAGTTCTTTATTCCTCCTCTTTTCTTTTTACTTGGTTTTACTTTTATCTTCTTTAGTTCCATTTTATTATTTTTTCATAAACATTTATTTTGTCAAGAGATGTTGTGTCTTCTTTTAATTATTACAGTTTATTGTCAAGTTGATTTCCACCTAACATCCAGTGCTCATCCCAACAAGTGCCTTCCTCCATGCCCATCACCCATTTTCCCCTCTCTCCTACCCCTCATTAACCCTCAGTTTATTCTCAGTACTTAAGAGTCTCTTACAGTTTGCCTCCCTCCATCTCCTTAACTATTTTTTCCCCTTCCCCTCCCCTATGGTCCTGTGTTAAGTTTCTACATTCCAATATGAGTGAAAACATACAGTGTATGTCTTTCACTTACTTATTTCACTTAGCATAATGCCCTCAAGTTCCATCCACATTGCTACAAATAGCCAGATTTCATTCTTTCTCATTGCCATGTAGTATTCCATTATATATATAAACTACATCTTCTTGATCCATTCATCAGTTGATGGACATTTAGGTTGTTTCCATGATTTGGCTATTATTTAAAGTGCTGCTATGAACATTGAGGTACATGTGCCCATGAATCAGCACTCCTGTACCCCTTGGGTAAATTCCTAGCAGTGCTATTCCTGGGTCATAGGGGAGTTCTAGTGTTATTTTTTTTAAGGAACCTCCACACTGTTTTCCAGAGCAGCTGTACCATTTTACATTCCCACCAACAGTGTAGGAAGGTGCCCATTTCTCCACATCCTCGCCAGCATCTATAGTCTCCCGATTTGTTCATTTTAGCCACTCTGACCAGTGTGAGGTGGTATCTCAGTGTGGTTTTGATTTGTATTTCCCTGATGATGAATGATGTTGAACATTGTTTCATGTGTCTATTGGCCATCTGGATGTCTTCTTTGGAGAGGTGTCTGTTTATGCCTTCTGCCCATTTCTTCACTGGATTATTTGTTTTTCAGGTGTGCGGTTTGGTGAGTTCCTTACAGATTTTGGATACTAGCCCTTTATCTGATATGTCATTTGCAACTATCTTTTCCCAGTCCTGTCAGTTGCCTATTAGTTTCATTTATTTTCATTTTAATGATGTCTGAATGAGAGTACATGAGAGTGTATGTATATATTGTGCCACCAAAACTTTACTGTAAAAATTTTTCACACCTTTGTATCTTACAACAGCATTATGCCAAGTGCTTTCACTGAGCTTGATGTATTCCTTACCTCACAGGATTTATGGGACAGCAATGATACTTTGATTAATATGGTTGCTGATTCTAATTAGATACTCAGTGGCTCAACATACGGACAAAAACTTTGGAAAAAAATTTAAAATCATTTAAAAATGAGAAACAAGATTATACAAGGAAAATCTAAGAATAAATTAAACTTGAAAAATAGTATTGATATTGATATCCTCAGCATGTTTGAGAATAAAAGCTGTTGGTGTTACAACTCTACTGAAGCAAATCTGGAGGAAAATAGATAAATACACAGTAAAAAAATGTATGAGACATTGGAAGAGTATCCTTGTCATTTGTTGGAAATCTTTCCTTTTAAGGTTGTTAAAAGGTTAAATGTTTCTCATTTGTATGCACCTGACTGAATGTGTATTCTTTTTCTTTCTTCCCTTCCTTTAATTTTCTTCCTTTTGTGCTTTCTTCTTCCTCCCTCCCTCTTTCTTCCTTCCTTCCTTCCTTCCTTCCTTCCTTCCTTCCTTCCTTCCTTTCTTTCTTTCTTTCTTTCTTTCTTTCTTTCTTTCTTTCTTTCTTTCTTTCTTTCTTAGTGTGATCAACTGCAGAAATAATAACATGCTATTGGGAATAAGAAACGCAAACTGGTCCTTGCTCTGTTACAAACCAGATGTGTGAATTTGGGCAAATCACTTAGCCTCTTTGTCCTATAATGGTCTTATCTATAAAAATGATGGTGATGAGAATAATGAAAACACAATGACAGCAATAAAGAAATAAAACTTTATGAGTACCAGTTGTGTGCCATTGTTTTAAATCCTTTGTTTTTAATGAATGTAAATTTTATTGAAACTGGTTTGGAGGAGAATGTGTGGGTGAATTGTCGAGGGTTTTCTAAAGAGAAATGTGGGGAGGAGCCAGTCCCTAGGAAGGAGGAGAAGGTGTCTGGCCACAGACTCAATCTTAGGTCTGATTTCTTCTCCTTCTGCTTCTTGCACCACATCCAGCTGCTGGTCCTTCCACCTTTGATAAGGGAGGCATGTAGGGTCAGCAGGGAGTGGATGAGCTCACCTACTTCCCATTCATCTCATGCCTGATGTGCACAATCTGTGCATAATTGTTGGGATCCTGAAGAGCTGATGAACCCTCGGTCTTGCCTCAGACTTGTCGCAGATCACCTTAGCCTTAAAAAACATTGGGAAGTGGCTGAAGCTTCGTGCCAAGATGTCATGGTTCCCCTCACTGCCTATATCCCTACACAAGATGTGGAAGTCATCTGCATCCCACTCCAGCAGGCTGCGGGACTCCCAGGAGCTGAACAAATGCAGTGTTTTTATTCCCCTGGCTTTCCTTCCTTCTCATCCTTACCCAGGGGCTCTGGGACCTCCAAAGTCATAAGGTCAAGGCAAAGCGGCCGGGTCCATAGACTCAGGGACGAAAGTCCAAATACGCACTGTGCTGGCGGTAGGCTTCCCTCTCACACCGCTTCCAGTGGGAGGGGCTGGGGGCAGAGCTCAGGCAAAGGCAGGGAGAGGGCCCCGCTGGTAGGCTGAGCCCGGTGACTGCAACAGCTGGGGCGCCTTCTGTTACACAGCCACCAATGCACTAGTCTTCTCTAGCCCATCCGCTGCCGCCACCGCCTCTTCCTTCTCTTTCAGGCCAATGCCAGGCCCAAGCCCAGTTCCCGGGGTGTTGCTGGCCCTTCCCGGGGAGGCCTCAGAGCACTCATAGAGGCTGCTCTGAATTGGGCCCGCCATTCAGGACAGCACGATAGGGGCCCTACAAGAGCCAGAGGCAGAGTGGCCACCTGCTACAGAGGAAAGATCATAATCCGCTCTCTGCGGTACTTGGGAAATGAAGCCAGTCGCAGGATAGGGGTCCTCTGGGAGAGCACAGCTGCATGGCGTAGATAAGAACAGGGCTTTCTGAGCCTCTAGACTGCCCAGATGATTCCAATCACCAGGGCCAAAGCTAAGTGGACCATGAGTCCACTAAGAGGACTCCATGAGTCCAAGAGCCGGTTGGACCTGCTGGAATGTTTTGGCTGCAATAATTGGACAAATCAAAGGAGCTATGGAGACCTGCAGCGGTTCTACCCTGGGGACCTTGGGTGCAGCAAGCATAGCAGGGATTTCTGGTTACCAGAGGCCTCAGAACTTCCTGCTCAAATCCCCACCTCCATTACTTCAGGAATTCCTTGCTGCTCTTATCCGTGATGCCTGTGCCAGGGCCATCACTACAGGCCCCCCTGCACTCGGGAGTCCTAGGGCTAACCCTACGGTTAATGTCGTGGCCACATACTGAATGGGAAGCAACCACAGCAAGCTACTATTGATACTTACTGTAAATTAATGTTGATAAAACAATATGAATTTGAGTCTTTTGAAATAATCAACAAATATTCATTCATCTCTTATTGTGAGCAAGGGCTTATAGTTCTGTATGTCCCAGGCAAGGTCTCACCTTTGATTCTACAACTTTTGGAATGATATTTTTCTATATAATATCATTAAAATGACAAAACACACCAAATAGTTTTAAAAAATAATAAGGTCTTAATGCTGCTTTGTGCAAATTAAGAAAAATTTTAAAAAACTTGCTGTGTGCAAACTAATCAAAGGTCAGATTTTTTGTTCTATTAAATTTTTATAAAGCAATATTATAACATTTTGTTTACAATCAGATTTTACAATAAGCTGTAGTCACCATTTCTCTTGTTGGTTTTATGAAATATTTTGCCCATTGACTGCTTTTATATGATCATATAAAACCAGTGCATGAAACTCCAGATAGAAGAGATAGCCAATAAAACTCTGTACGGAGCCATTCAAGTGTTAGTTACATTTTTGGCACTCACAGATAAGATATAAAGTAGTCCATCTGGAAAAGTTAAGGAAAAGATTCAAGAAGATACAGCTAGTACATAAAGGTTAGATTTTTACATGAAAATCCATTAAACTGTTTTGCATCAATACCTAGGAAGGTATCAGTTAGTCAGCAAGTATGTGCCAGCTACCCACCAAGTGCCCATCTCTAGGAGCTATGTTCTAAGGGAGAAACAAAGGACATGTGATGTATTTTCTGTCCCCAAAGAGCCCCAAAATATTTATTAGTTACACACTTGAAAACCACCTCTGCACAAGCATGTACTTGTCTGTGATTTTTTTCAAATCCCTGGCTTCTCTATTTTGCAAACCTTGCATGTTGAGTTAAGGGTACTCCATTCCGTCTTAGGCTTATCAGAAAAGTACAACTAACTTCCATAACTTCCTTAATTCTACTATCATGTAAATATTTGGAAGGAGGCAACTGAAATATATGAATTCTTTGAAAAATATTAGAAGGGAAAGGGATAGCAAATCGGGCAATCAAAGGGCATTAACAGAAAAGAAAGTGAAACTTGACCCCCAAACTCCAATTCACCCCCACTCTGAGTGGAGATCCTATGTCAGAGATGCCTTAAACCAGGAGTTCTTTCCAGAAGGAACTACAATGCCCACATCCAGGGATATGATAATCATGAGTATGATTTATAGTTTCATACTTCCATTGGCATAAGTGACATTAGCAAAAGAAATTACCTACACATGGTGAAAAATCAAACTCGTAACAAAAATAACCTGTTTATATATTCCCAATCTAATTTCCACTGCTTACACCCAGCCATAATCTAGTTGCACCTTTCCCATCTCTTCCATGGGAGCTGCCCTAAACTAAGAGAACTCACTGTGATGGAATTAGCTTCATTCAGTTTTTAGGAAGATCAGGAATAGCAAAGCAAACAATGTGTCAGATACAATTTACCATGTCTTTGGCTGGTCTTCAAAGGTTTTTGACCGAATAAAGTAAATCAAACTATGGGTGACCCAAGAGGAAACTTGTTTTATTAGTGAGTTACTCTCAAATCTTCAAGGCTTTCTTTGTAATCCCCAAATGATGAATTTTTAGTAAGGTATTTCTTAATTTACAAAGAGGCTTGGAATTTGGTAGATCATTTATCTTTTCATGGGAAAATGTTTAGAATAAGAACGCTTTGAAACTATCACTTGTATAGTCCACTTCCAGATATCCATTTCATCTAAGGATCATCTATGATGCAGAGCCACTCAGATGTCTGTAGTGCTTCTGGCTAATAACTACCTTTTTGGCCATTCCTTTGTTTCTCCCCTGTCTAGCCCCATCAAATATTTCTACCATATAATCCCCAAGATATAGAGAATGACATTAAATATGATGATGAGTTGGCCTGAAAGAAGAAAGAGTTGTGAAAATTCTTCAAAATCTTACCAAGATCAAGAAGGATGAAGAAGTCATGGGGCTGAGAAATAAATACTTGATGAATCAAAGAATAAGAAACTGAATGACATAGATATCATTATTATAGTTTATATTCTACATATATTACATCACATATTATATTTTACAGAGAAGGAAACTAAACTCAGAAATCAAGTAATTTGTCTCAAGATCCTCATCACTAAAAAGAGGAAGTACAAAAGTCCAAACCTAATCTGATTTACCAATTTATGTTTTTAAAGTTAAAAATCCAAGTTTCAAACTGTAGGTCAGGATGCATAGGTGGGTCATAAAATCTATTACTGATGAATGGATAAAGAAGATGTGGTTTATATATACAATGGAATACTAGTTGGCAATGAGAAAGAATTAAATTCTGCCATGTGCAACAACATGGGTGGAACTGGACAGCATTATGCTAAGTGAAATAAGTCAGTCAGAGAAAGACAGATGTCATATGTTTTCACTCATATGTGGTACTTGAGAAACTTAACAGAAGACCACGAAGGAAGGAAAGGAGAAAAAATAGTTTCAAACAGAGAGAGAGGCAAACCATAAGAGATTCTTAAATACAGAGAACAAACTGAGGGTTCTTTGGGGGGTGGCGTGAGGGGAAATGAGTGATGGGCTTTGAGGAGGGCACTTGTTGGGATGAGCACTGGGTGTATGTAAGCGCTTGTATGTAAACGATGAATCATGGGAATCTACTCTCAAAACCAAGAATACACTGTATAAACTGTATATTAGCTAACTTGACAATAAATTATATTAAAATAAATAAATAAATAAATAAATAAATAAATAAAATTTTAAAAATCTAGTGAATGGACTGTCAATCAACATTTTCAAATATAAAGTGGAATAAAGAGAAACAGAGTGCACTGTGGATGAGCAAGTGCTGATTTTGTTTTGGGTTTTCTTGGGGGGGGTGAAATTTTCAACAATACACACACATACATGCACACACATGTGTGTTTTAGAGAGAGACTGTGTGCACATGCATGTTCTGGACTGAAAAAAAAAAAACTAACTAAGGAGTTTTAAGTAAGACACCAGAGCATGTTGGGAAAAGCAGCTGTCCTTTCCGGTCAAAGCTAAAGTTCACAAAGACCATGCCAAGAGAGGAGTGGTTTTTATAGTATGCTTATTTGAATTTCTGAACTTAATAATACTTATTTTAGATGAGTGTTGAGATGTAAATATGAAAAACGATGATGGGACAAAGAAGAGCTCTTCACTTTGAGAACATCCGCTAAGTCACTGCGGAACTGCATGCACATCCGGGGCTGTGAGAGGAGGTGTGGTGATGTGGAGGCAACACAAAACCTGGCTTCCTAGCTTGTCGCTATTTCCAACAACACCATTTAAAGTTTCTTCTTAGTAAAACAGAAAAATTTCCCACTCTGCCTTCTTCAGATAGTTATATTATAAAAGAACATAAAATGATGCATGTTTATGCTATTTTGAATCTATAAAGTACTATACAAATGTAAAGTATTATGATTTCCTGGCTTGGTGCAAAAAGTAAGAAATTCATATACTCCTAACTCCTGTTTTCAATCACTGATATTTGGTTAAATGCAAGTTGAATTGAGCATTTTTGAATCTAATGTATAATGTTTACCTGGACTAGGGAAATTATTAATTAATGCAGAAATTATTTACTTTAAAGAATATTTTCAATTTTGGGATGTCTGGCTGGCTCAGTCTGTAGGGCATGTGACTCTTGATGCTGGGGTTGTGAGCTGGAGCTCTGCTTTGGGTGTAGAGACTATTTAAAAATAGAATCTTTATGGGTGCCTAGGTGGCTCAGCTGGTTGAGTGTCTTAACTCTTGTTGGCTCAGGTCATGATCTCAGGGTCATAATCCCAGGGCTGTAGGATCGATCCCCATGTTGACTCTGCACTGAGCATGGAGCCTGCTTGGGGTTCCTGTTCTCTCTCCTTGTAACACTCTTCCCAATTCACACTCATTCTCTGTCTCTCAAAATAAAAAATAAATTTTAAAAATTAAAAAAATTAGGGGCGCCCGGGTGGCTTAGTCGGTTGAGCGTCCGACTTTCGCTTGGGTCATGATCTCGTGGTTCGTGGGTTCGAGCCCCGCGTCGGGCTCTGTGCTGACTGCCAGCTCAGAGCCTGGAGCCTGTTTCAGAGTCTGTATCTCTCTCTCTCTCTGACCCTCCCCTGCTCACGCTGTGTCTCTCTCTCTGCTAGAAATAAATAAAACATTTAAAAAAAATAAAAACTTTAAAAAATGTATTTTCAATTCTAATGAAACTTAGGAAAGATGGAAACCTGATCCATTAGTAGTTGTTCTTTACAATAATTCAAAGAGCTGCTATTTTATGACAGAAAGCTTTAACTCTCCTAATTTAAATGTTGCTTTCACATGGTCTCATTCTTTGGTCAATTTTTATGAGAAATAATAGATACACTATTTCCTTCATATTTGACTTAACATGTGCTAAAGTAAACCATTATATGAAGCTCAAAGAAAGAATATTATTTGAGCTACTTATAATAGTCACGGTTTAAAGAGATTTAAATATTAACTTTAAAAGTCAGCAGCAAATTATTTAAACAGCTAAAACATATAACATTCTTAAGTGTCAGGCTTGGTTCTAAGCTTTTAATTGCATTAACTCAATCTTAAATTGAACATTATAAGTTATGAACTAACTGGTGATTTTAGCTCAGAAACTATACTCTTAACCCCTAGAATTAAAAAAAAAAATCTATAACCCTGCATTATAATCCTATTTAGCTCTCTTTAGACATCAATTTCTCATTAATTCTATTTGGTATTTTGTGGAATAGTTAAGTATCTCAGTCTCTCATAAGTTAGTAGTTAAAAAGAAATCTCCTTTTAGACATAAATTGTCCAAATGTGTCAAATTAGAAAGGAATTCTATAATGCATTCTAAAATATTATTTTCGTATCTATGTGAAGCTTAGCTAGATTTTATTTAAGGTAAAAATGAAGGTAAGGGTTAAGATTGGCTGATCCCTTAAGTTTCTTACTAATAAAATTCTGTGGTTCTTAGATCAAACAAAAAGTAATGAGAGTATAATTTCCAGAAGATTTTAAAGCAAATATATAAGAGAATAAACCTTGTCTTTGTAGATTTATCACTGACTCATTTAATATTTCAATCAACTCACTTTAAAAGAGAGCATTTCCAGGGCACCTGGGTGGCTCAGTTGGTTAAGCATTGGGCTTTGGCTCAGGTCATGATCTTGTGGTTTGTGAGTTGGAGCCTCACATCAGGCTGTCTGCTGTCAGCACAGAGCCCACTTTGGATCCTCTGTCTTCCTTATCTGCCCCTTCCCCCATTTGCTCACACACTCTCTCTCTCTCTCTCAAAAATAAACAAACAATTCTTTAAAAATCTGGATTTTCTCCTTCCAACATAGAATTTATCAAGATTGGTAAGCAAGGAGGAGTGTGTATCAGAATCGATCAGTAACTTTTTTTTTTTTTAATGAAATGGAAGAACTCCTTAGTGCTGTAGCCAGGAGTGCAGGTGCCTCCAGGGCTCGAGGATGAGACTGAAGCAAAAGAAGGAAAGAGTGGCAGGATCTCAGAGGGAAAGAAAGCAAGAAGGGAGAACAGAGCACAAAAAAGTTCCATAGCAAATTCCAGAATGTAACCTACCTTCCTACTTCTTTTTTCTTTAGATTTTTTATTTTTAAGTAATCTCTACACTTAATGTGGGGCTTGAATTTACAACCTGGATTAAGAGCCACATGCTCTATCAACTGAGCCAGCCAGGCCCTCCCCATGCTCCCACTCCTAATGAGGCACAAGTGAAGAAACGGGTTTGTACAAAATATTAAACTCAGATAAAAACATGGTGCAAAGTTTAACTTTAATATAGACTAGAGAAAGCTTAAATTCAATGTGAAGTAACAAGTGTCAATTACTCACTTATTGAAACATTTACTGCACATTTGTTGTATGCCAAACTGTGCTAGGGACCAAGTCTACATTTGAAAGTACCCATATAAAAGTCTAGCAATGTAGTTCTTAGAATTACCATGTCTTCTAATTTTCTCCCCATTTTTTTTTACAATTTTAATTAAAAATGAGTCAAATTTGGCATGCTGGATCTAGAAGAATATGGAGAGAGTGAGGAAGGAGCCATCAAAAAATAAAAGTTGGCTTTATGAGTCTTCCAAGTATCACACCATTACTCTGCTTTCCATCAAATGATTCCTACAAATTGCGTCTAGTGTCAATTTCAGGTTTGTCTAAGACGCACAAGTTGTCTTAGTTTATCCTCTGAGCAATCACAATATTTGGTTCTTTTTACAAGTGCATTTGTGTTCTCTGTTTATCTTCCTGACAAGGCTTATCATGGGCAAGAATCAAATCCTATTCACTTTTGTAAGCTCTACACTCAAAATAGTACTAGTAGAAGAAAAAGGATACTTTAAAAATGTTCGTACAGTGGGTGAGCTAATGAACAGTATGTACCATATGGAGGTAAATAGAGGTCTGCTTAATTCATCCAGTTAGTCTACATTTGTCAGTAAATGTAGTCAGTGCATGGGCAAGTCAGGTACATACAGATCGATTTATAGCCTTTGGAAACACAATTAGGAAAGTTCACTCTCTGAGGCTAAAGTTGGTTAACATTAACATGCATAAGAGGAAATTTGATCCTGAGAGAAGCACTTAATCTAAAGGGTCTTTTCTCAGTCTGAAATCCCTTGATGTGTTCTTAAGGATTTCAGGATTCTGAGGATATTTAATTAAATATCATCTAGTAATTTCTTGGTCATGTTAATGACTGTCAGTTGATTCCAAGTGATCACGAAAGGGAACACCCAAATTTAAATGCAGTATTTCCCAAACTAAAGCATATGGATGTATTCTCAGAGTTCTAAAAAAGATCTCTTCTCTCTACACAGAGGAAATACTGCCTGAAGAGATGGTTTGTAAACATAACCTGACAAAACGGGTCTTTCCATCTAGAAAGCATAATAGATGTTTGAGGAGGCATGACCAGGACCTTCCTACGTATTACACAAAATTACAAGTTATCTGAAAGAAATAACGACAATTTTGGTTCAGTTGGAAGGAATAAACTTGTTAGTACTTTCCCCAAACCTGTTCATTCAGCTACTCTAGTTTGGGTGAAATCATCAATCATGGCCACACATCTTAATTAAATCCTATCTAACTGCAACTGTCAGAACCATACTTTGGTCTCCTGAGTGTGCACAACACCGTGGGTTTTCACATGTGTAATCTGAGCACTGAGTGGTCTCCCTTTGAGACAGAGAAGGATGTTGAGAAGATTATACAGTATACAGTACAGTGATAAGCATATTCTAGACATGCAATAGAGGTACTATTTTTTTTAGCCTTATTTATTTATTTTGAGAGAGAGAGAGAGAGTGCACAGGTAGGGGAGGGACAGAGAGAGAGGGAGAGGGAGAGGGAGGATCCCAAGCAGGCTCTGCACTATTCAGCACAGAGCCTGACACAGGGCTTGAACTCATAAACTGTGAGATCATGACCTGAGTCAAAACCAAGAGTCAGACACTTAACCAACTGAACCACCAAGGCATGCCAAAGGGAACTATTATTTAATATCATAGGTATTATTATTTCTTACTTTAAAAATGGATAATTTGAGACTCAGACTAGTTTAAGTGACTGGCCAAATGTCTGTGTTCATTCAATTATTTATTTATCAAATATTAATTGTTTTCTTACTATGTGCCAATCCTGGGTCTCTTAGTCTTCCAACAGAGTGCCCTTTTCACTAACCAATAACACTGAAGCCTACATTCTAATTTATAATCATTCTTTGTCATGGGTCACATAAGTCAGTGCTAGCCTCTATTCCCCTTAGGTTTAATTTTAGCCATATTTATATTGGTATGTTTTATGAACCTTTCTTTTTAAACCTCTTTATTTTCCTGTGTTGCTAATGTTCCAAGTTCCCAGTTTGTGGGACTTTATGCGTATTGCTAAATTGTTAATTGTGGATGCAAATAGTTAAAAATAATCTAGTGCCCCTTTAGAGAAACACAAAAAGTCTTGCTAAAAAGTGTTGTTAAAAAGGGTTGTAGTGGGGCACCTGGGTGGCTCAGTCAGCTAAGCGTCTGACTTCGGCTCAAGTCATGATCTCACAGTTCTAGGGTTCCAGCCCTGCGTCGGGCTCTGTGCTGACTGCCAGCTCAGAGCCTGGAGCCTATTTCAGATTCTGTGTCTTCCTCTCTCTCTGACCCTCCCCTGCTCACTCTCTCTCTCTCTCTCCTCTCTCTCTCTCTCAGAAATAAATAAAACATTTTAGAAAGGGGGGCTGTAGAGTGCACGTTACGATGAAATATTACTCGGCCATAAAAAGAATGAGATCTTGCCCCTTGAGAAAACATGGATGGACCTAAAACTTGCTGTCTTAACTGAAATAAGTCAGAGAAAAGCAAATCAGGATGATTTCACTTATATGTGGAATCTAAACAATAAAAACAAACAGAAACAGACTAATAAATACAAAGAACAAATGTGATTGCCAAGGGGGAAGGAGGTAGAAGAATGGGAAAAATAGCTGAAGGGGATAAAGAGGTACAAATTCCTAGTTGTAAAATAAATAAGTCATGGAAATGAAAAGTACAGCATAGGTAATATAGTCAATAATATTGTAAGAACATTGTATGGAGACAGATGTACCTACACATACTGCAGTAAGTATCGCTGAGTGTATAGAATTGTTGAATCACTATGTTGTACATCTGAAATTAACATAACTTTGTATGTCAGCCATACTTCAGAAAGGTGGTAGAGACCATTGCTAGTTTGATGTCTAAACTACTAATTCCAAGGGAACTCGAATAACAAATCTCTTTTTAAACTTCTGGTGGTTGCTGGGGATGTGAAAATATATTCTTAACTCCTTGATAGATTGTTTCTTTCTCCCCCTCCTTCCTTCCTTTACTTTCCATGGGCATGACTGTTGTCTTTCCTCATTCCTCAAGGAAACATCATGCCATGAATTCTCTAATAAATGTTTTTCCCAAGCATTCTTTACTCACCCCAGCAATGACTTTGCATACCACTAAGGTACAGGATTTTATTTCAGACTGTTCCCACTGCCCACCCTGCTCCATACAAAGAACTTTTCCTTTTTCATTGATGTTGGTTTTTCAAAATATTTTTCGCCCTTTTTAAAAATGTTTATTCATTTTTGAGAGAAAGAGTACATGGGCAGAGGGGGGCAGAGAGGGGGGGACAGAGGATCTGAACTGGGGTCCGTGCTGACAGCAGCGAGCCCAAAGAGGGGCTTGAGCTCATGAACCATGAGATCATGATTTGAGCCAAAGTCAACACTCAACCAACTAAGCCACCCAGGTATGTGGACACATGCACACACACACACACACACAGAGACACACACACACACAGACACACATACACACACACACACACACACACACACACACACACCCCTTTTCTTTCTTTCTCTCCCTCTCTCTTTTTTTTTTTTTTTTTGGTGGTGGTGGTGGGAGGGGTGAGCCAGGAGTTACCTGCTCCAAAGTGTACTCTTATGAGCTTTTGTGTTTCTGCATTTTGAACTCTCCCATCCTACCTTGAAGATGTTTCATTTCTGAAGGAAGGGACTGAGAAGAAACTGAGTATGAAACTAAAAAGAACTGCCTACATTAAGGTGTACACATGTACATATGCAGGTTCGTTAACAGACAGATCACTTCTGGTCATGTCCAGCTTAGCAGACAGCCAGTTTGTAATAATGGACTGCCACTTCTCTTCTACATATCTATTTTCTTCATTTCTAAGAAATTGCCATCTAAAAACAAGGTTTCCTTTTTATTCCCCCTCCTTCTTATTTAAGGAGAGAAAAGGCTTTGACAAAACTAGAGATAATAGAATTTAGTTTACTCCTTTATAATCATCAACAGAGAGAGAGAAAGAGAGAGGAGAAGGGAGAAATCAGTGCAGGTAGTGAGGAGTGGGAAAGGACAGGGAAACTTCTACAGAAGGAATGAAAAGACCATGGTGGCCAGCAAGAAAGAGAATGTTGGATTATGAGTGGGCAAAAACTCAGCTACTACAAAGGAGCTGGGATGATTTTTAATGGCATAAAGGAAATAACTGGGCAGAAAAATGACTAAGCAAGAATGGCATCCACATCTCATCTCACACACCACCTGTGTTTGTGTGTAGTGCACACCTGAAGAGCTGTATTGAACACACATGTGGATTAAGATCTTCCCTCTGTTGACCTTCCACAGAAGAAACCAAGGTGGGACTCCAGAACTCTACAGCCTCCTGGCTAGATTCCCCCCACCCTCTGTCTACTATATCTTATCCAGGTGACCCCCACAATCTTGCCACCACTCTCTGGTTGGAACCTTATGGACTAGCCTTCTTATGCCCTTTGTCCCTGTCTGTGACAGTCACCAGGTCAGTCCTCAACCCTCCAGATGCAACCTCTGTGTGCCTCTGTATATCGCCTTTTCTGACTCCATCTCTGATCTCTTCCCATTTCCTGAACCTCTTACACTAAGTCCTCTGGAACACATTAATGTAGTTATTAGCAACATTTCTGCATCCTAAATTTTTTCTCTAAGCATTCCTCTTAACTTTTTTGCTCTAAATGGAACCCTCAGCCACTACTTCCTTGAAGTCTACCTGAGTGACAGATATTTATCCCCAACTTAACCAGTGACCCTGGCAGAGCTGGGCTCATGCTCCCTCATTGCTTTTCCAAACTAGTTTTCCTCTTTTTTCATAGATCTCCACGTGTCATCAGTCTGTATCTTCTAGATCACATCCTTCATCCTTAAGGATTTTTAACTACCAGTTCACTGCCACTTTCTCCAGCATATATGTAAGTGATGTTTCCAAAACTCTGGACTTAAGAGTTTCTGAGTTCTTAGCCAAGGATTTTTCCTTTTCTCTACATCATCTCCTCACATCCATCATCACACTCCAGACCTGGAATTATTCTCATTCCAGTAATATAACGTGCCCCATGGATCTCAATTGCAAACGTTGACCTTTTGACCACCATTTACTCTCTTGCCAATCTACTGATCCAATTCCAACAATCCTTCTACACCTGACACCTACAGTCTGTTCAGCTTTTCACAGTGCCTATTTCTCTCCTCACTCAGTGGAGCTGCATCCCATGCATAATCTTTTAGAGTCGTTTTATTTATTCCTTTGCATGCATCCTCAGTTCTTGTGCCTTTCTCTCACTTACGATACATGCTTAGCTATACCACATTCCTGGTTATATATAACTCTCCATCTGAGTCCATGCCTGACTGGGGCTGCAGAAGAACACATGTACGTGCTAGCTGGTCACGATCTGTGAGCAGGCTTTTAATGCTGCCCTTCTAGTCATGCTCTGCTATCATTACTCACTCTCCCTCCCACTCTCCTAGATGATTCTTCCCCACCTTCTCTCTCCTCTCAGTTAATGAATCCTCAACCCTCATCATTCTCCTTGTGACTCCAGTTCATCCCTGACTCCTCTTTTTTTGCTCATATCTTACACTAACTTCATCAAAAAATCTACCAGCTCTCTCTTCAGAATATATGCAGAACCCAACCACATCTTACCATCCCTCCTGCCTGTTGCCCACGCCTAGAATATTTCCTCTTGCCTAAAGTATTACAAAAGTGTTTCTTCCTCTGTCCTTTCTCAGTTTTCAGTCTGAGGGTTACTATTTAAATTTAAGTCAGCCTATGGCACTTCCCTGCTAAAAGCACTCTAATCGATCACTTCTTTTCTCTCTCAGAATTAAAGCCAAAGTTCTTAAAATAGCCTACAAGGTCTTATATGACCTGGTGTCGTGAATGACTCTCCCCGACCTCCCACTTTTCTTCCCCTGATCTACCAGTCCTGCTACACTGGCCTTCTTGCTGGCCCTCGAACACACCAGGCAGGCTCCCTCCTTGGGACTTTCTCACTTGTCAGGCCTTCTTCTAAAATATATTCCCTACAAATAGTGCAGGGCTTCCTTGGTCAAATTCTTCAGACATTTTTTTGACCATCCTATCTAAAATGACATAGTACTTACCTTCCACTCCTTCTCTCCTACTGTGTTTTCCTCCCTATCATTTACTAGTCTCTCCTTTCACATATTTTACTTTTTAAAATAATTGTTTATTTTTGAGAGAGCGCAGGCAGGGGAGGGGCAGAGAGAGGGGGACAGAGGATCTGAAGAGGGCTCTGCACGGAAAGCAGTGAGCCCGGTGTGGGGCTTTAACTCACGAACCACGAGATCGTGACGCCAGCCAAAGTCAGACGCTCAGGCAACTGAGCCACCCAGGTGCCTCACATATTTTACTTTTTTGCTTGGTGATTATCTCTCTTTTGTCTCATTGCAGATTATAAGCTATATGAGAGCAGGGGTTTTGTCTCTGTTTTCACTACACCTAGGACAGTGCCTGCCACATAGTAAACACACATTACTGTGTGAATAAATAGATAAACAAATAGATAAATAGATGAACAAATGGTAAGCCTGAGTTCAGAATGGCAGAAAGAATGTGATCACAGTATCTGAAATGAATTAAGGAGAGCTGAGTGGCTACCTGGGAGTTATGTATGAAAATCCATGTCTTTTAGTCACAGGAAAAAGAGCATTCAAAGGAATTCCCAGAGTAAAAATTTTCTGTTTTCATCTAAACCCTTGCAGTCCAGTACTTAAGAAGACAGTCACAGAAACGCTTTCCATGAAGCTACTCCTGGCATTTTTTAAATGAAATAAGAGTTGCACTTCAAACATCTTCCTAAATTTGTGAGACAAAACTTTTTAGAGTGATGGACAAGTGGCTGATGAAAGGTCTCTACTGGAATTACTTTGCATTGGACAACTATCAACACTGAAACTCAAAATTCTAAGCGCTCAAAATACCGGGCAGATGGTATTCAAATCCAACCTGAATCCATACTACATAGTGTAGACCAAGGACCAGTATTAATGCACTGAAGAGAATTAGTGAATAATACAGAATCCAAAACCAAAAGAACACATAACCACAACCAGATAGATGTGGCACCTTCTGCTTCTTCTAAATGAGAGGTCAGATAATAAATACTTAACAATACCGTTTGCAGATAGATTTGTCCCCCATTTAACTGGTTAGGAAATGGGATATATAGTTCATTCCATGTTCCATTAATTCCAGTTTAATTCTGAAGTATTCATCTCTGTTGATGAATTCTAGATTACCAGATTAATAGAATTGGTGTTAGTATTTTTAAAGCGAGATCCAGACTGGATGGATCAAATGGCATTGGTAAAAAGGATTTTAGTTCCCCTCCCCCCAAATTCAGTTTAATCTAACCCAAATAAACAGAAATTGTTATCAAGTTGCTATTAAATGTGATCTTTCCTACTTGATGAAACAGGCTATGAAAATACCTTTTTGATCTGTCCTGCCTATGAGAACCAGCACAACTTTGGCTAAAGTTTAGGTCGAGAATCAATATAAAAAGACTGTATTATTATAATAAGGATTATCATTTGCTAATATTTATTGACTGTGTATTCTGCTAGGCATTTTGCAAACATCTCATTTAATTATCACAACAAATCGTATAGCACCAGTGTTGTTGTGATCACTATTTTACAGTTGAGAAAACTGTGTGCTAGAAAAACTTAGTTCTAGGGTCACATAGCTAGTAAGTAGAGAAAATGAGAATTTGGATTCCAGCACCTACATTCTTAAAGTGACTTTCAAAAACGCTTTGTGGTCTGAGTCATAACTATGTGAGCAGATGATAAAGTCATCGTTGGGTGTACCTTCTTGTTGGTAAAGGCTTGTTATTTTAGGAACATTAATATTCTTTTGAAAATGTTCCTTTGACCTTGTCTTCTGTTTTTGAGAAAGGAAGCATAAGATCTAACTGGTAATTTTGCACCTCTATACCTCAGTAGTAAAAGTTCAAGACCGAAAATTGGAACACATTAAAAACTGTTAATTTTCAAGGTCGTCTCTAGGATTATGTCCAATAAATGATAAGTGATATCCTTTATTTTGAAGTCATTGCAGTGTGAAAGTCCTGAATCTTCTGAGCCTTTTATGGACTTATAATTGGCTATAATTTTTTAAAGGTTTTATTTATTTATTTTTGGGAGAGTGAGAGAGAGAGCAAGCGAGCACAAGCAGTGAAGGGACAGAGAGAAATGGATAGACAAAGAAACCCAAGCCAGGTCTACACTGTCAGCACAGAACCCAGTGTAGGGCTGGAACTCATAAACCATTAGATCAGAACCTCAGCCAAAATCAAGAGCTGGCTGCTTAACGGACTGAGCCACCCAGGTGTCTGGCCATAAATTTTTTTATGAAAAGGTTACAGTGTTTGTTTTTAATGTCTGGATGTTAACCTTGTTGATAACATTATTGGATTGTGAACAATTACTAAATAAATAGGAAAAATATTAAATACATATGAGTTTCAGTTTGGGAGCAAATGTTAAGATTTATTCTCTTTTCTGAGTGTACAACAGATAATAAAATAAATAAATTACTCATTTAATCTTTTATAGAAAACAGAAGTTAACAGATTTGTAACCATTTGGAAAAGAAAAATGAAGACTTGAAGTCGTTTTGTTTTTTTCTAAAGAAAATTGTTTTGTGCCAAAATTATAATTTTTTTTCTCATATCCTTTAAATAATTAAAAGCCAAATGGTATTTTTGGATTAAATTTCAAAATTCTCCTGGTAGTTATGAGACAAATTTTATAAAGAAAAAAAATTTTCATCCAAATTTCAGTTTAAGGAATCTTAGAACGCCAACACATGTGATATTTTTGGAAAGCTGGTACAGCCCAGATTGCCTTTCATTGAGAAATATAGCAGGGTACAGAAAGTTCTGGTTTCTATGCTACATGTCATGATGCTCCCCAGAAACCCAGGCTTACAAGCAAACTAATGGACGCCTTTTCTTTCCTTCTTTCATACACCTTATTAATTTTGACCTGTTCCATATTAAACTATAGCAGTATTTTGGCTGAAGAGTTGCCTCTTTTGCCCTCCTAAGTATTTGGAAATTATATTCCATTCTGAATTTTGAGTTTTAGTAGTAATCCTGGTAGTGGTCTTTGATTTAAAAGTCTCTTTATCTACTATATGTTAACTTAAGGATGGATAAAGGTCTTTTTACACTAACAGTGGTACATCAAACATAAGATTTGAGCTTCAGGGTAAAGGAAAACCACATTTACATCCTGAAGGGCAGATCCCAACCTCTCAGGAAAATGTCCCGCAGTAGGAAACACTTGTACGAGGGAGGCAGACAGATCTGGATGACCCTGGGAATGTCACTTAACCACCTGTGGGCTCAGTTTCTGCATTTGTAAATTCCAGCAAATGCCTACCTACCTCATAACATTTGTCTCTGCTGATTGATGAAGCATCACATGTAAAGCCTCCAACAAAAAGCCTGATACACAGTGACTAAATAGTTACATTAGTCATTTTATTTCTCTAATCTCTATTTAGTGCACTTTCTTGTATAGTAATAATAAAGAGCAACACCAGACAACAACACTTACTTTTTACCTAGCAAATTCAGGTAATTAAGGAGACTCAGTCTCATATGTTGTATAGAGGTCAATTTTAATTTTTCTGATTCTTGGTGAATTGTATATAGTAATGCAACTAGATAATGTACAACTTAAAAATTCCTTTCCTAGTTCATAATTTAATTTACTTTGCAACCCAGTGATATAAGATTGAATGTATTATCATTACCTTGTTTTAGAGATGAGAAAAATGTCACTTTCTGAATTGAAATGACTGACAAAAGTGGAGAGGCAACTTAAATTTTAGTTTCTGAGCTCCAAAAATAAATGTTCTTTCATTTTATAGCAATGTGTTACTGCACAGTGGTCACTATAGAAAAATACTTTAGGCACTAAAAAGTTTTTGAGGTAACTCAAGAAGTTAGTTTGGTCTATGGAGCAGATAAAAACTGGGTATTTACTACTGAGAGATTATTTTTCTAAAAAAAGAGAAAGAATCCTTAAAAAAAAAAACCTTAAGAGCATTCATACAATTCATATATTTTTTATAATTTTGGGTTAAGTACACTTGGTTTGACTGCAATTAACTTCATTTTACTTGAGTTCCTTTTTGGGCATTATTTATGATAATTTGACCCAAGTGAGATGATAGTTTCATTGCCTATTCTCTAGCATAATACAAATTTAGAAACTTAATGGATCAATATTAAAATTTGGAAATGTATTTCATATAGTTTAAAATATCTAAAGCAATATGTTAGAATTATAAAAATATTTTGTATTTAGTCTCACAGGTATTTTTGGAAGAAGTTCATATATCCATTTGGGAATTTAGATGTTCTTTTTCTTTTAGAGTAACTACTATACCTAAAGTTCAAATTATTTGTTCAAAAGAACATGAGAAACATATCAAACAAAAAAAATCTTAATGGAAAATAAGATGGATAAAGAAAGGAATGTAGATAGAGAATATGAAGACCTTATATATTGGGATAAAGGGATTTGGCTTTATTCCATAGGTCAGTATTAGTATGTAAGGGCTAGGATTTTATCTCATATATAAGCTAAAAAGTTAAAGTCTACTCTTTCATGATGCTAGCAGAAGATAGGAGTTTCCTAGATAAGAGACAAATGGTTTTATGATTCACAGCAAAAGCCCTTGCTGAGTGTTACCATGCTGCTTGTGTCAGTTCCCTATGCCCCTTCCTCATCCCACAGAAGTGACACACAGGATCAATGATAGATGCCTGTGTACACTGTGGGTTATGTTAAAGAAGGACACAGCTGTTATAAAAAGAAAACATATTGAGGCACCTGGGTGGCTCAGTTGGTTAAGGGTCCCTCTTTGGCTCAGGTCATGATATCATGGTTTGTAGGTTCAAGCCCCATGTCAGGCTCTGTGCTGATCACTCAGAGCCCGGAGCTGCTACAGATTCTATCTCTCCCTCTCTTTTTCTGCCCCTTCCCTACTTGTGATCTCTCTGTTTCTCTCTCTCAAAATTAAGTAAATAAACTTAAATTAAAAAGAAAACTTAAGCTGACTTTTTGTCAAGAGGGAGACGGTACCTAAGGTTGCTCACCCTAAGCAATGGCCCAGACAAAGAACATTCAGGGTCTTTCAATTCTTGTCATACCCAAAAGAATATTAGAGATGCTCAGGGGAAGGGCAGATTGCTTTTCCCAACAGCAAATGGCTCTTACCAGTTTTGAATGCCAAGAAATGCATTCCTTTAAAGGCTAAGAAATATTGCCATCAGTGACAATGCTTTCTATGCTGGTGACTCTCATGACGAGCAAGGGAAATCCTGCAATCTTTGCAAAATCCTCCAGGTGATTTTGGTATAACCACCTCACTAATCTAAGCACTGGGAGCTGCTGGAAGTCAGTGGGGGGAATGTCATAATTGTCTTTTTACTTTATAAACATAAGGCTAGGCATAGAGTATAGAGATTGACCAGAATGGACAGGAATGAGGAAAGAACCTAATTGAGGAGGCTATTACGGCAACCATGATAAGTGATGATGAGGTGATTCAATTAATGCAAATATGGCTGTAGAAGATGGACCAAGAAAGGAGTGCTATACTAGAGCTGGGTTGGTGGTTTGGCAGGGAGATGATAGGAGGAGAACTATTGGAATTGACACATTGATGAGGAAATCAGCAGGTAGATGTCTGAAAGGAGAGTAAGTTTGAGACACCATGGCTACTTTTTGAAAAATTGTGTTTGAAAGATTTACTAATTTTAGGAAACCATGGGTTGAACATAACTGGCCTCAATATAAAGCAGGATAGAAAGGGGCATTCTGTGGACAATTTAGAATCCAAAAATGAAATTTACCCTCTGATAACTTAAAATTAGCCAGGATTATTCACTTCCCAGTCAGCTCTGTCAAACACACACACACACACCCGTACGCACACATGCACGCAATCACCACCAACATTTAGCACACTGTAGTGAACACTGAAGTCTACTAGACACTGTATTCATGGCACAAAAATCTTGGTCAAAAATAGCACAAAAATGTCAACATCCATGGGACCAAATAATACCCAAAATGTATAATAGTGTCTGGGGTCCTAACTGAATGAATGTAATGAATGGATACCTCAAACACTTGACACTTAAGCTAACAGTTTCAAACTCTTCTCATTGTAATCCATATTTTAAAACTAATTGGGGGGGGGGGATAATTTTTATTTTATTCTCTTATTTCTCTATCTCACATTTTAACAATCAGTTATCTTTGAGTAAAATATATATGGCAGAGAAGATAAGAAGCCAGAGTCTGTATAACTACTTGATGATAAAGGGGAAGTAAAACATCATTCTTGGTCAATACTCCAGCCATTGACCCAGGCCCAGCCATTTCATAGACAAAAATTGACATTCAATTGTTATTTTTGATCTATCTACTTTGCTGCAAAATTAGGTCTAGTCACAAATGTCTGAGGCTTCAAAAGTTAGTAAGAGGATCAAAATGGATTTTCAATAAGTCTGTATCACTGATATTTGACTAAATTCAGTAAAGACAAAAAAATAACCATAGGCTCTTGGAATATATGTATAGATAACGAGTGTTTTTTCATTGAGTACGGAGCCATGCTCTTACCTGATTGCAGGTATTGATGTCTATGCCTCCCTTCAGATATTCCACTACCTTGTCCAGGTTGCCTGCTCTGGCGGCACGGAGGAAGCTTGCGTTGCTGTCAGACTGTGAGAAAAAGAAAAGGCCTTTAGTGAATTACTGATAAAATAAAAGCATATCAAAGACAGAAAGACAAAAACATTTTACCCTGTAGGTAAGAAAAGCTGTAGTTGCAAAATACCTCAATACTGAGTTTAAAACCCTGAATTCACAGGATAAGGTAGCAACTTCATAGTATTTCTAGAGAGTTGTTTAAAGTCAATGTGTTGTGCTGTATTACAGAGTGTGAAAGAAGTACTAAAATAAAAATAATTATTACTGCTTTATTTTAAACCTTTGGCCACATTTGAAGATGAATATAAAACCCCCAAATCCACTGCTACCCATTCATTTTAGCTTTGAGATGCTCGTGACCTTATAGTGAGCCTAATGTAGAGCCAAAACAGGATCAGAATAGTAAAAGAAATGAAAGACACCGGCTTTCTTCTTTCTTTTCCTTTACTGTTTGGTTTTCAGAAGAGTGTGAGGGAGAATGCTGCATACGGGTCACTTGGTTTCATCTGTCCTCATTACAAGGGAAAAAGAGAAAGCTCCGAGGATGCTTTGGGGAAAGAGGAGAGCACTTTTTGGCAGGTGTGGACTGGGCCAATGCAAATTTTGTGATCCCAGTGATTTTGGAAAAACAAGATTAAATTTAACCCAGCTGACATAATACCAGACTAAAATCCCTTGGTATAGATGAGCACTCTTCACAGAGGCTGTTTTTTAAGTCCTCATCTTCCCCCAGCACCTTTCAAAATCTGAGCCTGGAAGAAAGAGTTGCATTTTCCCCATGGGACGTCCAGAAGAGAGCCGGTCCAGACATGAAACCAGTCACTTGGCTCTCTGTCTTGCTTGCAAACCTGACACTCGAATCTTAACCCAATAACTATGATAAAATTTGTTAAGTTCCAAGACACTTGTGTAACTTTATAATTCTTCTTGTGGTATAGCATCTGACTAAAGAGAATGGGGTAACATGAAAAGGGATGTCACTGACCTACTAGGAAGTGAGACACCATTGTGACAGCTCGTAATCCAGCCCTGTCCCCGGTAGGCTACACTGCCTCCCTCCCTCGAAGAATGTGCTTGGCAAGGGCTCTTGGCACACTCTTGCAGACCTATTTATTATGGCTGGTGATGATGTACAGAGATAGAAATGAAAATATTTTCTCTGGGAGTCTCAAATGGGGAATTATTTGCATATTGTTAAAATGATTTACACATGGGAAGACGGAAAACCCAAGACTAAATTGCCTCACTTTTAACCCAAATACCACAATGACTTATGTTATTTACAAATCACAGAGATAATTTATGAAGAGTTGAAAGGTATGACTGAAATCCATACATATGGAATTCATGCTCTCACTCTTTAGAAGTGTGTCACGACCTGGTTAATATCCGATCATTCTTCCCTCCCTGCATAGGCTGCAATCTGCGACACCTCACTCTGTCTCCCCTGAAAGCCGTGCCCGAGGCAGGTTGCAATGCGTGTACCTGCAATGCCGCAGTGACTGAGTTCTGACTCATTTTTAAATGCCTACTCGATGAAATTATTTTGTGGTCTGCGGCAAAATCTAATCTCCAGGAAGATTTTCCACTTCAGGTTTCTTGCCACAGCACTTAAAAGTGAAAGATCATACTATGCATTATGTTATGTCAATATCTCACAGGAAACATTAGTTACTATTAAAAAAAACTAAAATGAAACACTATTAGGTCACAGAAAGTATGACATTATTTTCCATATATAGTTTTTTTTGTAAACCTATGTACTATATATTCTATAGCATATTAAAGATTATGCCTAGAAACTACTGCTATTTTGTACATGAGGCTTCATAATTATAGTTAACATTTATTGGTTACTGTGTGTCAGGCACAGTCAGTCCTGTGTATTATATCCTTAATACTCACAATAATACTATGAGAAAGAAACTATTACTATGCTCATTTCATGGTTGAGGTTTAGAAGATCTCCAAGCTTGCACAATTATTGAGTGGAAGATCCAAGATTTAACTTATGTTTATTAGTCCAGAGCTAGTCTTTTTTAAAATGTTTTATTTATTTTTGAGAGCAAGAGAGATACAACATGAGCAAGGGAGGGGCAGAGAGAGAAAAACACAGAATCTGAAGCAGGCTCCAGGCTCTGAGCTGTCAGCAGCAAGCCCGATATGGGACTTGAACTCACAAACCACGAGATCATGACGTGAGCTGAAGTCAGGCACTTAACTGACAGCCACACAGGCACCCCAGTCTGGAGCTAGTCTTAACTGCTACTCTATCTCACCCCTCCAGAGCATCAAAGCAGATGTTACTACAGATACCTAACCTATGAGTTATAGATTTATTTCAGTTGTGAGAGCACTGTTATGCCCCTGGTCTACATATCTGCTCTGTAAATCATGGCACTTGCTAAATAGAAGGCCTCAGCTGGGGAGACAATTCTTGGCTAACATCCCTGTCCCCACATCTCTCAACCATCTATACACCTAGAAAAAGTAAAAGCTGGCTTGAGAACAACTACTTAGAAACATAATCATTTGGGGGGCGCCTGGGTGGCTTAGTCGGTTGGGCGTCCGACTTTCGCTTGGGTCATGGTCTCGCGGTTCGTGGGTTCGAGCCCCGCGTCGGGCTCTGTGCTGACTGCCTGCTCAGAGCCTGGAGCCTGTTTCAGTCTGTGACTCCCTCTCTCTCTGACCCTCCCCTGCTCACTCTCTCTCTCTCTCTCTCTCTCTCTCCTTCTCTCCTAGAAATAAATAAAACATTAAAAAAAGTTTAAAAAAAAAAAAAGAAACATAATCATTTGGGAATGAGGAAAAGAGGTGTTCAAGTACACATTGCATTAAAAAGCCAGTGGACTGTCTCTGCTTACATGCCTAATATGATTAAACTCAGGAGCTAAGATCAGGGTGCTCTATCATTTCCATAAAAATAAAGAATGCCATGAATAAGTAGAGACAGAAGAAACACCTGATCCTGGAGGGATGAAGAAACACCTGCAGACATGGCTGTGGAAGCTTAAAGCGAAGATGTTGGTCTGAAGGGAACTACAGGCATAGCTGAGGAAAGTCCAATAGACCCTTTTAGAACTTCTTTAGGAACAGGGCATGACATTGACGATTGCTTTGGCTATTACATAACTGTTGTTTTGTTTTGTTTTAGTTTAGCTTAGTTTATTTATTTTGAGAGAGAGAGAGAGAGCATATAGGAGCCGGGGGTGGGGGGAGGGGGGCAAAGAAAGGAAGAGTAAGAATCCCAAGCAGCCTCCATCCTGTCAGCACACGGAACCTGACGCAGGGCTCGATCCCAGGAACCATGAGATCCTGACCTGAGCCGAAATCAGGAGTTGGACACTTAACCATCTGAGCCACCCAGGCACCCCTACATTACTGGTTTTCATAACTGCTTTTCTCTTTTCGGAAGCAAACTTCTAAAAAGTAGATGCAAGTCAAAGACTTACAGTCAATCCCTGGAATTTTAGCAAAATACATCCCCCGTGTTCTGGAGGGGCCAGGCCAAACGGAAATGTAACACCTGAGCCATCCCGCTGGGGACCTCTTCAGCAGTGAGTTATAGTGGCCTTTGCTATAAGCTGGATTCTTTTAGAACCTGTTAAAAATTTTAGTTTTCCTCAAGGGACAAAATGCATTATAAATGCATTTTGCAAATCCAAATAAACGAAAGCGTTAATTATAAAACAGATCCAGAAGGTGGGTTCCGAGAACAAAATTAAAATGGGAGTTCAAATTTTATGCATACTGACATCCTTTTAGGTAAAAAGTATAGACCTGTGTGGAAATCCATATTCTTTTCCTGCTTCCACATAGACATAGGCATTCCCTGTGCTACAATGAGGTCAATCTGTGATTAAAGCTCTTGACATAAGAGCTTAAGATAAACAGTAGTCGGTCTGGTTACCTTCAGTCAACACCGAGATGAAAGAGGATTCAGGGACTCATGGTGAGAGACGCAGCAACTTTTTTGATAGCGTGTTTCCCTCTGAGTTATGACAAAAGTAATTACTTCAAAGTTAAATGTAAGTAGGGGGAAAGTATGCTCTCAAAATAGATTGCTCTCTCCTGGTTCAACCAGAAGATTTCACTCATAACAGCTCAATAAAGAGAAAGTGAGGTAATAGCAATGCCTTGCGGGAAAGTTTCCGACCAATGTAAACTGAACCCCTTTCTGCTCTGCCGCTTTATGTCCTAGGACTCTCGAGTCCTAAAACCAATTGTACTTAGGCCTATAAAGTCTGTATCTGGACAAGGAATTCAAATGCTGAGCCCTACTTATTGTAATCTGCAACAGATGGATGCCATTAAAACTTGCCCCCTTGCAACCCTGGTGTGGCATCTCAAGCCAAGAAAGAAAAATTTCCTTTTAAATTCTTCTTGACAGTGTTCTGTACATTTTTTTGTATCTGAACGTTAGAAAAACAGAATACTTTCTTAGCACCCAGCAGGGTGGACATGAAAGGCAAAGAGGAATGTGCATTCACAGAGCCACATTATATCCTAAAGAAGTGCTTCCTCAAAGTCTAGGGGCATATTCACAGGCATCCATGAGTTTGCTACAAGATTTGTTTTTAATTCTGTGCTTACATTTCAATAATAACCTACTAAGAAAAATATAAGCATGTTCCAGGTCATCTAGATGGCTACCTTTTAACAAGTACAACTGTACACTTTTGGTATATGCTTTGTGTTTATAATTCACTGCATAACAAGTGAAGTAGCAATGACATATAGATTCATAATACACAGAAAGTTTTGCTGTGGTGAAGAGAATCATCAGAGAATCTGATCACTATACAAGGCAGGATGGTAAACATGATGAACCAAAAGAACAGTAGTCAGCAGCCACATTAAAGTTGCAAATAAACGTATGGCTTAGATGCTATCTCTGCATGGTTCAATTTGTGTCAACCGTTGGCAGTGAGAGTAATAGAAAATCCATGGTGAAACAGTTTTCGGTTCCCAATTTTCGCTTTTACTGGATTATGTACATACAAACCTCCGTGGCAATATTAATTCCTTCCCCAAGTAAATAGAGAGAGCTTTAAAAGAGTATCAAATGCCATGCCCTTAAAATTGACATTTTTCATTGATATATATTTTTATTACTCTGAAGTAAAAAACAAAACCTTAAGCATGCTAATAATGGTTCGTACAACATGCTTACAAAAAAGATATTCTTTGTTATTTTCATCAAAGTCAAATTCACAAGCCTACTAAATTATAGAAACCTGAGGTTAAATCTTTTTATTCTTAAACCCAATAGCTGTTATTTAGTTTTAGTCACTGCTATCCATTCTACTAAACTGGAGTCAAGCATTTGAATACTGTTAATTTTGTAGTTTTGTTTATGTTACTTTGTAAAACTTTCTTTTTAGTAATGGCTTAAGATTTAAAGAGTTTTGTGTGGTTTTGTTTTTTACAAAACTGAGCCTGGGTGGTTCAGTCGGTTAAGCATCTGACTCTTGATTTCAGCTCATGTCATGATCTCACAGTTGATGAGTTCAAGCCCCACAATGGGCTCCATGTGCTAACAGTGTGGAGCCTGCTTGGGGTGCTCTCTCTCCCTCTCTCTCTCTGCCCCACCCCCAAATAAATAAATAAACTTTAAAAAATTAACACTATAATTAAAGTAACACTGGAGGTCATGAACTTGTTTTTATACTTTGAAAGAGTAGACTACGTTATTCAAGTTTGAGAAGCATGGGTTGAATAGTGTCAGTCGGCCAGCAGCTTCTACTGGCCTCCACAAATATTTGCTGATTAACCTGAAGGAAAGCACATGTTCCCTGTGGAATTTTAATAATTTGCTTGTTTTCTTAGGACTCAGTTATTCCTTTATAAAAACAGGGCGGTTTATCAGCCTAGCTGAGATCCACATTTTTATAGCAATACAAAATAAATAAAATTTATTAAAATAACTTAGGGGGGAATCTTAATATGAGTATCATGAAATAGAGGACATTTCTACCGTTCCTTAGGTCTTTTCCTAGGAATGCTGGATAAGGTAAATCCATGTCTAGCAAATCACGAGTTGTATGATCTCACGCCTTTTGTATCTCAGTTTGCTTATTAAAAAATAAATGTACTTTGTAGTTGTTGGAGGGATTAAGTAAAATGATTTGAAGGTGCTTAGCCTTATGACAGGCACACCGAAGCCACACTGAGCTAATCTAAGTATAGACCCATATGTGTGATCTTCCTTAAATATGAAGGTTGTTGCCAGAAGACCAGAGTGTTTGAAAATACTCTGATGTGTGCAGGTGCAGAAGGATAAAAAGGGAACCAGAATGGGGTGTGTGTGGTCTGTTTCCAACAGCAAAGATTTGACAAAGCACCCTTTCTGTCATCTAGTAATATTTTTGCCTAAATAGCCATACTTTTTTATAGGGACTGCTGGATTGTTTAAATAAGTTAGGTCTGTTAGTAACTCAAATTGTTATCACTATCTTGTTATAAATTAAAAATCGGGGGACAATTGAGAACTGCACACTAGACGTACTAGAACTTTTTAGAAATAATTTCACGAGTGGTCTTTCTGCAGTTAGAACACACATAGGACAGGTAAAACACTTTAAGCCACAAAATCCCACCTGATAATTTCTAGTCGGCTGCCACTAACAACGAAATCTGCTATAAACCATAGGTTTGTACACGTTAGCTCAAGCATGCAGATCAACCTACATTTTTTAGTGTCATTTCAATGGGTCTTTATACTGCCACATAGTATAAAATGCTAAAGGTGATCTAAGATTCAAAGACAGTTAATGCAACTTCACCAAAACTTGTTCTTACTCCAGTGACCTATGTGCTAAGAAAATTGGCTGAGGGGTAGGTGTTCATATTTTTGCTTTTAAAATACTATTTAAAAAAATACTATCACATAAAATGGAGAGTTGGGATCAGAACAATGACTAAGTTTAACTAAATAGATAAATTCCCCCTGAATCTTTTAAGCATATATCTTTTTTTTAAAATGTTTTATTTATTTCTGAGAGATAGAGAGAGAGAGAGAGAGAGAGAGACAGCATGAGCAGGGGAGGGTTAGAGAGAGAGGGAGACACAGGATCCGAAACAGGCTCCAGGCTCTGAGCTAGCTGTCAGCACAGAGCCCGACGCAGGGCTTAAACCCACGAACTGTGAGATCACGACCTGAAATGAAGTCAGATGCTCAACTGACTGAGCCACGCAGGCGCCCCAGCATATATCTTTTTGTTATGTGAGGTTGTTTGAAACTACATTTTTATACAAAGACAAGGGATTTTTTCCCTTAGTATTGAATTTGGATGTTGATTTTCACCAGGACACCAGGTAACTTATTTCACTCATTCATGTTTTCATATTATTATTTTTAATAATCTTGGGGAAATTAAAATTAAAATTACAAAATGAAAATGAAAAATGAAAAAAATAAAAACGAACTAAGAAAAAAAAATGAGCCAACTACAACATACCAATTCCATCCTTTTCAGGACATTAAGACTGTTTTGCAATGTAATGTTCAAGATGCTGATGGGGCAACGGCAAGCAAAATGGTCCATAAATCTTATACTGAGTATTATAGTTTCTCCATAAATATTCCCTAATATTTTCAATAGCTAAGTAACGTGGAAATCTTCATTTAACATGCCAACAATAAAAATAATGAAAACTTAGAGATCCACAATAGAAGTTGAATAATACATACTATGTCCATACACAGCCCAATCCTACACTGTTCTCTATTACTGCTCAGGGACCTCCAAATGGTATTAATTGTGTGTAAAATAATGAAAAAATTAAATAACTCATATCCCGGACCAAATCTCTTTTCTAACTTCCCACTATCTGGACATGTCTGTAAAAATGTTCTGCCAACATGAAACTCAACATGGCCCAAATGAAAATGGGCCAAAACATGGAAGAGCTTATCAAGTTTTTATGTAATGTTCACAAATGTCCAAAGGAATTTCCTTTTGGATCGTCACTGGTCATAAACAGAGTAGGATTTATAAATGAATAATAACCAACTGTAATAACATTTAGGTCAGGAGGTAACAATAGTGAACTCTAAGGAATCTCCTCTACACCAAACTCTTTTCAGTCCCTAACTAAACAGCGTGTTCAAATTTTACAGAACCTTTGAGGGAGGAAGATGTGTTAGAGTTCATCCCACTGCTATACCTAAGGATCAGAATAAATGGACCTGAATTAGGTTTTAGTTTCCCTTGAAGTCTCTTAAGACTGTCGGAGATGAAAAAAGAAACCCAACCAAGTGAAAATATCTTTCATCAATTTTTTATTATCCAGGCATCCTACAGTGTTAATTTTCTACTGTCCCTTTGAAGTAGGCACTGCATTTTTATCCCTATTGGTCTGATTAGTCTTCATCTTCAGACACTATGCTCTGAAGGAGGCTTAGTGAGGCATGTTTGTGTGATGCCTCACACAAACAGAAGGAGCTACGTGAGGCAACGCAGATGAGGGGCGGGCCACACCCCATGGCCAGCACATACGAAAAAGTAAACTGCCTCTTTAGCATGGATTTTTTCAGGATTGGAAAAAAAAGTACATTCTTTCAATGAAAGCTTCACAAATGGCTTATTTTATAATATAACCACTATCTTAAAAAAATTTGCATATTTTTTGGACATACTTATTTGCATAGATATTTATTTTTTTAAATTTACATCCAAGTTAATTAGCGTGTAGTACAACAATGATATCAGGAGTAGATTCCTTAATGCCCCTTACCCATTTAGCCCATCCCCCTCCCACACCCCCTCCAGTAACCCTCTGTTTGTTCTCCATATTTAAGAGCCTCTTATGTTTTTGTCCCTCTCCCTGTTTTTATATCACGATATATATCCTTACGCTGTTAATTTTCGTGTAGCCCTGTTAAGAAGCACGTGGAAATATAGAAGGGCTTTTTGTTTACAACAGCCTGGAGTACGTCTGTGTCAGTCAGATGGATTTTTCTAGGGAGATCACTTAATTACAGCTTGAGAACCCCACACACTGACAACTTGACTCTAGTTGTTTAAATGCAATTCTGAACTCATTTACAGTGTTAAAAAAAAAAAAAAAAGACCAAGTTAGAGCAAATGCATCAGTGACCTAATTCAAATTTTTTATTTTCGTTTTTTGAGTACATATGTCCTGCAATATTAATATCTACTTCAGAATAACATAGGAATCTGAAGTCATTACTTTCTAATATAGTTTCTTGTCTCAAGACAATGTATTTATTTTCTAGGAATTCTGGTTGTGCCACTCTTAGAGTTTCTTCTTTTTTTCTTCTTTTGGAAACACATCTAACACATCTCCTTTTTCTTTTTCTAATTACTGGGTGTCATGAATTTCAGCATGATAATTATGTTGTTTACTAGAAATAATTTGTGTGTCTTTAGTCCTTTTCATTAAACTACTATTAAGTTCACTGTCATCTGTAAGATGGCAAGAGCCCACCCTTCTGATGTGCACATAATTCTCAAGAAGTTATTTGCCCCATTCTGTAAAGTATGTGGGTCCCAAAGGGGCATGTGCTGCTTTCAGCCTCTTTTGCATGTTTGCGATGATCTACATGGATGCTGAGTGCAAACAATGAGCTTTAGAAAGCAAAATTCCAATTCTAATAAGTCCGCATTATGCTAAATGTAATATATAATATCATTTTTTACATACATTTCCTGGCCCCCATAATGGTGGTTCAGTGCTACACAGGAGAGTGTTAACAAACTTGTAAAAGTTAAATTAAAAAAAAAAAACTCAAAGGGGGCACCTGGGTGGCTCAGTTGGTTAAGTGTGCAACTTTGGCTCAGGTCATGATCTCGCAGTTTGTGAGTTCAAGCCCTGCATCGGGCTCTATGCTGACAGCTCAGAGCCTGGAGCCTACTTCAGATTCTGTGTGTGTGTGTGTCTCTCTCTGCCCTCTCCTGCTCACTCTCTGTCTCTCTGCCTCAAAAATAAATATTAAAAAAAACCTCAAAGAGTACAAAAATACTGATTCAAAGGAGCACATGCAACCTGATGTTTATAGCAATATTATCAACAATACCCAAATTATAGAAAAAGTCCAATGTCCATCCCCTGATGAATGGATACAGAAATATCAAATATATTATATATATATATATCAAATCATCCATCAAAAAGAATGAAATCTTGCCATTTGCAATGACATACATAGAGCTAGTGTGAACTATGCCAAGCGAAATAAGTCAGTCAGAGAAAGACAAATAGCATATGATTTCACTCTTGTGGAATTTAAGAAAATTCATACATAGGAAAAATTAAAAAGAGAGAGAGAGAGAGAGGGAAACCAAAAGAGACTCTTCATTGAAGGGAACAAACTGGAGAGCTGCTGGAGGGGAGGTGGGGGGATGGGTTAAATGGGTGATGGGTATTAAGGAGGGTACTTGCTGTGATGAGCACTGGGTGTTGTATATAAGTGATGAATCACTAAATTCTACCACTGAAACTAATATTACACTATATGTTAACTAATTAGAATTTAAATAAAATATGAAACATTTTTTTAAAAATAGAAAAAATAAAGAATTTGTAAGATGTATACTGTTTAAGAAGGAAATTACTTTGGGGCGCCTGGGTGACTCAGTCGGTTAAACGTCCAACTTCAGCTCAGGTCACAATCTCACCGTTCCCAAGTTCAAGCCCCACATCAGGCTCTGTGCTGACAGCTCAGCAGCCTGTAGCCTGCTTCAGATTCCTTAGTAGATAATGAGTAACACTTCCAATCAATAGTAGGAATTTGGGGGACAAGATACCCTAAAAGTGGAGAGAATATAATAGTTTGGTTTTGGACTGATTAAATATAAAATGCTAGCACTACACTATAGTGGGTTGGAAATACAACACTAAATAGCCTAGGAGAGGGGGTGCCTGGCCGGTTCAGTCAGAAGAACATGTGACTCTTGATCTTGGGGTTGTGAGTTAGAGCTCCACATTGGGCACAGAGATTACTTTAAAATAAAATCTAAACAAACAAATAAACAAATAAATAAATAACTTTTAAAAAGTAATAAAAACAAATAAAATAAATAAGCAAATAAAAAAATAAACAAAAAGGAGAGAGTACGTAATAAAGAAATAGCCCATAGAAATAACCTCTGGGAGACGACCTGGGTTTTTGTTTTGGTTTTGGTTTTTTTTTTTGTTTTGTTTTGTTTTTGTAGTGATACTGGATTTTACTTCACTCCTTACCATTTCTCTGTCCATAAAACTCCGAGGAATAGGGAAGTTCTTTTGTATTGCCTCTACAAGTGAATTGTATTGATCCATCAACATTTTGCACTAAATGCCAGGAAGTGCTAATAAAAAAGAAATTGCTATGTATATATATGCACACTAAGTGAGACTAAGACTAAAATAGAATTCTGTACAGGAGCTTTCTCATGAGCTCAGGACACTGATATCATGCAGCTGACATTTTCCCCATAAGACTGGGATACAAATGAGATATTGCTTTATCCTTAATGGATGTGACTTACTATAATTTCCGAAATTTACCCTTGTGCTATGAGCTGCAATTGTCCAGAATGGTTTGAACTATTAAATTCATGCAAGGTATAGAGTTTATATAATTTTATACTGCAATGTAAAACACAGAATGGAAAACTGGCTTAAAAAAGCAATGCATTTGATTAATTATAGTATATAACACATGGCAGTGGAAAAAAGATTAACAAATCAAGTATTTGTAGCTTGCACCACTTTTTTTTTCCCTCCTAAACATTCCAGCTCATACTACAAAATCCCTCTGTTGGAAATCAGTCAATAAAAACTTCTCTACTAATTACTGAATTTCAAAGAATATCTGCACGTCTTCTGAAGCAGCTTTCAAAACAAATTCTCGATTGTTGGCATAACAGTATTGGCACCAACTCTAAACAGAATTTTTGAAAAGTAAGGGAACTCCTAACTTAAATGTAAGTAAAACAAAAGCAGGGTTAATTCATCTTATAGAACTAAGCTTTGGCTCAGATGCCTAAGACCATTTTAAAAGAAAAATCAGGACTAAGCCAGGTTTAATGAGAAATGAAGAATCCCCTACCAGTTGTTTTTTTATGTTCTGACTCCTACAAGAATTCATATTAAGGGGACCCTGTGGGCCTATTTCCCAGGGGCTTGGGATAGCTCCTTTGGAACACCTCAGTAGGTTAAGCATCCGACTTCAGCTAAGGTCATGATCTCACCATTCCCAAGTTAGAGTCCAGTGTCGGGCTCTGTACTGACAGAGCCTGGAGCCTGCTTCAGATTCTGTCTTTCTCTCTCTCTGCCCCTCCCCCTGCTCAGTAATAAATAAACATTAAAAATTTTTTTGAAAGAACATCTTTCCAACCTTCTCTCTCCCCTTAAGTTGTACTCTGGGGTCGCATAACACCCTAAGCATTCAGTCATTCACTAGTGCCCATAGTTTACCTATTTACCTATATCCCTAACTAGAATGGCCATCTACGGTAAAGAGAGTCCGTGACTTACCATCTTTGTGTCCCCACTGTCCCGCATAGTGCCAACACAGGGTAGATCAATAAATATTTGTGGAAATGAAACAAAATAAAGGAAGAAGTTCAACAAGGTAAACTTGACCAAATAGGGGCATGAATCAGCACTGGCCAATATGAATGACACTAATGAAATTTTTGCTGAATCAAATAAATACTTTTGCAGATTTCCTAAAATTTAAAACTTGTTTTCAAATCTTGATCAGCAAAATTTATACTTGTTATATTAGTTTATCTGAAACTCATTACCTAAGATTAAATTTCTTTGAAGTTTCTTTTATAATTCTATCAGATATCCACAATAAAACCACATAATGCCTAAGTCTTCCTAAAAGTAAATAAATAAGGACCAATGGGTAAGGATGGTGTCCATTTGTATCATTATTATCTTTTGGTTGAAGTCATGAGAACACTACCATCCTTAGCAATGGAATTGATTAGCTAGGCTCTGGAGCTCAACGTTCTCTGAACTTTGAGTAGGCTAACAGATAATAACAACAATGGCATTAGTAAAGAAATTAAATATAGAAGGGACTAGTATCTTACTGATACTGACTACACAGAACCATTAGTATTCTGGTTTTTTTAGAAATAAGAAACTATCATTTCATTCTTTACTGGGAAAAAAAAACTATACAAAGTCATAATATAAGCTTTTGGTATTGTATAAGTCATCCAAAGAAGAGAATTGCTGACAACTCAGTATTTCTGAATGCATAACATTATAATTTTTTTCAATATTCCTGGTAGTTACCATAAGATTAATTAACTTTCTAAACAAATTTTTAAAAAGATCATTGGCTTGTTTCAATTATTCTGACCAGGATACAGAAAAGAGAGGCTGTTTTGTCTTAGAATTATTATGCATATAAAATATACCTCACTTTAGTTATAAGAAACCTGCATATTTAATTCTACCTCTACATTCTTATTTAAATATATGCCTGTGGTATAACATATAAAAGTAAACTGTCGTGTGTATGTTTGTGCGTGTGTGTGTGTGTGTGTATATGCAAAAAGTCATATATATATATCTTCAGAACAAAACTATAAGTTTACTTGAATGTAGGAAACATGTCTTATCATCCTTAGAATTTCCAAGGCTAGTTCAATGCCTAAAATATATATATTAGCCAACAGAGATGCTTATGTTCATAATGAAACTTTGGGAAGAACATTATCATATACACAAAGCTTATACAAAGCTGACAACGGGTAAAATAAATACAAGTTATTCTAGCTTTAATTGCTCAAAAATTAAACTTTAGAAATTAAAAAATTTCTAAACAAGAATTAGGTTACTTAGAGACATATAAAAAGATAGCATTAGAACTTGTTTTGCAAAATAGTAGTTAACTATAGCCAAAAAGATCTTGTTCATCCAACAAAATTAACTTCTTTGAAATGTCAAAACCTTTCATAAATATTAACACCCTAGTTACCTCATTATTGGTCCTTGACTAAGAACCAAGTGGCAGGCTATCTTTGTCGCCATAATTAAAGGACAAAACTTGTGAAAATAAAAGGTATTGAGAATTTTATTTAAAAATTGTTTACATTGGGGCACCCGGGTGGCTTAGTCAGTTAAGCATCTGACTCATGGTTTCAGCACAGGTCATGATCTCACAGTTTTGTGACTTCGAGCCCCTCCTCAGGCTCTGTACTGACAGCACAGACCCTGCCTGAGATTCTCTCTCTCTCTCTCTCTCTCTCTCTCTGTCTCTGCACCTTCCCACTCACTCTGTCTCTGTCTCTCAAAATAAATATATATATTAAAAAAGATGTTTACATTGGGCCATTCCTGATTAGCAACATTTGAAATGGGAACCCAACACATAACGTGAAGCATGATGAGAACTTGGGTATATAATCAAATCCTGTGGCAATGCCACAGAATATACAGTCCTTTATAGCTGGAGAAGCTCCATTTCTATTTGGTTTACTTTTCCCACATATAAAAATTGTAGGGCACTTTGTAAATGAGTTTCCTCTGATGATATCTTTTCATAAATGTAACTATCAATTTAGCACTTATTATGTAAAGTGGTTATTACAAAGATCTAGCCTGACCTAAAGCCTTTCTCTCTGATTATGATTTTGAGTAAGCGAATTGAATATACATGTTATTATTGGCTTTACTACACTTTTTTCAGTGTACTTTGTTCTAATATAATTATCAAAAAGCATTGTGAGCAAGCAAGTCAATTCTTCATCATTTTTACATGATTCATGTATATTAATGTAATTTTAGTGATTCATTTATTAAAATGTATAAATACCACCCTACAGAGTATGGACCGACTGCATCACATTGAAATTCTATGTACCACTCAGAATCACTTCCTCTAAATTGTCCACCCACTCGTGAGATTCTTCAACATGCAGTTTGCCCTCGTGTGCATACACTCCATTACTCAACCAGACTACAAACTCCTTAAAAGGACTTTTCTGTACTTTTTGTATTTCTTATGCTTTCCACTATAATATTAATGGTTAATTGCACTTTATGCCAAACACATTTATATTTCCACATAATCCTGACAAACCACCCAGATGAGGAAATTGAAGCTTAGTGAGGTTAAGCCACTTGTCCGTGGACTTTCGGTAATAAATGCCAGAGCTAAGACTGGTCTGCAGTCTCAGTCCAGAGGCCATAATCAACCACCAAGCACTACTATCTCCCAATAGCTTCCCCTACAGTTTTCACTGTGCACTTTTCACTGTTGACTGACTTAACAGGAGTATCTTCTGCTTTCTGTCCCAGAGAAAAGTTACTGCTGCCCCATTTCTGGCCCAAAGATCATGTTCTGATCTCTCTTGATGCTCAGTTCCCTTTCTTGAGCTAGAGGCAGGACCCAAAGTTTGAACCCTAAGGCATTGATACCTCTGGAATACCAAGATTTTTCTTTAACACTGTTAACCCAGGAGTTGTGAGGTTTCTTTTTTAGGAAGAGAGAGAGAAAAGGCTTGCACTTACAAGTGGGGTAGGAGGGGGGAGAGAGAGAGAGAGAGAGAGAGAGAGAGAGAGAGAGAGAATACCAAGCAGGCTAGATGCCTAGTGTGGAGTCAGACATGGGGCATGACCTTGAGTTCGTGACCTCTGCTGAAATCAAGAGTGGGAGCCTTAACCGACTGGGCCGCTCAGGGCATCTGCCTCAAGAGTTGTGACTTTTAAGGATACAGTTACACTATTTCAAAATATTACTGCATATTGTATTTGACGATCTAGAGCAATGTCTCTATCACAGTGATCACTATTACCTACAAAGCAAAAGTTTTTTCAAGCTCCACAGCATGGTAAGCTTCAAAGAGAACATTTGTTCCTCTGTTTTTAAAGCAGCATGCTGATTTTTACTAGCTCATATTGACATATTTCCCTGAGTGGGATTTAAACCTGGACTGCTTCCAAGAGGGATAAAACTTCTCTCAGCTGTTCTTAATTAATCATCACACCTGCTGTTTAAATGTTGATTACACCTAGAGGAAAGCTTGATAGTAAATCTTATTTTTCCAGTAAAAATTAAGTAGTAAAAATGTACCCATAAAAAGTCTCTTCCTCCAAATGAATCAAAATGCTAAATAACAGTAGGATATTAAATAAAATAATAATGTGTTATTAAACCTAAAGAATATATAAATATATATCCCATTAGAGTATTTGTCTAACATCATATAACTTTCTATGCTCTTTAACTCATTTTTTGTTCTTATAATCTCCCTTCCCTTAAGCAATGTAAGGGGGTAATAATAAAAACATGTATGTTCTCATAGTAGAACATTTGAAAAATGCATTTTAAAAAATCAGCCAGCAGCCACAATTCCATTACTCAAATTTAACAGTGCATATTTTGAAGTCTTTTCTTCTAGCATTTTTCTACCTATACACTATATATGTGTGTAAAGATCATGTTTTCAGAAAGTTAAGAAAAAATATCCTGTCTTCTCCTCTTAAAATATCATCAAATCAGTATTGCTACATCATTCAAAAGTTTTGAAAGATATTCTAATTCTCATACAATAGTTAATAGATTGATCATAGTTCTTTTTAGCTTCTAATCATTTGTGCAACTAGTAACTTTGATTTTCATTATTGTCAAGGAGGTTGTGGTCAAAAGTTTAACGTCTTTGTCCCTGTTTTGATTATGTCCATTGTTTAAATTCCTAAAAGTGGAATAATCATGTCAAAGATGTAGATTCTTGATACATATTGTAATATTGCAAAACTGCCCTTGAGAGAGGCTGAATCAAAAGATATAGTCATATCTGTTTGTGGAAGAGCTGATCTCCACACAACACACTCAAATTCGCTTTGCTCAGTTGATATGTGTATGATTATGCATTTGATTTATCTTTTCCATTTTTGAAGAATGTGACACCTAATTATACATGTATTGTCTACTACATTTTTTGTCTTCTTTGACTTGTCTGTTCACTTTTTTGGTCCTTTTGGAGTTTTAAATGTCCTTTTATTTTTAAAAACTTTATATGGACAAATTAATATTTTGTCATATTGCAAACTTTTCTGAGATTGTTATTTTCTTCTTAATATGTATTTTGACTCCTAGAAGTTTTTAATTTTATAAATAAAAAAGTATAAACCTCACTTTAAAATTTTTATTCCATTGCATTTATGCTTTCCAACCCTGAAATCAACGAAATACTTCTCATCCTTTTCTTCTAGGTTTAACAAATTACTTTTTTTCCATTTAACTCTTTTTTTAATGTTTACTTATTTCAAGAGAGAGAGGGAGGGAGAGAGAGAATCCGAAGGCTCTGCACTGGCAGAAAGCAAGAGTAGGACACTTAACCGGCTGAGCTACCCAGGTACCCCTCCATTTAATTTTTAATTCTCTGAAATTTATTTTGGTATTAAGCAGAATAAATCTTACTTGACATTTTCCAAGTGGGTGATTTTTTCCAATTGTTGAAAATCTTTCAACCCACTTTTAAATTTCTCTCCTGTCTGCCTTTTAACATTTTTTCTTTCCTTAAAAATCCTTAACGTAGCAAGCTTAGATTTCCTTTTCAGTCCTGGTCCCAACGCTTACCATGAGATGTCTGGACCTTGAGCAAATTACTGCCTTCTAATTACTGGTCTATAAAACACACAGTGTTATGTGCATTAAATAATAAATGTGAAATCCCTAAAAAAAAGAGTGTATTGAGGCAGCACACACTCAGTAAAAGGAAATGTGAATACCTGACTCACAGAGCTATCGCCAGGAGTAAAGGGCATTTATGTTCTGTCAATGTCAATGGTTTGGAGGGCACCACGACAGCATCTGGCAAATAATAGGAGCTTAAAGAATGGTAGCTTTCATTATTAATAGTTAATGTAGAATCCCTCCCTACATGTCTACATTTCTTTTCTTTCTTTTCTTTCTTGTTTTAAATTCTACTGTTATTTTCTACATCTCAGCCTACTTTTGATCCTGTGTAGAATATATCTAGCCCCAATGCCAAATCAAGAGTTAGGGATGGGCCAGAAAGCAACTCAGTATCAGTAATTTGGCTGATGATGTCCGTGGCTAGGCTCTGACATGTAGCTATAACTGTATGACCCGTACAGTTTAAACAGGAATGGAAGTTAACATTTCCACCTGGATCAATTGCTCGATTCTTCAAGAAAATAATCAGTGAGTATATGTACTGGAATTCACTATTTACTTTCTTGGGAGATATTGATTCCATATTTAATTTTACAGCTCTTTTAGAAATGCGTATATAGGGGCACCTGGGTGACTCAGTTGGTTAAGTGTCCAACTTCAGACCAGGTCATGACCTCGCAGTTCACGGGTTCGAGCCCCACATAGGGCTCTGTGCTGACAGCTCAGAGCCTGGAGCCTGCCTCAGATTCTGTCTCCCTCTCTCTCTGCTCCTCACGTGCTCATACTCTGTCTCTCACTCTCTCTCAAAAATAAATATTTAAAAAATTAAAAACATAGAAATGCATATGTAATTTTTAAAGTTGAAAATATATGGAACGAATATTTGACGCTTCACATTAGCTGATGTACTAAGACATTTTATTAAGACCAAAAGAATTTTGTTAATCATCTATCATGCACTAAAAACCTTTTTAGGCACAAGTGTGGAATTCAACTAGGATATTATTGAACAAATAAGTTCCAAGGAAGAATCAGATCACTTGGAGCAATCTTGCTGTTCATGCTAGCTGCTCAATAGTGGAATGAAATTCTGATTTAAAAAATTTTTTTCTAATGTTTTATTTATTTCTGAGAGAGAGAGAGAGAGAGACAGCGTGAGCAGGAGAGGGCCAGAGAGAGGGAGGGAGGTACAGAATCTGAAACAGTCTCCAGGCTCTGAGCTAGCTGTCAGCACAGAGCCCGATGTTTGGGCTCAAGCCCACGAAATGTGAGATCATGGCCTGAGCCGAAGTAGGATGCTTAACCGACTGAGCCACCCAGGCACCCCAGAAATTCTGATTTAAAAAAAATTTTTTTTGGACACATTTATACAACAATGTCTTAAAGAAACTCAGTGCCTAGATATCTGATGGGAATTCACAAGATTAAACAATGAATTAAAGGCCGCTATATACACATACAGTAATTATTAGCTTTTGGAAGTGGAGCTTAAGTGTACTCTAAGTGCTGTGGTTTGATATTCCATTGCAGTGTAATGCAGGCACTTTCTTACTTCTAAAACCATCATGTAAGAAGTGCAGAAGCCCATTCAGTATTATGTATTACAGATATACGGACAAGTTTGTGAAACATTTGCCAGCAAAACAGACTCCATTCCCATGTGTCCTGTGTGTTCTTGGCTTCTGCAATTGCCACTAAATAGAATTTTGGCAATCAGTCGAATGAACCTGGATTAGAAGAATCTTAATAAAATGTGAAGGGCTTTTAAACTCTTGTGCCCTTCTGTGCCGATGGCACATATTCAGCCCTGTCTCTTTAATAAAATCAACCTCTTAGAACAGAAAGCGGTAGTTACCATATTTTAGTGCACTTAAGGGTTACTTAGAGATCATGCTTAATCTTATTAAATAGATATTCTTGACTCCCACCTCAGAGATTCTAATTCTGGAGGTCTTGAGTGGGGCTCAGCCATCTACATCACTTTAAAACACCCCAGATGATTCTTCTGATGTGAGTGGTTTACAGAACACACTTGGGGAGGTGCTGACATAAAGGATTAACTAGACCTTTTATTCTATGTATTTATTACACAATTCAAATACACCTTTGTACACAACTCAAATATGCCTTATTCCTTATGTCATCATCAATCATTTAGCTGGTCAAAATGTTTGATGTAAGAATGCACAAGAAGCTGAATATGATAAGCCATTTTTTAAAAACAATAATTATGTATTATAGATATATGGACAATGTTGTAAAACATACAGCTTATGGGTAGAAATTTTTTGAATCCCTTTTATCTCTAAAAGTTGCTTTTTTCCTTATAAATCTGGGGGGAAAAACTATTTGAGACAACCACTGATTTCCGAGAAGTTAAGAGTCACACATTTTTTACGTACTTCTGTTTTACTAGAGGTCTTAGTGGATGCTTTCCAATTTCCTTCAGAATGTCAACAACCTAGAAGGATACGATACTAACGTGGCAAATCTACAAAGACTTCAGCTCTAGTTTTAATACAGTAGTTCTGCCTGGACTGATCTGATTTGTCATATCTATCCTTGATAAAGTAACAGACAATTCTTTAGTAGACAAATTATCGATCTTAGAAATTTAATGTTTAAATACATGATATGCTTATTTAATAGAACTGTTAGCCAGAGTATAGAAATTGTTAGAGTATCAGATATACTGTATAAGAATATACTGTGTCTCCCTCTCTCTGCCCTCCCCAGCTCACACTCTGTGTCTCTGTCTCTCAAACACAAATAAACATTAAAAAATAATGTTAATATTTTAATTTAAAATTGTTTTAAAAAGAAAATACTTCAAAGTCCCCTTTTGTAAGTCATTAATAACTGCCATAGATAAAGTACAAAAAAATCAACACTTAAAATAATATGGCAGCAATATTTCTAATTCATCAAAAACACAATTTCAATTCACAATCTCTACTATTTAAACACCTGGCTTTTGCATAGCTTTTAGATATAATTCGTTAGCACAAAGATAACACTGAAATGATCATACTTTGGATGATCATAGTAGTATTTTTACTTCTTATAAGCAAGTTTTTTTTTTTTTTACAAATAGTTTATTGTCAAATTAGTTTCCACATAATACTCAGTGCTCATCCCCACAAGTGTCCTCCTCCAAGCCCATCCCCCCCTCCCCTCCTCTTATAAGCAAATTTAAAGAAAGGCACAAGAATGTTTTACTATAGTCACATAAGCCCACACAAATATGACATGAATGTAAGCTTTGAAAAGTCAAACACTGAAAGTTCTGACAGTCAAATATGATCTAATATGCCCCAAATTTCAAGGGGAACTTTCAATGAAAATAAAGGAATCAGTAAACCAGTAGATATTTCTTGTGACATAATTTTAAATTTGACTCACTAAAAGGGCATTAAATCTAAGACAGCAAATGAAAGTAGATAAGAAGTACAACAGATGTCTGTGTGGGAAGGAAGCAAAATATGGTTGAAAAAACAGCTCTCTCCACAGAGTATTGTCAGCTCCATCGTACATGTGACCTTGAAAAAGCCACTATATGTACAGTGGAAGTAATTTTATTAAGTACAGCAGAAGAAGGACTGTTAGAAATATTACATAGTTCAGTTAAAGAATTTTGTTTGGTTTCGATGAACCTCATTATAAGAAAAATAAAATAGAAGTATTAGATTAGATACTGTTTATAATGACTCTTCTTATCACAATGCAATCTTCCAATAAATTTCAAACTATTGCATTTTATGTACAACTCAATCTAAAGAACGTATAATAATTCAAGGAAATATATATTTTATAGAGTAAGGACGTTTCATACGATTGATATTTTACAGCAGTAATGTGTATGCATTTTCAGTAAAGGTACATTCCTTTCTTCAACAGAAGGCTATAATGAAAACTTCTTAGTTACCAAGTTCCTTAAATGTTTTTAGAAATATCTTTTGTGCCGTTTTCACAGCCTCTGGTTGCATCTGGGGGCTTGCCACCTGCAGCTGGAAAACATCCACAACTAGATTGGCTAACTTGGGTGATTTCCTAGCCATTAATTTATTCATAAATTTCACAAATATACAGTAAGCATCAAGGAGGTGCCAGGTACTGTGTTAAGCCCCACAAGGAGGACGGAGCTTCTGATATGCAATCCGCAATCTAATCGATTCTTCTAATACAGATTGCAGTCAGTGATCTTTCCCTAGAACAGAGTTCAAATTCTAAAGTGTGGCTTATGAAACTCTTGATAATTTGATTCCACACTTACTATCGAAATTTCATGAGTTCCACCCATGTCCAACAGAAACTAGCTTTGTCATGGCCATGGGGGTTTACATACTGCTTCTCTATCATTCCAGTGTTACTCTTGACTCCAACATTGGTTTTGTGATCTACCCATAATGCTTCAAGATGTGATTTTTCTGTAGCCCTCTGAGTTGTTATCCTTAGTTGTCCCACAACACCCTGTGGCTTCTCACCACACCTTGGCCTTACTGGGACTCCTGCTTTGTCCATCCTGGATGACATTCTCTAAGCCATGGTTGCATGTCTTATGCGTCTTGGTAGACCCAGTGCCTGGCACTTAGCAGATGCTCAATAAATGCTTACTGCATATACTTTCTTCTCAACAGGAACCAAGATCGTACTCTGCTTCCAAGATTTACTACAGGCTCCAACTTCTCCGTTAGCAGAGGGATATTTAAAACATTTAACAACTGGTACAGCCTAGGCACCAACCAATCACAGTGGATGCTGGCAGTAGTACTAGATAGACGCAGGTGGTCCTGGAGGCCCCTTGCTGGTCCAGGCACTATTCCTTTGTTTGCTTATTTAGGGGATGGAATGGACTAGGAAATCCTGGAAATCAGTTCCAGGTAGCCTCAGTAGAAGACACAGCTTAAAGGTGGGCTCATAGAAGCAACTGTTTAATTAATGTGTATGGAAGCATTTCAAAGTATGAACAATTAGTACAGTTGCTCTGCTGCATACTGGCTGGACATCAGCGCTGTCCATGAGGCATCCCCCAAACACAACCCTGCATTGCTTCTCCCCTTCTTCAGCATCTTAGAGGTCCTTATTTTACCACTCCCATTGTTACTTAATTGCCTATTGCCTTATATGGTTAATTGATTACATGTGGATAAGTTCTACTTCTCAAACTAAAATTGAAAGCTCTTGGAGGAAAGATCCATGTCTTATCTTCTTTCAACGTTTATCTTTAAATAAATCATCCAAAAGTTATATAACCATGCTCTGTATCATTTCATATTCTTTTGCATATTTTATCAGAATGGATTTCATTATACTCTTGGCTCTTTTTAAAGTTAATATCAGAACTATAGGAAGTTTCCTTATAGCAGTTATAAACAGGCTACTGGTGATCATTCATGCTCACTGTATCACTTAAAGTCTCTAATTTCTACCTTCTAAGAACTCAAAACTGAAGAAAAATGTTCACTGTCTTGACATACTGACATGCTTGGTTTATTAGATAGAGAATCACATCTCTCTCCCTCCCTCTCTTCTCTCTCTCTCACACACACATCATTCCATCTTAATAAATAGAATTGTCTTGTACTTAGCTGCGTAAGCCAAAAGTCCCTTATTTCTTTTACAATGCTGAGACGATCCCTCAATAGAAACAGAAACATGTCCACGACCTGATTGCTTCTGACTTTCTCCGTTTTCACCCTACACCTGACCCTCCATCATCAGACACCTCAGGGTCTCCAGGACACTAAAATTAGCCTCCTTTTTTCACTCTTGCTGCACTCACCATCCAACCTTCACCAAGGGAAGAGAGAGGGAAAGCTTTCGAAGCATAAATGAAGTCCTACTATTTCCCTGACTAAAACCCTCCAGCGGATTCCCAATGTACTTGAAATGAAATCCAAACTCTTTTACCAAGACCCACTGCCTTTAGAAAGAAATCCAGGGGCACTTGGGTGGCTCTCTCTGAAGAAATCCACCTACTTGGGTGGCTCAGTCAGTTGAGCATTTCACTCTCAACTGCGGCTCAGGTCATGATCTAACTGGCTCATGAGTTTGAGCCCCACGTAGGGCTCTGCACTGACCATATGGAGCCCGCTTGAGATTCTCTCTCTCTTTGCCCTTCCCTGGCTTGCACACACACACATGTTCTTTTTCTCCCTCTCTCTCTTTCAAAATAAATAAACTTTAAAAAAAGAAAGTAATCCAAACTTCTGCCAAGGTACGCCTGTGCCTGCCTCCCAGACTCTCTTCCTTGTCCACCCTGCTTCAGTCATGCCCTCTTTCTGTCCCTTGAACACCTCCAGCACATTCTTACTTTAGTGAGGCAGCACACTGCACCATCCCCAACCTATGATTAAAGCCTGTCCCCACACCACAGGAGGTGTTGTCATCATTCCGTCACCAACATTTAGAACTAGGCCCAGCTCACTAAACACTGGCTGATGAACAAACCATCTTCTGCTTCAGCACAGCAGAAAAAAATAAAACGTTTCCACAATATCAGAAACTATCGCTCATGGTCTAAAAATCATAGGAAAATTTATAGAATAACAAAACCTTGATATAAACAAGATAAAATTCTTCACAGAAATTGGAAAAATGTTCAAATAAATGAAACAAGAGAATAAAAATCTCTGAGCATAACTGATAAAAAAGTGAAGAATGTAATAGCTCAAAAATCAGCTAAGACAGGTAACCTAAGTAATGTTGGTGATGAAGCAACAGATTTATGGTTTTGCTCTGGGGACAAAGCAAACTAACAGGATACAGCAAAGAAACTACAATGAAAAAACACACGTTCTCACTGCGAGAAAACAGTACACTTAGAGCAACATACAAATCTAAAAGTGATGCCATAATGAAAACACAAGCGAAGAAGAACATGAAATGATCTTGTTCGTGTTGTTCTAGATTGCACTTTACCAAAGCATGGTCAAGAAGCCATACCTCTGGAGCCTTCTTGGATTCTGCGTGGCTTTTCTGATTTATGTCCCACATATAGCTATCCTGGGAACACGGGCAGAGACTATAAGGCATCTCTAAGAACTCCTTCTTTCGTAGGTGAACTTGTAATATGTATAGCAGTTATCTGCACAAGCGAAATTGAAAAGGAATCTGAGGGATGATTCCGTTTTCCCTTCTGTGATCAACAGAAAAACTAGAACCATTACTCAGACTTATTCTGAATAAGAATTTAAAAACAGCTGAACTTTGTTCTTGACTCCTATCTGCCCCACATGTTTCCTCTGTAAGGAACTGTCAAACTGTGATAACTACCGGATATTTACCCAAAGAAAATGAAAACACTAATTCAAAAATTATAGGTACTCCTATGTTTATCACAGCATTATTTAAAATAGCCAAGATATGAAAGCAACACAAGCATCCATTGGTAGAGGAATGCATAAAGAAGATGTGTGTACACACACACACACACACACAAACACACACACACACACACACACATATATAATGGAATATTACACAGCCATAAAAAAGGATGAGACCTTGCAATTTGTGACAACATGGCTAAGTGAAATTAGACTGAGAAAGACAAATGCCATATGATTTCACTTACATGTAGAATCTAAAAAACAGAAAAGGCTATACAAAAAATACAGGATCAGAACTATAAAAACAGAGAACAAACTGAAGGTTGCTAGATGAAAAAGTGGTGGGGAGATTAGCAAAACTGGTGAAAGAGAGCAGAAGATACAGGCTTCCAGTTGTGAAATGAATACATAATGGGAAGAAAAGTTGCAGCACAGGAAATATAGTCAATATATGGTGACAAATAGTATTCTAGTGGGGAGCATAGCATAACATAGAGTCGAATTGCTATGTTGTACCCCTGAAACTAATATAACATTGAGCGTCAGTTATGATGAAATTCACAAAAATTTAAAAATTGAAAAAAAAAAAAACCTGTGACAGTAACAGATCTTCAAGTCCTTTTAAGTCTAAAGTAAGAGGCAGTCACATTTCAGAGGAAAACCCTAACATAATGCTCAGGAGCTTTACAGCTTTATTAGGAAGGCAGTTATTCTCTTGGTGGACTTGGAATAAGGTCTTGGGGTGTAGAATTCTCTCAGGGCTCTAAAATTTGAGTGAAAGGAGGAATGCTTATGAGTGTTGGGAATACTCACAACAAGTGGACTAGAGTCCAGTCTAGCCCATTATCTGCTGTTGGGGGTGGAATCTGCCCAGAAGTTTTGTCTACTCTTTTGTCTCCATGCAAACTCCTCCCTGCTACTAGAGTCCTTACTGCATTGGAAAAGTGAAAACCAGAAATTATAACTAGGGTTTGAAGTGTATTTCCAAACTGCTTTTCAAATAACTAGAAAAATTTACAGCATACCTAGGAAAGTCTATCACTCTCAAGGCGATTTTCTAAGACTAAATATTATCATATTTTATACTGTTGCCAATGGAATTGTAACATATTAATGGTAACTTATATTATGATTTCACAAAATAGAAAAATAGTAACTACATTAATATTTAGCAATTGAAAAGTTAGCAACTGAATAATAGTAGAAAAATTTAGTAACAGTTCGAATCCATCAGATGTGTTTGTTTATCTATTGTTCATGGCCACTTTTGCTCTACACCAGCAGAGAGAAGTGCTGAGACCAGGTGGCCCGCAATGCCTGTCATGTTCACTCACTAGTTCTTTACAGAAGAAGCTTGCTAACTCTGCTTTGGAGTGTAAGCATTAATTAGTGTATGTGTTATGAAAATAATATATTATTTGTCCAGTCATAGACTTTAGAAATTTTGTGACATATTAGCTGTTCATCTTTTTCACTGTAACTTTAAAAGTTACTTTAAAACTTACAGAATGATCATAATGCCAAACTAATACTGAGTTTCTTTTTCTTTATTCCGGGGGGTTGGGGGGGTTATCATTTCTGTGTTTTGCTATGTAATGTATCTGGAAATTATTCTAGTCTGATTCTCTCTTAACATTTTTATAAAAAGCTTATAAGCCTATACATGGAATTGCAAATATGGACAAGCAATGACATTGTTCAAGGAGAAACTATTGTTGGTTACTTACTTCTAACACAATTCCTGACTTATTCCTCATTGCTGTATTTGTCTATACAAATAAGCACCAGAATATTCAAAATTCCAAATAAAACTTACAGAAAAAATGAAGTATTAATTTACATAAAGCCCAGCAGTTTTAGTATCTCAGATTTTACTTTTTCCCATAAGTTGAGTTCTGGTTATGAAAAAAAAATTGGAAAATTTATTTGAAATTTTTGGACTAACAACACAATAAATTATATAAAACATTTCTAAGTTTATTTCTAAGAAAAAAGTGGCCAGTTTCTGCCTTGCTCCCCCAAAAAAGAATAAAATAAAAATGTAAGTCGATCAGGTCTAAAGCTCTTAACAACTGTTTGCCATTAACTGCGACGAATATGAATGATGGAAACTGACTAAGGAACATAGTTATCTCGATGATTTAGAGAGTCTGTGACATCAGTCTTCTAATACCTACTTAACAGAAAGAAAAGATGATAGAGTTCTTAAGTTCAGAAAACTTCAGCTAGATAGAACCACATATTCAGCTTAAGTCATCCTTGGTGTTAAAAATTCTTTTTTGTTTTTTGGTCCCACAGGCGAAGTGGAGAAATTCTGAGTAGAGCATCACTTTGGAAGGTGGACAGCAGGTGCATTTCCATCTCCACTATAACTTTCCAAGTCACAGCAATCGCTATATGTTTCCATCTATAAAATCTGTGACAGAGAGTTATTCACTAACCAGTAGGTTATAAGAATGTTATTTAATCCAGAGAAATCAGATTGTAAAGTCAACTCCCATTTTTCAGAACCAGTATCTACAAAAATAGGAATGGAAACATTTTAACAAGGAAATGATCTTGCTGGTAATTATTTCTTCCTTTTAAAACATTTTTAATTGTCTTCGGAACTCCGAAGTTGTGAGTGAATTTCTCATTCCAGCCCTTGGACCTCAAAACCGTGTTGACACTTGCTCTTGTTTACCTATATTTAATTTTTAAAGCACCTTTAACTTATTTTCATGAATTACATTGTTCTTAATGATGTTTAAAAGGTGAAAAAGTGGAATACACCTAGGTAACAAAAACATTGAAGGATCTATTAACTAACATTGGAAAGAATGGTCTACATTCTAAGTTAATAAAAAATATTCATAGAAATGACCTTTTAAACGAGACGGTTACTTCTCAGGAAATATATTTACATATTGCAACAAAGCAAGCATGTCAAGTTACTAACAAGTTACCAAAAAGTTTACCTTTTTTGTCACCTCAGTTCAGAAATCTCACCAGAGGTGGCCGATCAGAAAACTGGGGTGACTCTCCTGGTGGATGCGGATAATTAAACCGTAACCCAGGAGGAGAAACCTCAGCTGTGTGGCTGTTCTGGCAGGTGTTCTCTCCCGCCACGGGATTGCCAAACTCCCCACCTTTCAAGTTTATTCTCTTGCCCGGTGACTTGCATCCCCTTTCTGGAAGCAATGTCCTCTTTTTCACTACAGTGCCGACAGACTTTCTTTTCACTTCTGCTGACTGCACGCACTGCCTCGACACATGGTTTTTATTGATAAATGCTCAGTTTCTGTTTCAGTTTCACTGTGGTCTGACTCTCAATGCTAGGAAATCATGAAATTCATTCAGGTCAGAGTGAATGCCAAAGAGCGCCCCAGACCCCTCACCTACTTCTTATTCTCACCCCTGGAAATATCAGGTGCCACGAACTAAATAGGAGTCCAACTCCTCTGTTTCTTTTACTCAGAAATCCTACATAGCTTAGTCTCGTGGTTTTGCTCTGAAATAAATAACTTGCAAGAAGGTCAAACTCCTGGGCTTGGCAGATCAAAAACAAACTTTATTCTCCAGCAAATTTGAAAATCAAAATATTTCAGAAAGAGATTTTTGGCCCCCTCCCCAATTCACAATAAACCTTTGTAACCATTTTAAAGAACATATCATGACAATGGATTATTAAAATCTGAAAGTCACTTAAATGTTTGCTCGACTTATAAGCCTCTGCACAAAACAGCATTATTATAATCAGGGCAGTATTGAAAGACCTTTTTACTGAAGTTGGTCAAATAGTGGAAGAAAAACTCCTTTATAAGCTGCAACTGGGATTCGATGTTAGCATATGCTTAAAAAATACCCTGTGACCTAATGGAAAATGAACTATACGTGAATATATAAATAGACAAAAGAATTTGACAGCCTGAATGTAAGTGCAATACGGAAAGGCACTCTATAATAAAATACATGTTTCAGCTTTGGACACAATCTCGAATTAAAAACACAGCATCATTGCTTATTCCAAATGTCAGTTGACAGCTAAAGCCAACTCAGGAGGAACAAACATGTGACACTGCGTGGCACCAGGAGGAAACAACAGTGTGCCACTGAACCAGAGACAGTTGGGTAGTTGGATCACATTGGTTTTATTCTGTCTACTTCCTTCCAGTCAGTTCAGAGGTTGACCAATGAGGTCCACTGTTGATTCTTATGCCACCATCCTCTCCTCCTTCTTGTTTGTGGCTTAGAACTTACCCAGACCCCAAGTTCTTGGGTGTCCTCGCTGTTACAGCCATAGTAGTCTGGGGTTCTGTCCAACTCCTGCATGTGTCTGTGGGCTCTTACGCTCTTATCCGCATGACAAGACGGGCAGAGGGCTGCATTACCCATCTCACGCTCACGGTTCCCGCTGTCACTGGCCCCGTGCTGGCCCTCTGTGCTCTGTCCAGGGCTCCCCAGGGGACACTAATGTGGACAATTCATCCAGATGATCCTTGGCTCCTCTGCTCAATTCCCCTACACGCCCCTCACCAGTTCTCCCCATCTGCTGGCTGGCTTGCTGGTGTCAGAGAGAACTCAAAACCCCGGCAACTGCAGGCTGCATTCAGTGACCATTTCCAATTCAGGCTCTGCCAGTCTATTTTTACACCTACCAGGCCAGCTATGCATGTCAATGGAGTGAGGGGGGTGAGGCCAAGAGAGAGAGAGCAGGGGAGGGGGCGGTGTTGTTTTGTTTTTCACCATGTGAGCAGCCTGCTCTACACATGGACTTAAGTTCCTGCTGTGTAAAATGTCTCCACATATGAGAATTTTTGCATTACTCAGTGAATGCCTTTGAATCCTTTGATTTTCCCCCCTCTGTCTTTCTACTCACACAGAACACCAAATCTGCTAGTGATCTCGCTTTACCGGCATAGTAGTTAGAATTTATTTCTGTAATTGTTGAAACCAAGAGGTGAGCACTCAGCTTACATACTTTGTCTTTCTCATGATCTTTTACAGAAAATAACTGGTCATCCTTGCAGCATTTAAAATTCGTTGGAAACACAGCAATCAAAATGGCTCATTTTACCCTGGTATGGATGTTTTGGATTTTACAAAGTATCTATGGTTTTCTGTTATTCATGAATGTGCCACAGTAGAGCAAACATTTTGATTTACTTACAAGTTTAATTTTTAATATTCTGAAAGTGTTTCCTCCAGCTTTGTGAAAAAATCATTGAGAATGGCTTTCAAAAACATATGTACTATCTTTGAAACCATATTAGAAATATTTGAAAGAAATTGTTTCCCATGGAGATGAGGACAGCAAATGCACAGGAGATTTATGAAGCCAGTTATGACACACGTCAAGATTTTGTTATTGACTATTATCGATTAAGCTTTATTCCCCCCATTAGGGTTTTCTCTAAAACTTTACATATGTCCTTGCCTTACTATCAGTCCTATCCTTCCTCATTTGTTATTTGCTTTCTTTATTTTATGTCTTCTAAACAGGTTTCAAGCTACTCAATGGCAGGATAAAGATTTAGATTTTTGTTATCACCTACCCACATTATATATTAAATACTAAATGTTAAAGAAATCTACTGAATTGAAAGCAATCATTTGGGGAACACAAGGTGTGGAAGAGAGTTAGAAATCAATCACATTCCATTTGATAGGATAAAATTCACCTCTCTGATTTGCCATTTTTTTAAACTAGAAATGCTTCTCATTTTTATTATTTATTTAAATTAAAAACAGCAATCCTCAAACAGTCTATCTATATTGGAGTCCAAAGCCCTAACAAACTCAAGTCCAAGAATGGTATTTTTGGATTGTTGACTCTTAATAACTCCTTGCTGGTTTGTTTGTTTTACCAACCCTCTTTGAATAGCTCCTTATCCCAGAGCTTAAGAACCTAGTGTATGTTATTTACTATAAGGATCCTATCCTTACATTTCAATTTCTGGGAGGCACTAACAGTATTCAGTGAAATTATTTTTATCTTTCAGCTACAGATGATGGCACAGTTTAAAAGTTTTTTCAAAAAATGTATTGACTGAGCCAATAATATTATGATAAAAGTGAAGGGGGCATAATTTCTCCATCCATGTTAAAGACAAGAATAATCTAAACATTTTAAAGGTTTAATGGGGATTAAGGAGTGCACTTGTGATGGGCACCATGTATGGAAGTGATGAATCACTATATTGTACACCTGAAACTAACATTATCCTGTATGTTAACTAACTGAAATTGAGACAAAAACTTAAAAAAAATTAGAGAAAAATGTGACAGGTGTAGGTGAAAGTATTCATAAATATGAAGCTTCAATATCAGTAACAAGATCAAACTGGCAGCTGAGATGTACCAAGCAAAACCTTTTGTGCTGCTCATATTATTTTTATATAAACTGGTGATTTATCATAATATAGTAATTCCTCATTAAATGCTCTACATACTTGAATAGTGTACTGTAGAAATTAAGTAAGCAATGATAGTTAACAATGTGTTTACAAACTCTCCTAAAAGGATGTGTTTCAAAATTTCCTATCTTCTCTAAGGTGCTGAGAGCCTTACAGTGCCTTACAACAGGTGCTTCTTCTTGAATTTACAGCAATGATCTTATTCAGATTATAAACCAAGATATCGCTAGGTGTTAAAAGAGGTACAGTTTTTTCTCTCTTTTAGAATCAATTAGTTGACTATTTTTAAAACGTAAAAATTTAATATTCAACAGCCTTTTATTTTTTTTTATTTTTTATTTTTTTAAATATTTTTATTTATTTCTAGGAGAGAGACAGAGACAGCGTGAGCAGGGGAGGGTCAGAGAGAGAGGGAGTCACAGACTGAAACAGGCTCCAGGCTCTGAGCTGGCAGTCAGCACAGAGCCCATCGCGGGGCTCGAACCCACGAACCGCGAGATCATGACCTAAGCAAAAGTCGGCCGCTTAACCGACTAAGCCACCCTGGCGCCCCTCAACAGCCTTTTAATAAAGAATCATGCAACTTAAAATCCGGAGGCAAATCCTAAAATTTCTCTCTAACCACATTCCTTCACTCTAGAGCTGAGATCTGAATCCCTGTACTTACATGTGTGAGAGGAAATATTTAACCACTCCAGCTTAGGAAATGATGTCCCTAGGTGCTTGATAAATAATTTTGTAGTGCTTTTACAGCATGGATTGTTTCCTGGAATCTTTCCGTCTTGTTAATACATTACCCATTCTACCACTATGCCCTCAAGTTTGCTTCTCCTTCAGCCAAGCATACATCTCCCTTTCTCCACCAGTCCCTACTCATTGTCTCTTTCAAAGCACATCTTAAAATTCACTCTTTCCTACAAGTCTTAATTACACTTACACTAGTCCCTTAATTTGTTCTAATTTTTAAAACAAAGTTGGGACTATTATTAGCTATTTGCTCTATTTACAGAATATGCTTTGTCTCTTGACCTCACATTTTACAAATGTAAAATGTGCACAGCAGTTTTAAATGCTTGTTAAGTAGATGAATAAAAGGCGGCCCCTACATTGCCTTTTATTTCGCTATTTAACTGTACTACGCTGACTTTCTTTTTACACATTAATGGTGACAGATTTAAGAATTTTAAACATTTTTGCACATGATAGATTTTTTATTTCATTTCCACGTTTACAATAAACACTCTTATTAGCATTCGAAAAAATATTACTATTGTTTGGGGTGAATTGTCCTAGAAAAGAATTTTAGTGCTTTGTTTCAAAAGAAAAAAAATGTTATAAAGTATACTAAGAACATCAACCAGAAAAGAAATATGTTAACAAATCTTACAAAATAATTTTTCTACACAACTAGCAATTAGTCTTCAGCCCTTCTCTCTTTCCTTCATCCCAGGGAAATTTTCCCATCCTTTCCCTAATAGAAAAATGTTCTACTTACTGAAGACAATAACACTCATATTCCTTATCATTAGGGCTCCAAGGTGGCACCAAAGTCCGGCTACTAAAGTTTAGTGCCTAAACAAGTATGGGCAAAGGAAAGGCAAATATAAACTGCTGGTGTATTGTGATTGCTCAAATTTCTATTTTTTAATTACTTAATGTTTATTTCTGAGAGAGAGAAAGAAAGAGAGAGAGAGAGAGAGAGAGAGAAGGAGAGAAAGAGAGACCAGAACACAAGCAGAGGGCGGGCAAAGAGAGAGGGAGATACAGAATCCGAAGCAGGTTCCAGGCTCTGCACTGTCAGCACAGAGCCCGACGCGGGGCTCGAACTCACGAACCCCGAGATCATGACCTGAGCTGAAGTCAGATGTTTAATCGACTGAGCCAGCCAGGTGCCCCTGACCAAACAGATTTAAATTATCAATCTGGAAGCTATCATAGCTGTGAAAACAGAACTTTCAGATGAACAACTTAATACTATTCGTGATGACCCTAGACTTTGCCATTGGTGTTTTGTACATAATCAAAAACAAGGATGAGAGGAATTTGCAGAAGACTGCATTAGCTTAGAAGGTAAAACACTGCTAGTTCTATTTCCTAGTGGCAAACTAAGGTTGGCTGCCGGGCCAACTTGTCACAAAATTTTGGATGATGTGACAACCTATCTACTTAACATTTTGCCAATCAGAAGGCAAAGTTAGCAAGTACTGTGTGGTGCTCATGTCTTACTAATGCACCCATAGACTGCTGGGATATCTGTAGACATCTGACAAGGGATATACTTTCTGCCAGACCAGAACAATGTCACCACTGTTTCTCAAAAATGCTTCAAAGTCATTAGGGCAAATTACTCAGAAAGCAAATATTTGCATGTTTGACCACACTTAGAGGAGGATAGTTGCATTTGTTACATGATTTAGAAAGTGAAATTCAAAGCCCGCGTGATGTGGCATATTTGCAATATCCTTCTTAAATTTCCAGGCACTTTTACAGTTATTATTTCATCTGTATTGCTGTGTTTCAAATCCATCAAGAGAAAAGCGATTATGGACAGAGAACAAAGGGCAGCTTCTCAGCTGTAATCTTCTGAAAGTAGCTACTAACGTCCCTAGGACAGCAAAGTAGAAAACCATCCACTGCAGTTTTAAGTTTCAACTTTTAAATACGAAGCAATGATTATGGAATCATCAGAAAACTAACACCTTGGAGAAGAAATAACTGTATCAGTTCTCTAATATAGCCTGAAGCTTTAGATCACAGCTCCTGCAGAGGAATGGAAAGAGCTCTTAGCTAGGAAAAACTAATCCCAGATTTTGGTTCGACCACTAATTTACCTGCATGGATTTGTGTAACCTTTATCAAATCTGGGCTTCAGTTTTCTTTGTTAAAATAAGGGAGTTAGACTAGATCCCTTCCAGCTCTGGAGTTCTCTACTTCCACACAACAGCACTTGTTCACATTTGAACATACATCTCACAGGGGGCAGTTGAAGCTGGCCATCTCTTTAGCATAAGAGAAAAAAAAGAACAACTCATCTCCAGCGTCACGGGTCCCTGGTTCTATGAGCTATCTGCATTCAGTGGCATTTCTGTGGGTCACTCACAAGGGAAGCTGAAACACAACAAATTCTTTGCTGGGATATAGGAGTTCTTTTCCAAGGTGAGGACCCTTTTGCTCTTGTTTCACCTTTCCTGAAAATTAGCTCCAATGAAAAACGAGGAACATTTTGGACACCCCACCCTGCCGATTTTCTACATCTCACAATAGCAAAACAGCTTTCACCTGGAAATGGTCTGAGTCTCCAAAACTGATGTTGTAGGATAGCTTGACAGGATTTTGTAGGACAAAGTTTTGCAAATGCACAGCATAAAATATATGGATAAAGGATTTCATTCTCCCTCATATATTGCCATCAATTTGTTCTTAAAGGGCAAGGGCTATCATATTAAAACACAGGAAAACATATTTTGCTGTTTTCTCTCTTCCAAGTGGGAAGGGTTATGCAAGGATATATATCACACAAATGAAAGAAGCGAATTACAATCTCTTAATCTAAACTATCTTTGCAACATAGAAGTCCTAACATGATAGCTACCACTTTGATTGTATCTTGCAGATCATTAGCATGTAAGACTAATCTTGAGTTTAGAAAACTGGTCAGATAACAATCCACCTCCCTCTGTTTTCCCCACCACCAGCTTTTCCCTTTTTTAAACCATGCTGGCCATAATTCAAAACTTACTGTTTTGGTCAAATGTATTTATCTGATTAAACTAAGATTTCATTACTCCTATTGTGTGCAGAATTCTCCATGTCCAATCACGTGAAACCAAGGACAAATTCTTCTAACTTTGGGAATCACTGACCTGTGCGAACAAAACTAGAACATTCTGTGCAACAAAGGAGACAGCACGTTATTTTCTCCTGTGTTTCGGTACATTCAATATCATTTCTTTAGTTAAATGTTAAACATGTGATGATTTTTACTAGCTGGATCTGTTATATAATTGATCAATCAGGAAAACTGTTGCAGAATTTATAGATCTACACAGATTCTCCATATTAACATGTGGCATAACTTTTCTAATTGAGGTCAGTATAAATGAGCTTTACTGTTTATGCTGTCCACAAATTAATCAAAATAAATATTGCCAAGCTATTTATGTGCCCACAAACATCAATTAACCAATTTAATTTTACATTCCCCCCAGCCAGTATTTTCATTCCAGACTGCTGCCTCTTGACTCCTAGTACATAAAGGAGGACATTCTTTAATAAACAGTGCTAACAACTTGAGAAGTTTTCTAAAGGCTACTCCACACAATGCCCGGCTCAAAGTGGGCACTCAGTAAATGTCGGTGACTGACATTAAAGACACTATGAGCCAAGAAGTGTAGGGTGTCCAAAGCAAGCCTAAAGGGCCATGTGACTAGTGCAATGCTGTCATATTGGACAACATTTTGAAACACAACATGAATAAAACAATTTAGCCATTGTGCACTCCTACTTTTTCTGAAGAAAAATAACGTATCCACATAATACTCAGAAAATGACTAACTACCAAAGCAGAGGCTCCCCCGAACCTTTATTTGTAGAAATAGTCAGGATGAAAATAAAAAAGCAGGAAGGGGGCTCCATTGCAATGTGGCTTTAATAGTTACTTTCTGAAACCTAAATTAGTATTTTAGTTTATTAACAGTTCTTGTAAGTTTCCATCTGTAAACTAGGGAGACAGTGCATAGAGGTAATCTGAAAAGGACTCTGTTAAGGGGATTTTAAGATGAATGAATGGTGCACAGCACAAGTGTTGATCACTGAATAGGGTAAAGTCTAGTGCCCAGAGGGACAATGTTTTTAGAGGACTCAAGCCTTCACAAGAAGCTGACCAGTTATGCTCTATATGATGCATGCCACAGTTATCTAGACCTACCTATCAAAATGGTCTCTCACATGCCATGGTAGTTAGACACTGTGCTTGATCATTAATTAGAACAGGATAAACTGGAATGGTGTCCTAACAAGAATTTATAAGCAACCTCTCCAAATAATGTCTTACTACTGTTAAGCATATAAGAAACCTCACCACTAAGCTCAAATAAGTTATCCATGACTGAGATTAGCAAATAAAAATTTATTTATCCTTTCCATATTCCTCAAGTCTCATTTCACTTAGTATATAAACAGTTTCCCTTTGATGGTTCACAGGCGTTATTTTACATACACTTATATTCTCAGCTTGTAGATTCACCCTAGAGGTTCTAGAGAAAGCGGAACTTTTCATAAACTTTTTGGGTCATGACATGCAATATGAAGGCTTAAGTGTTTCAATACATTTGCCAATACTGAAAACATTTCTTCAATTTAAAACAGCGCCCAGTTCAATGTAATCATATACTCAAATGTTTTAATCTATTTGTCTCAAAGTATTTTTTCAAATAGTAATTTCCGAACAAAATAAATGCACATGCACACACACATACACGCACACACACCCTTTGAAATTAAACAGGAGACATAGATGTTTAAAATACACTGTCAGGCGATAGCCAGGAACTGATCCATTAAGGACAAACTCAAGTTCAAACTAAATTTCTAATACTAGTTCAAACTGGATTAGATGTATTTATCAAAATTACCAATTAAATCTGACTTGTTATGAGGATGGTATATGATTTCCTTATACTACATTAAAATACAAAATTAAGAAGTTTTAGTGATTATAAAATACATGATTATTTTTTAAATTACATGTTGAGTGTGCATGTAATCAAGAATTAAATTCACTACAATTATGGAATGATTGACTAAGTTCAATTTATTGCAAAGGCTGAGAAAACTTAGAGCACCAAAAAGAATCTGAATTTCATTGTCCAACTGATACCTAATCTGGGTTCTATTTCAAGATCTCTTTTGAGCAAATTTATTCTATGCACCTTAAAGTATAAATAATAGTTTATAATCCTTTACCTATTATTCGCACTAGAACAAATATCTTGATTATATATCATTTGTTTCCCCTGCATAATAGAAAATTTTGGTGTAAGGTTTTTAATCATGTCTTTTATTTTTTCTTTTTATGGAAGAGAGAATAATGTTATAGGCAATCAAAAACCCTGGGAAAAATAAAACTTAAAATATTATAAAATCAAGATCATTAACTCAATTCTTCTAAAACTGTGCCATTGTGGTCTTATGCCCTCTGAGCTACAATGTTGTTGGCCATACTAGGCAGAGCACTACTAGCCACCATTCTGAACTTTAGTATTCCAATCTGTATAATAATGAGATCCAGTAAATAGACTCTTATGCTAATATTTGTATGAGTTAAATCTTTAGTCATAAGTTTATAAATCATGCCATGAGGTCAGCATATAATTTACCTTCTCTTCAGGAAGATAAGAAAGAAATAAAGAAGGAAGAAGGGAAGGAAGGAAAGATTGTAAATACAAAAAAAATGCAGATCTGTCTGTAAAACTTAAGAGTTTTTGCTTTAAGAGCACTTATTAAAAATATTTTTAATAAAAATGTTTTTCCTTTCTTTTTTATTTATTATTTCTGAGAGAGAGAGAGACAGAGATGGTGTGAGCAGGGGAGGGTCAGAGAGAGAGGGAGACACAGGATCTGGAATAGGCTCCAGGGTCTAAGCTAGCTGTCAGCATATTCCCCAATGCGGGGCTCGAACCCACGAACCGTGAGATCATGGCCTGAGCTGAGGTCGGATGCTTAACCGACTGAGCCGCCCAGGAGCCCCCCCCCCCTTTTTTTTTTTAATGTTTTATTTTTTTTATTTATTTCTAGGAGAGAGAGAGAGACAGCGTGAGCAGAGGAGGGTCAGAGAGAGAGGGAGTCACAGACTGAAACAGGCTCCAGGCTCTGAGCTGGCAGTCAGCACAGAGCCCGACGCGGGGCTCGAACCCACAAACCGCGAGATCATGACCTAAGCGAAAGTCCGACGCTTAACCGACTAAGCCACCCAGGCGCCCCCCAGGAGCCCCTTTTTAAATGTTGTTGTTGTTGTTGTTTAATGTTTTTCCTTTCTACTAGTTCTTTAGGGCTAGCATTTAAACATTTTCGGGGCTTTCCTAGGTCAATAAAGAATCTCTCCCCGAATCCTGTGTTCTCAAACCTCCTTCTGGCCCTACCTTCTCTGGCTCAACTGACCAGCATGTTATACTCTTTGCTGCTCAAGCTAGAAATGTTGATGTTTTTGACATTCCCTTTCCCATACATCTTGGCCTAAAGACTCTCCATTTTTCCATCCCTTAGTCACTATTTTAGGTCAGGAATTCATCATTTCCTGACTAAATTACTGTAACTCTCTACTAAATAGTATCCTGCTTCTGGTCTTGCTCTATTCCAATCCATTTCCCACACAGTAGCTAGAGTGAGCTTTCTGAAGCTCACATCTGTTCAGGGCACCTCCTATAATTTCCATGGTAAAAGGAAAATCTTTACTGTGCTATATTGAGTCCAGTATGATCTGGTCCCATCCTCCTATTTCATCTTTGTCTTTTCTCTCGAAATTTCTTTTGGACTTTTAGAAACAATGAATCCTCCTTCTGTATTTACAAGACTTCTCTTAGAACCCTCCCTGTCTGGCCAACAGAAGATTAAAGGCCTTCTGTGAACATAGAGTCATCACAGAGATAGCTACCCTGCACTGTAACCATCTTTTTACATGCTTGTCTTCTTCACTAGACTATGAGCTCATGGTGGACAGACACCGTATTTTATTTGTCTGTTCCTAGGACTTCCGACAATGTCTGTAATACAGCACTCTCATAATTGATTACTGAATAAATAAACAATAAAAAAATCCTTCTTGACACATTTAAAATACAATTGGTTTTCACAAACATTCATTTCATTTATCCCATAAATATTTATTCAACACTCTATGCCAGGCCAGAACATTTCACCTAAATAAAAAGAGGCAAATGGGCAGTATTTCTGATGTGCACATACATTCTTCAATAAATCTCTGAGAATGGCAATCTGCAGCAATCTATTCAATTACCAGTAAATGCTCCTTTGTTTGTTCACATTACCATTCTGTCAGCTCTTGTTAGATTATCTTTTCAGATGTTTGATTTTGTCACGAAGTGGTCGAGGCACTGAACCTACTGGTAATCATTTGAATATAAGGAGGAATGAAAAGAGGAATAATGCAAATGGCCACAAGAGTAATAGTGGCCACAAACCAGAAAGTGGTTTATTAAGTAAGGATAAGGCTATTGATCACACTGGATATTCCAGTCACACCTAAAACCTATGGAGAGTAATCACTGCTAATGCCAGAAAAATGTTCCAGTTGTTCTCTAGAGGGACAAATGGATTACTCTTACAATGAATGTCTATGCACACACGTATACATACCACCACCACAAGCCCCGTTACTCTGTGGCTTGGCCATCATGGGCCTCTAAGGTATTATGTGAGCTGGAAACCTCTTTTCATTCCATTCTTTCCACCCATAGAGTTGCTCTGTGTTATCTCATTCGTTTTTATTGAGGATGATGGGATATCCATAGGTCTCTGCCCTTTGGGTCACAACTAATCCTCTGCACAGACCTCACTTCTTTTTGGCCATTTCCCTGACATTGCTTCTTATCTATGACACTCAATTCTTTCTCCTTCTTTCACTGTTTTTCTTTATTTCTTCATATATACCTTTACTTTTAACATGTTTAACTTTCAATGCAAACACTAACCTTTGTGGACAATAACCAATAATATAGCAAATTCATAGCAAAAATACCTCACTGTTATTAGCCTATAGCAAGTAGTCATAGAAAAGACATGCATTGGGGCGCCTGGGTGGCTTAGTCGGTTAAGCGTCCGACTTTCGCTTAGGTCATGATCTCGCGGTTCGTGGGTTCCGGCCCCGCGTCGGGCTCTGTGCTGACTGCCAGCTCAGAGCCTGGAGAGCCTGGAGCCTGCTTCAGTCTGTGACTCCCTCTCTCTCTGACCCTCCCCTGCTCACGCTGTCTCTCTCTCTCTCTTAGAAATAAATAAAATAAAAACATTAAAAAAAAAAGAAAAAGAAAAGACATGCATTTCCTACTTTTGTTCATGATAAACAAACAATTAAAGTGATCAGGTGGAACTCCCCAATCTTTGCCACTGTTAGATATCAGTAGTTTAGACAGATGTTAACTGCAATAAGGGTGCCTCTTGAAAAAAGGAACACCACAAAAGTTTAAAGTTTTGCCTTTTTTTTTTTTTTAAGACATTCTAATGCTTAAAATTAGAATTTCCAGGGGGTGCTTGGGTAGATCAGTCAGTTAAGCATCTAAGTCTTGTTTTTGGCTCAGGTCATGATCTCAAGGTTCATGGGATTAAGCCGCTCCCTATGTCAGGCTCTGCACTGACAGTGTGGAGAATCCTTGGGATTCTCTCTCTCTCCCTCTCTCTCTCTGCCCATCTCCTGCTCTCTCTCTCAAAATAAATATGCAAACATTAAACAAATAAAAATAAATAAAATAGGGATTTCCAACTTCTAAATCCCTAAGGCAATAACATTTATTTCTGACTTCATATTTGGTAACTCATTAGGCTTTATGGCAAAATTCTAATCAAATTTTGTCAAGTTTTACTAAACACATAGGTCATATTATATTTGGTTGGTCAAAAAGTATGTCATGACAACTTAATTTTATACTAAAGTCTTCCTAAAAAAGAATCATCAATAAGAGTGAAAGTAGCTTCCATTAGCCACTGACATTTTAAAATGTCAATTTTACTGAAATATGTTGCTTCTATTTTGGTAACATTCGATTTTAGCTGCTTTGGGGCTCAAACTTTAAAATCAATCTCTGATAACGTATTACTTTCTCTTTGTTTTATAACCTGATATATAGTTCAGTTTATTAATATCCCACACTAGGATAAGGGAAGATGAATCTTTCTTTGTTATTAAGGTATCATACAGACCCCTAACTGCATTGTTCAGCAGAGCAGAAATGGCATTTAAAGATCTTTATATGCTATTTTTTTTTTTTTTTTTTGGTCTCTGTAGCCAATAGTACCTCAGTGGTCTTCCTTTTCCAGTTTGCTATGTATCTATGTCCTTGGGTTCTTTCTGTAGTCCAGTGAGAAAACTAACTTTCAGGAAATTTTAGACCTTCCTCTGCAGTTTTCTAAACAAACTTCACATTAACCATTTGAATTTTGGGTCTCTGAAGCCTACTTCATCTTTCCCCCGCTCTTCTACGAGATTCCTGATGAAGACATCTAGGGCTTAGCCATCTTCTTTGATATTGTTTTGATTGTTAGAGATGCAGGTATTACAGATGGTTTGGGTACCTGATAGTTCGAACCATTCTGTCCTTCTTCTTCACATTTCTTATTATTGGAGACCCTGTTGTTGTATCAACCACTTTAGAACTCTTAAGAGGCTCTCCCTATCTGGCTTGCTTTGTTCCTTGATATATTAGAAACATTTCTATTTATCTTAGTGGTATGTAATCCCATGTTTGGTGTAGTCTTCTGGGCCCAGTGTCTGCAGTGAGATCTATTCTAAAGCCAAATGCCAAAGCCCTCATGGGCCAAGTCTCATTGAGACACTACTGCCATACCTCAGGTTATACTTGGCAAAGTACAATGCTGCTCTGTGGCATGACTCTATACTTTAAATTTCAATATTTTTTAACTTACAAAATTTGTTTTCAATTTCACATACTTATGAAAAGGATCCATCCCTTTGTTAAAGCTTGTTAAAATGATCATTCCCTGAAGTACAATTGAGTACCTATTATAGTAAAACTACAACACCTTAACTTAATATATTGAAAATTCAGAGGAAAAAAAAAAGTAAAGAGATAAAACACATATAAAAATAAAATGTTGAGAAACATGGATATATTTGTATATACATGCATATATACATATATACATATATATCATACCTTAAGAACAGAATTCCAACCAGGGGTATTCTCAAATAAGAACCTACTTTGAAATGAGTTAATTAGGAAAAAACAACAACAACAACAAAACAACAAAAAACTCCAATCAAGTTGTATTAGAGTTTATGGTCTGATAGTTGTGACATTTCAGAATAGTATTCTATTTTTTCTTTTATGTGGTAGAGACATTTTCCTAGTCAACTTTGTTACTCTGTTAGGTCAAATTCTTGACCCATTTGCTCCATGGTATTCAATGATAATTGAGCTCAAAGAAGAAAGAGAAGGGGAAAAAGAAGAAAAAGCCTTTGAACCCTTAAAGCTTTTGTCTATACATTCCACTCTTATATCTTGCCCGGATGTGTTTTTATCCCTGAATCGTCCTTGAAAATGCATGTGGTTTCACACAGACAAAAACTACTTTAGGATATGTGGAATCACAAAGATCCCATTTAACTCCACTGTGCTTTAGAGTGCAGGACCATACGGAAGTTTTAAACTCAGTTACAATATACTGTTTGTTGTAACTGAAGTGTCTTTGGTGTTGTGTTCTACACACAGGTTTGTCTCCACTCGAGAGTCTATAAAATGCCCTGACATGGCACAATCACGTAACCAGTCTTTAACGTCTCAATGAGCCCCACACTTCAATTCCTTGTTTATTATTCTTTTCACATTACAATGATATGCATGCCTTTTAGCAGCTTTCAAATGGGAAAAACCTATATATATCAGAGGAGGGATCCTTCAAAAGTTTGATAAATCAGTGGAGAACGGATACATCTTAGAAGGAATGGAACCTAGATTTCGGCAGTGTAACCTATATCTAGATAGCCTGTGTACATGAGTCACTGGCATGTAGACAGACACCTCATCCCAGGAGCTTGGGTGACATTCATCAAAACAGAGAAGGAAGAGTTAAGGAAAGTTCCTGAGTTTAGCCCAGCTTTAGGGCAGCTAAACATGCCATTAATATGTATTGAGTATAAACAAGAATCGAATCAGTAGAGAAACTGCACATAGGAATTCTGAGAGGGTGATGCAGCCTGATGTGGTAGACTTTGTGTACTCCAGAGGAACATTTCACATCCTCCAAAGGTGAGAACATTTGTATTGAAAATAGTAAAGTTAATAGTTTATAAAACAATTAAAAGGGTTGTTAATAGTTTATAAAACAATTAAAAGGGTTTTTAATAGTTTTTAAACATTAATGTGACCTTAAGATGGAAACACAGTGAATTAACATTTAAATATTCCTTGTACTAAAGAAGATAAAAAATATTTCTCCAGGGGCACCTGGGTGGCTCAGTCGGTTAACTGTCAGACTCTCTGTTCAGCTTAGGTCCTGATCTCATGGTTTGTGAGTTTCAGTGCCACATCAGGCTCCGTGCTGACAGCACAGAGCCTGCTTGGGTGTCTTTCTCTCTCTCCCTCTTCTTTCTGCCCCCTACCCCAGCCACACTGTCTCAGTCTATCTCAAAGTAAATAAATAATTTAAAAAATTAAAATTAAAAAATTGAAAAATATATTTCAGAAAATTTTTTGTCCCATCTTTGGTAACGTCTTGAATTTCATTGTTAATATATGCAACTGAGAATTGATCACAAATGTTAAAAGCTCTGGTTATGTTTCATTCTGTAACAAGGGCTTATGCTTGATACAATCTCCAACTTGTCCAAATAAAATTTCTCTCTAGGTTTGATTCAGAACACTAACCTATAACAAATTTGACACAAAACCAGTAATTTGATGTTTATTTTATTTATTTTTTTATTTTAGAGAGAGAGAGAGAGAGCACCAGAGGGGAGAGGGGTAAAGGGAAAGAGAGAGAATCCCAAGCAGGCTCCACACTCAGTGCACAGCCTGATGTAGGGTGGCTCAATGTCATCACCTTGGATCATGATGTGAGCCAAGATCAAGAGTCAGATGCTCAACCAACTGTGCCACCTTGGTGTCCCAGTAATTCGACGTATAGAATCAGTAAGGTATTTGCTATGTCTAAGGCAATATGATATGATAGAGCAAGAAAATGAGTGCTCATTATGGGCACAGTTAGCTGGTCAAATACCATGCCACCAGAACATTAGGCTGCTCCAGGTAGGATGTTGTTTACATCTCATATATTAAAACTTCCAAAGACATAGGCTTAGAAAAGGAACCTAAAATCCTCCTAAGGTAAACACATTCAGGTATCACTATAACACATAGTCATTTACAAAGAGAACTTGTATGAAACATTAATAGAAATACCTGTGCTTTCTTTGATCAGTGGTCAAGTGCTCTACAGTACTTAAAATGTATACCCAACTTATAATATTATTATACACTTAATTATAACTAAGAATTTAGTGTCAAGAGGGAACCAAGATTACGTATCTAAATATTTTACCAAGCTCATTAAGATAAACAAGTGTATTACTAAAGGCAGAGAAAACAGAAGGAAACATTTTATGGAGTTTGGCCATGCAGTAGCAAAGCTAATTAAAATGAGAAATGGAGTGCACTTTTTGAAGAGACCAGGGAGTGCTTCATTAGTTGTGAGAGTATTATCTGTATATGGAGAGTAGGTGCCTGCTCATGAAAATTATTAGAGAATCAAGTTTTGTAAATAAACGAGAAAGGTAATTCTCATGGCCAAAGTGAAAAGGATAACTCAGTCATACGTTATCACCACTGCAAGAGAAGAAGCATATTGCATAGATTCCCATACAGACTCATGGTCTATCTTAGTTATAAAAAAGAGGGAGACAAGGAACCTGGGTGGCTCAGCAGGTTGAGCATCTGACTTCAGCTTATATCACAATCTCACTGTTTCTGAGTTCCAGCCCCATATTCTATCAGCGCAGAGCCTGCTTCAGCTGGTCTGTCCCCTTCTTTGTCTGCCCCTCCCTCACTTGTGCTTCTTTGCTCTCAAAAGTAAACATTTGAAAAAAACAAGAAGCAGCAGAGAAGTAAAATGATTATCTGAATAATTCAAACTAAGTAAAATGAAATCTTCCTTCCACACTGGTAAGAAGATGAAAAGTGCTCAACAAATGTCAGTTGTCAATGTTATTCTATACATTACATATATATACCACCAACAAATAAATAAATATACTTCCATCCATTACCAGAAAAACGATCTTTTAAGTAACCATTTCATTCAGAAAGAATTCAGGAATAAAATGGAAAAATAAGAAAAGCATTGCATCAGTGCCAACATCATCCATGTCACGAGTGCCATGTTCAATATAAGCACACATGTGATTCATAAAGTCCAAGTGCAGATATTTGAAAAAAATGACAATCATAAACAAAATACTGTGTTGGTAATTTGGCTATAGCATTCAATACTATGTTCTTTACATGTACCATTTCCTTAAATATTAATTTATACAGGGGCATCTGGGTGGCTCAGTCAGTTAAGCATCTGACTTCTGCTCAGATCATGATCTCCCATCCAAGTACTAACCAGGCCTGACCCTGCTTAGCTTCCGAGATCAGACAAGATCGGTCACGTTCAGGGTGGTATGGTCACAGACCACTCAGATCATGATCTCATGGTTTCTGAGTTCAAGCCTCCCGTTGGGGTCAAAGCTAACAGCTCAGGGCCTGGAGCCTCCTTTGGATTCTGTGTCACCCTCTCTCTCTGCCCCTCCCCCACTCATGCTGTCTCTCTCTTGTAAATAAATAAACTTAATTTTTTTACTTTAAAGAAAATATTAATTTATGTAAAAACCTGCAAAAATACACTTTAAAAAACCAAAAAATTCTGTTTTGCATTTATAATTTCATTACGTCTTTAAAATAAATCATTAACAAATCTCAACTCAATTTCTTTTTCTGAATGTATCTGGGGGTTCAGGAGAGAGCAAAAGCTATTCTAAACTCTACAAGGTAACTGTGTCTCTGAAATTCCTCCTTCTATGATGACTTAGACACAATCAGCTAATTCTTAGTGAATCTGTAGTTAAAAACAATTCACTATAGAACTTTTGCTAGTTTGAACTATCAAATAGGCTGAACTGTTGACCTTTGTATTACTTATAATTTACATTATTTCTTCTGAATTTGTTAAGTGGAATTCCACTAGAAGAAAAAGCTTTTCCTTCTTGCTTACTTATTTATTCATTTATTCAATTATTTATTTCTGGTAGTAAGAACTCGTAGGGATTTACTTTATTCTGTGAGTTTTAATTCCTTACTTTCATTATTATTTTGTTGCTTCAATTTCTCTATAGTAGGTCACTGGGAGCTCCTTCAAGTTGACATGCCCCATCACGTTTTGGACACTTCCTTACTTGAATCAGCCATTTGCCCAAGAAGTTCTGATTCCTTCCACTAGAAAATGGCATTTAGAAAAAAATCCGAGCTACATATGCTCGTTGCTACTGAGGCATCATTGCTACCAGGGGCTTTCAGTGGACAGAGCACATTACTGATGTTTTCATGGACATTTTTAATCCTTTGAGTGGTAAGTATATTTCCTTTTCTCTTCCTGCATAAAAAGTAAGGAAATCTGGTAATATAATGATGAATAATATTATGTGCATAGTGACTTCCAAAACATTGCTTCATTTTAGTCTTTACAACTCCTCTGTGATATATATGTTGTTAATTATTAGAGTTAATTATTATTAACCCAGATTTACAGAAAAGAAAACCAATGTAAGGATAAGATTACCAGAATGTGGTAGAGCTGAGCAGTATTCTGACTCTACATTTTATAATTTCTTCCACTACACCAAACCAGAAAGATAGATAACATTTCTATTTTTTGGCCTTTTATATAAAAATTTCTTGCATTTAAGTATGACAGACATCATCCTGCCACTATTTCAAACTAACCATATGTAAAGTAATGTATTTTTATTTTCCTCCTGAATTTCACTTGAAATTCTGTCAATGACACCACCATCTTTCAAATATGGAAATGTATAATTTGTGGAGCCTGATGTGGGGCTTGATCCCAAAACTCTGGGAACATGACCTGAGCCGAAATCAAGAGCCAGATGCTCAACCAACTGAACCACCCAGGTGCTCCTGAAATGTGTAATCTTAAATCATGTTTATTTACCTCTCTAATTTTCACTATTCCCAGTTGAGTGCTAATATCCATCCTGTTTCCCTTCCCTCTGATTTTTCCTGTGCAACTCTTCTAATCCAGACCTGTTCACCTCTCTTGGGTTACTTTACAGTCTCCTAGATGACCTCCACTTCCCCCCCCCCCATAATCTTACATTATCATACAACCTTCCATAGTTTCTTTCTTTTATTTTCCACTTTCTTTCTCTCCTTCTTTTCTTTTTTCTTTTTTTCTTTCTTTATTGAGTTCAGTTACCTCTTCCTTGCCCTGAAGGCTCTCCTGCGTAGTCAGGATTATTTCCGATTATCTACCAACTCCTACCCAGCACTTCCACTCTGGTTATGTCATGGGCTCTTCATCAACTCCTATGTGTATCCTCTGAGGTGTTCTCTCCACTTAAGCCAACCTTAACAATCTTCCCAAGGCCCAGCTTGAAGCCCCCAACCTCTATAAAAATAAAAAGCTGTAACACTTAATCTAGCACTGTCCTCTACTTTTTCCCCATTGACATTAGCCTAAATATTGTCTAACAGAGAGGTTCTTAAGAAAAAATTTTTCACGCAATGAAAATCTTGACCACTCTTAACTTAAAATTTATCTCATAGAAGCCATTCATTTAATAACTCTTTGATCCAAAGAACTGCAATATCTTGAATTATATTACATGTATTCTATGCATCCAACTCACACTGGAAATATGGAAGGTGATTGATGGAAAATGAGGCACGATATTTTTTTTTTATCCAACACAAGAAGGAGAGAAACAAACAAGTATAATTTGAAAGAGTGTCTAAAGGGGAACCTCGTTGGCTCAGCCAGTGAACATGTGGCTCTTGATCTCAGGGTTGTGAGGTCAAGTCCCATGTTGGTGTAGAGATTACTTAAATAAATAAACTTATGACGGAAGGAAGGAAGGAAGGAAGGAAGGAAGGAAGGAAGGAAGGAAGGAAGGAAGGAAGGAAGGAAGGAAGGAAGGAAGGAAGGAAGGAGGGAGGAAAGAGATTCTGGTTGACTTTAAGTGTAAAATGCAATCAAAACTAGAAAGCATATTATCTGAGCCTCTTGATTAATCAAGTTTTATAGAATTTTAAAGACTACTGGAGTGACTAAATTGTTTCATGAGGCCTTATACAACTTACTAAGGAATATATAACCCAGAAGGATCCTGTGAGAAGGCAAACTGCAGTGAGTAAAGTGAAATCCATCTCAGTTATCAAGCTTCCTTCAATGGCAAAATATTTCTCACACTAGCTTGTCACAAATTTTTCTTCTATCTTTCCAGTGTGGTTTTCTAGTACAAAAGCCAGAAGTTCTGAATTATTGTTTTTTGTGTTAAATGACAGAGGATGAGTATTTTCTGTTATATCAAACACCCTTATCCGATGGGATAAAGTGTTTATAGTTGGAGACTTGGCATCTGCCACTTGGTCCTTTGTCATCTGCCTTCTCCCCTTTAAGGACAACTTGTGCTTACACAGATGTCTTTTTTTCTCCCCCCCCCACCCCCGACATCCAGTCTTTGATTCCTGTCCCTTGGAGCCCACACTAAAGCACCATGTTTTGTAGGTGACCACCCTGAGCAAAAGCTCCTCATTTCCTAAGTGACCCCTCTTCTCAAAGGAATTACTGTTTCCAGATAACCTGTTCCACTTACATTTTATTGGTTTCAGTTGTTTCAGGATGTGACATGGTTTAATTAAGCATTCTGGCCCAGTTTGAGGCAGGAACCATAAATAAGGAGGCAGTTTGTACTTCTACTCCTAGAAGAATTCAGGCAGTTTATTTTTACAGAGCTGGATGGTTTGAATGGCTTGTAATTGCTAGGGTGTAAGTGTTTACAGTGGGCTCTTGTTCATCATAGCGTCCTGCCATTCAAAGATAGCTATCCTGACTGCTATTATATCTTTGTAAAATGATTTAAAACACTATGATGATACTTCTCTGTAGATTTATAAGTCATGGTATTATCAGCATATGGATGATCTAACAGAAAATAAGGGAACCACAATAAACTTCTTTCTAATAAATGACTCAAATCACTATCTGATACAAAAGAAAAACAACCGCACAGATCCATATGAGTGCTTCATTTTACATATATCTTGCCTTAACAACCTCCAGAAAATTTCAAGTACCACAACAGGAACTATTTCCTTCTATTATTTCTTCTGACAGATAAGAACTTAAAATTACCTCGGGTGGTCTGAGAACCCCTTGGATGAAGAAGGCACTGTGTCTTGGATGTAGTATCAACTCAAGAAAATTTCTATTAAATAAAGAAAACCTTGGAGATTCCACTGAACTACCTCAATCATTTATAAAAATGAAAAGAGGCAAAGACACAGTTAAAAGAGTACAGTCATACAGGAACAGAAAGAATTCTAACAGATCTCAGGTCCTCAGCATTTTATAGGCATGGAAACTAAAGTCAGGTCAATTGTGTACCCAACATCACAGTCAGTAGGTAGAATTAAATGCAGGTCTCCTAAATCTGCTTTTATGGAGCTTTAGAAGCCTCTGATAATTTTGTATACATATCACTTATTGAATTAGTAAACACCTTTCTGCTGTGTTGTCTATTCTTTGTAGCCTTACATTCCACATCCGCTTCTACTTGTGCTTAACATCTTGAAAGTATTGACATCCATAGCTGGTTTCAAAGGCAAGAGCAATAGTTTATCTCTATATTAATAATAAAACTAAAGTAAACTCTTAGAGCTCATGTTTGTAATATTAACGTAATTCTACAAATTCAACCCTGAGATCTAATAGCTCCCCTGAAAATCAGACATTTGGAAAAATCGTTACTCGCATAGAGCTACATAAAGAGAGAGGTCACTGTCAGTCTAGATTTCAGCCTTGTTTTACAGACAGGGACTCTAAGCAAGTGAGTTACAATTGGTAATGAACAGGTCTTCGTGCCAAATATATAAAAGTCCAAGAAATATATATTCATATAAAATCATTAATGTGAAATAACACTATTATTCCCAATCAAATAAGGACTAGGTTGATACATTTATTATAATTGTTGCACTCTGTTATTTCCCTTCTTTAATACAACATACATGGTACTCTATTGAGGTGTTCCCCATGACATCGGCAGCATAGTAAAGATATACAGTAAAAGAACATCTCTAGAGAAAGACCATGTTGAATTACAGTGAAGTTCTAATGGGAAAGAAAAGGGGTTTTTCCTGGCAAGCTACAAAAAGTGAGAAGAAATGGAAGGGGTAATTCCAACTGTACATGCTACAAAGTCCTTTCCAGAGTTCTGTACACACTGGTGGGGAAATCCCTTTCTGGCTGCCGTGGCAGCTGCAGTGAACTGGGAAGAGAGTGAGAAAGTCAAATATTCATGTGAAAAAGAAAAATACAACAAACAAACAAACAAACAAAAACCTTAGCACTGTGAGAAGTTAATGAGTTAGAAATATGAAAAGGAAATATCTGAAGAATTAGGGGAGATAACTCATCTATGAGTTGCTCATTCCTTCTTCCTCCCCTACATACATGCATGCCCATGGACATGATATTTGAAAAGATATAGAAAAGCTATCAAAGTTAGGAACAAGAAACAAAAAATAGTTGTTGACTTGCATTAGGAGCTCCAGAAGTGTTGATATCTCTAAAGGTCCAAGGACACAAAGACTTATAAGTTACCAATTAAATCCCTAGGACATTTACTTGAATGTATTCAAAATAGCAAAATCTATTTAAGATCATCACTTTTAAATCACATTTGTTTAAATGGCTTTCCTTCAAAACCGTAACTTCTTGACTCTCTGATTTTCTTTGAGATTGGTTATTGTAGAACTCAGACATACACAAGACTTATTCCTAAAGATTACTCCATTAAGGCAGAGATGGTCATACAGATCATGAAGCTTTACAACTTATCTCTTAAACACTTGGTTTCTCCTCTCTATGCTCAGAATTAATTGGTTATTTTATAGACCACTTAGTCTCATGCAACTTTTAAAAGGTTGCTACAGTGCCTCCTATTGACATAGGAAAGATTTTTCTCAATAGCAATTTAGTGTCATAGTGATTATTAAAAGTAGATCTGTTATTGCTACAAATTCAAAGATGGGACAGAGTAAGAGTTGGGCTAGGAGGGGTTGGGGGGGTTATATAATATTTATTCTAGTGATTTTCAATTCCGGTAGGAATCACCAGGGGAGATTTAAAATATATAGATTATAGGCCTTTTTCCCCTCCTTGTCTGCCCCAGGATTATGGCTTATTATTACCGGGATAAAGTCAGATCACTCTGATGAGACTTCCTACAATACTGTAAACATTTAAAATCAGAAATCACTTTTGTGGGAAAAAGGGTCACACTTAAATACTGATGATTCTACTAGCAATTTATGTAGAACTCCAAAATTTAGGAAGTGCCTTCTTTGTTCTGTCTCTGAAAAACACAAAAAGTAAGTATTCTTTGTGAGGAGGAAATTATTTTCAGAAATATAAGTTGAAAAGCGTGACATGATGGAAAATATAAACACTAAAAGATAATTAAATGTGATGTATATAGACTTAACCTCCTTGTATTATCACTGACTCCTACAGTACTTCCAAAAAATATTTTCAGTATTCTTTATGATGTCAAAATGTGCTATAAATATCATTATGGATAAATGAGGTGACTAACAAAATTAAAAGTTTGATAATGAAGATCACTAGTAAATTAATTCTGATTCTTTTCAAGATAAAATCATCTATATGAACTCAGGTTAATGTAACAAAAAAGGGGAAAAATTACAACGGGTTGTGTTTAAAGAGTTTAGGTCCCAAAACAAATTAAACTCACTAGTAGCTTTTCTACATGGATTTTGTCTTTTTACAGTCTTCTTAAAATCTTGTCTCAAGCCATATAATTGGGACTATTTTTGCCACAATCCCACAAATTTGACAGCTGTAACCCTAAGCCAGTAGTCACCCACTCAATGGTTGAAAGAGAATCTTTATAAGTAAAAACTAATAAAAACTCAGACTTACAGTACTGACAAAGAATACCATTAATAGTGCAAGTCACTTATATAAAGATAATTGTTCTACCCAAGATAGAGTTTATGAATTGAACTACGAAAGGGGACAGAAGGAATGTTAAAGAAGAAGAAACGGGATTTTAAAAAATCGTGATTCCATAGAAGGCTCCACATATAAATAGATATATCTGAGCATGCTTATTTAGACTCAAATGGGATATCAAGTCAACAACAAAACTTTTCAGTTTTTACTTATGAGTAGACATTAGGACACAAAAAGAGCAAATACCCAGATAAAGCTCAAGACATCACCAACGTAACATCGACTTTACGTTAGTGTGGTTTCTGGAAGTACTGACATATAGATGAAGGGGTTATGAGAAGTTATATAAAGACAATTTGATGTAAGTCCTAGAAAATGTTATTGGGATTTACCATGTTTGAAGACTTCTAACATGTAATACACTATAAAGGATCATGCTATCATGTTGTCATTGTATTTTTAATCACATTATATTTGGTTTGGTGCCTGGAAATCTTTGTGTACTTGGTTTTTGGCTAAGTATTGCTGCTGTCAGTGTTGGCCTTCCTTTTGGAATCAGGCTGCTGAGTGCCTAAGCAGAACACTGAAGGACAGAAAGAATGCCTGGGCTATCCATCTTCCTCCTTCACCACAGGCTTCACTCACAGACCACCAGAGAAATGGCACAGTCTGCCATTATCTATTATGTTTCTTTACAACTTATTCTTTTTTTTTAGTTTTTTTTAATGTTTTTTATTTATTTCTGAGAGAGAGACAGACAGACAGACAGCATGAGCAGAGGAGGGTCAGAGAGAGAGGGAGACACAGACTCTGAAAAAGGCTCCAGGCTCTGAGCTAGCTGTCAGCACAAAGCCTGATGCAGGGCTCGAACCCACGAACCGTGAGATCATGACCTGAGCCAAAGATTGAGCCACCCAGGCACCCCTCTTTACAACTCATTCTTATAACACAATTCAAAAGTTACAGAATATATTCATCTCCACAGCTGCAAATAAAGCATCCTTTCATTTTAATAAAGTACACTAATTAATAACTTTAAAAAGTCTCCATCTCTTCCTTACAACTTGGTGATAAGTCCCTTATATATACTCAATAAGTATTCTCATTATCATCAACTTAATAACTACGTGGACAAGGAGAATATGGGGATTGGTTGCCAGTAAAGGTTCCCAAAGGTTATCCTGAAAATAGTCTTGTGCCCTTCAAGATAAAAATTATATATAAAAATAAAAGCAGATAACTGATCAGAACCTTTTCCTATGAAATTCAATGAAAAAGGCTTGGAAAAATTTTTTTCATTTTCTATGTAAATTCCTTGCAAAATCACCTTCCTGTGTCAGCTTAATAAATGTGAGTATGCAAATACATTTTGAAGTCCTGATAAAATTGTAACAAAGATTGATAATATATCATAGTCTATCATTGACAGCAACTGCTATATTTAAGGAGCAAATGTTGACTTTTAATAGATGCTTTTCCAAGAAATCTCATGAAATATTTTGATGCAATTATGATAGAACCACAAACTTAAATATATAGTTTCCTCTCAAGCATGTTACTTAAATTCTTCTCACAGAAATTAAAATTCCTTTCCGTTGTAAGGAAGGTATTTTGAAGATGAAGAAATTGAAGCATTGGCAGATTAAATTATTTACTTATGCCCTACATTCAGTGTAGGTACCAAACCAAGGAATCATCACCTCTTTTTCCCAATGAACTTTGGAGCCTATGTTCGAATCCCAACTCTGCCATATAATAACTGTATATGATAAAGTTCCACAACTCTGAGTCTCAGTTTCCTTATTTGTAAAATGGATAGAATAATCCCTAATGTGTAGACCTGTCTCATGATTAAATTGTACAATGTGTGTAAAGTGCCATGTACAGGGCCATACCGGTAGTCGATAAATATTATTATCATATAATTTATATGGAAAACAGGAATGCTGGCCTTTTGAATAGTATAAATTAAAATAATAAAGGAAGAATTTCTTAAATGTTATAATACCGAGTACTAGTCATACAAACTGCCTTTTCTGATATGATTCCAGTAAGTGTCACAGACACCATAATGGATTGGATAATGGTTTGTCCATGCTGAGAAATGGAAAACATATCTATTATTTGAAAATATCTGGTAATCATAAGTTTAAATAAGAAAGATTATTTAAGTATATGCTTTTTCAAGGATGGAATTGTTTTGTTTTGTTTTTTACAGACTCTCTGAAATTATGTTTTTCCAAATGAAACAGGAAAGTATGTGATTGTGGGGAGAATATTATACTCAAAATCACTTTCTATAACTAAGTCTTAGAAGTTTGTGAAAAATCATTCCTCTTGGCATCCTTCCCAAATCTAAAGTCTCAGGTTCTAGTGTAGAAATAAGACGTGTGGACTTACAAAGAAATGACTTCAGTTAATATAAACTAATAATTAGAATAGGAATATCCTTTTATTCCTATAAAAACCTATAATATCAGTGTACTCTTTTGGGGAAATAAATGTTTGTTTGCTTCAACTAATCCTAATCTTGGTCCCTTTCCTTAAAGGTAAGTTTTATTCCAGCTCTAGCATAGTATGACACATATATACATTTGGTACATGCTATATTTAAATATCAGCTATCTAGACTATAGCTCAAAGAAGCCTGAACATTTTATTCCCGGATAAATTCTGCTTATACTGAAGTTGAAACTAGGTTCCCCTACTATACAAATTAGTCATTTTAAAAAACCATACCACTGACAACTGGGTAGAGGGCTTATAGCCAAGCATGCAATGTGTTTCAAGTTTACAATAATTAAAACTTACTTAAAATGTTTTACAGAGTACAAAACAATAATGCAAAGCTTCTTTTAATCAACAGAAAGTTTATAAAAATCTTAAAATGAGATTCAAATATGAAGCTACCTAATTGGTTTAGTACTCAATCATTTTTAATTCAGTAAAAATCTTTTCAAAACCAGCTTATTTATTTTTTCAAGCTCCACAGCTGGCTCTTATCTGAATTGGGGCAGGTCTCATCTGAATTTTGCAAATAAACAGTTCATTTGCAAGATACTTTAAAAATGGATATTTAAGTGATATATTTAATCACCACTACAACGGATGCATTTCTTTACGGTTATAAAATGGTAACATCAAATAAAGTATAATAACTTTTAGGTTACTTTCTGGAGACGGTGTTCTGGGGTACCACTAATAGACAACTATCCTTTTTCATTTCTTTATGAACTACTATTCTACATACCTTAAGTAGTAATAATGAGGTACATTTTTTAAAATCTTAATCCAAATTTTTTAGAACTGGCTCACGTAGTTATGGGAAGGGGAAGGCTAAAAAAATAAATCTAATACACCTAAAAATCTCAGTCATTCTTTTAAGCAAGCATTTGTGGTGCTGTGTAAATACTCATGTAATGCTTCATGCATCTGCAGTAGAAAAGGGAAGGGGGGTCCAGTAGGTACGTTAAAAAAAAAAAAAAAAAGAACAAGAACAAATAATAGCTATTCCATTATTCCCCCAACTTTCTTTGGTTCCAGCTTAACGACATTATCTAGATGTGAAGACCAGATACTGCTGTGATAGTACTGCATGATGAACCAACCATCTTGTCCACCGTGCTGGATTCGAGCTACAGCAATGCAGCATCAAAGCAATGTAGGTTCTCAACAACTATTGGCACCTTTCCATTTTAATGATGTAGTTTTTCCCTTTTAAAAAAAGGACAGAAAAGGGGGAAGTGAACTAGATACAGAAACAAGCCACAGCGAGACCAAGAAATGTTCTAGGTATACACACAATACTCTAGCTAAGCTAAGTTACTAGGTCACAACTGGATGCTGAACAAACAGTCCTGGCCAAGAAGTAATATACTCTGTTTTGGAGAATATAAGATAAAAAAGATATAATCACAGGAAATTATTTTATGTAATAATGTTCCATTTAGAGGATTAGAAACAGAACTGTAGTAGCTGTCGAGAAGTAAGCTAGCTCCCGCAAAAATGGCCCAGAATACTTTTGATATCATAAAAAAGAATTACTGCATCCTTGAAGCAAGGCCTTCCAAAGGTCAGGCAAGCAATACTAAAGTTTTCTCCCAGAAGGAAAACGAGAATATACTTCCAATTTAATTACGTTGCCTAATAATAGTTACTTCCACTAACTAGTGGTGAAATAAGTAGTAAAACTGAATTATTTCGGGATGAATTCCTACACAGTAAGATGTTAATTCAATGTGGGTCCTTTCCAAAAATGAGGCAAAGGTAACATTTTCAGAATGGAAAGGTAAACATACCTAATAATGAAGAAGAGGGGGAAAAGGCGTTGAACATATGGATTACTGAACATCTGATCTGCACTGCATCCCCAACCCCCGAGTAATGTTTAACAACAGCTTGTGTACAAACCACTATTTTTATGCTTTGCTAATGTAATATATCATTTATCACATTCTGAAATTATTCAGTGACCTACTTTGTTAATTAAAGCATTTACAGAGATCTTCCCTTACAGAACCAGATCACTGGCTAAATGTATATTTCCCTTCCGCCAAGTTGTAAGATTATTCCTATTTTAAAGAAAAAAATATTTTAAAAGACAGAAAGAGACAACTCTATAGTTTAATGTAAGGGGAATCAACGTTTCTTCCCGCTATTGAACCTTGGTCTTTTCACCTAATTGCTACAATCAGGAGAGAAAATCATAAGATTAAGTATGGAAACCAGAAAATAAATGAATTAAAATGTTAAAAATGCAAGGACACAGCTCACTGCAGTGTGAGCCTTCGGAAGGGGGACGAAAAGGGAGTAAATAAAACCCGGGGCTTATTCTTACCAGAGATCTACACAACATACATAGATCATCAGTGAGAAGGTGCCGCGCTAAAGATCTAGTAGTAGAGATGAGGAACGAGAAGAGGAAAATACTCTAACCTTCTAACTATAAATCAGCCCTTTCCTTCGACTAAGACAAGTGTTGGGAGTTGGAGGAATAAAGCACCTGGCTCCGAGACTGAGTACACATAACTGAGAAAAACAGAGAAAAATGAAATGCGGTTTGGCTTGGTTAAAGCAAAGGAAATCTGCCCTGCTCAGACATCTCCTCCCAATGCAGCAAATCTGGACATGAGCTATAGGCTGCAAACCTGAAATGGTGCAGGGGAATGATGGAGGGAAGGGAAGATGAACTTGCTGGTTCTGAGGCTGGATGGTTCTACACAGAGCCTCAGAGGCGAAGGGTTAAAGGGATGCTCCTCATTACCTTTCTTTTCCGTTCCATACGTTCCCTGGGGATTTTCCGTTGTTTTTTTCTCTCCCTCTCAAGGTTTTTTTCCTTTTCATCCAGTTCAGCCTCTCGAACTTTTTTAATAGAAGCAGCAGCGTGAGCCATTTTGCAGAGAAAATCAGCAGAAGCGGTTTCAGCGGCTCAGTTTCCACTCCCCAGCAAGCCAGGTGAATTTAGAGCTAGATGGAGACACGGTTTTCCCCACCAGGGCAATGGCTGGCAGCCAGAGCACTCACAAAATAATCCACTCCGCCCCTGAGCCGGGTCATAATCTTGCTTCAGCCTCTGCAGCACCCATAATTCACCAGGACGTACCAAGGTCCCAGGCCAAGCCCGCCGGCAGCACACACCTGCACACACGCGGGCATAGGTGTGCACCCACACTCGGAAATGGTCCCAGGGGAAGGCGGAGCACTAGACTCGGAGCTCTTCAGCAGTTGGGTGGCCGCAAGTGCAGGCAAGCATCCTACTAGTTGAAAAAGCCTTCCTTAGACACACACCACCAATTGGAACAGTCTTTGGGGACTCCTCCAGACAGTCTGTGTCTCCCGACCGGAGCCAGGAAGAGGCCACCTCTGTGGAACTGCTAGGGGGTGGGTAGTTTATTGCCGCTTCCAACCACACCTCTATGCAGGGTGAGAAGAAAATGGTGCAGTCTCACTAAATGACTCGCTGCTGCTGCTGGTGCTGCTGCCGCTGTTGCTACGGCAGTTCTGCTGTAGCACATGACATGAATTCCTGCCTTTTAAATCTCAGCCTTTCCCTTCTCCAAGGTTCCTTTCAAGAAAGGAATCAACGCTGCCGTTTGGGGAGAAGAGGAGCACAGTTGGAGTTACTTGCCATGCTATAGCAATACCCCGGTGAGCCCGTCTGCGAGGGGCTGGGAGTCGCCCGGCCCTCACTGTGTCATTCACACACCCACGTGAGGCTGCATTAGGGAGCTGCATTAAGCCGGAATCGAAAGGAGCTGTCAGTTAACACACGGCATAATCTGGGCTCAGCCAGGTTATCTTGGGAGAAAAATTGGGCCCTCCAAAGAGGGGGAGGGGGGGCAGCGGTAGAGAAAGGGAGAGAGAGGGGCAGGCAATCCCTAAAACTACTCTCCATCATTCTAAGGGGCATACAGGTACCCATTATTTAATTACCAAAGGCTTTTGTTAAACACCAGATAAACACTAAGTCATGTGATGCTATAAAGTGGGATGAATATTCCTAGATGTTGCTGTATATGTACCCCAAAGAGAGACTCAGTGAGAGAAGAGGATACAACTTGTTAACTCAGGATGAACCCAGCACTTAATCTCATCCAAAAGGCAGTCAAAGGAGAAAATAATTGCCACCGTAAGGTCAGCATGTACGGGTCAGAGGTCAGTTAACTTCCAGCCAGCACTATTGGCTTCTTATGTACAGGGTGCATAACCCTCCCTGACTTAAACAGCTGAGAATTCACCTCCTTAAAAAAGAAAAAAAAAAAAAATCAGCTTATTAACTCCCTCCTCTGGAAAATCTTTAAAAAAAATTTTTTTACTCAAAAAATGTATTTTTGAGAGAGAGAGAGCAGGGGAGGGTCACAGAGAGAGGGAGATACAGAATCAAAAGACAGCCTCCAGGCCCTGAGCTAGCTGTCAGCACAGAGCCCGACGTGAGGCTCAAACCCACGAACCGTAAGATTATGACCTGAGCCGAACTGGGACACTTAACCGACTGAGCCACTCAGACACCCTGTGGAAAATCTTGTACATATTTACAAGAAAACACACATAGACCTTTAGGCTTCCTGGGAAGATAATATGTGGACGTAGGGAGGATTCCTATAGGTTCTTAACCAGGTGAGTCATTGCCTGCCACTTGCTATAACATAACTGAAACATTTTCGTCCCTGAGGTACTTCAAGATAATCGCCAGTGATGGTGTCAAAACAGTCATTAGGAAAGAAGGTGGTTCAGCGAAAGCGGTAAGACTGTAGCACAGGCTGTTCTCACACCATCTGGCATTTTTTCTTCTTCTAAACACTTTTTAAAAAGTGTTTACAACCAAGCTACTCTTTATTTGAATCATAGATGTCCTTTTAACTTAATAACATGTGCTCCAACAAAAATGTGTCTGAGCCACAGCCATAGAGTGGTTTCCCTGTTAGTGAGAAGGACTCCTCTGGGCTTCCTTTGGGACAATGCCCTTCCCCAGTCCCTTTCGAACCTGCTCATTCTGTTTCATAATATATTCTTCCCTCTGTAGCTTTCCCAAAAGGAAGGTGGAAAATCACAAGCACAGCTAGACAAGAAAGTGAGGAGTTCCTGTTGTAAACAAAAACGAACCCCCAAAAAACCCCATGTTTATTTCATTAGCCTTTAATAAGCTCAATAGCTCTACTTGTAAATTGGACAGTGTCAACTGAATTATGTTGTTTTCCAATGTCAGGAAAATTATACTTTTAAAATTTCAATCTGATAACAACAACAAGTTCTTAGGCATGGTTAACAGTCTTAGTCCTCAAGATTCTCTCCCTTTCTTCTTTTTTTAAAATTAATTTATTTTTTTAGTAACCTCTACGCCCAACTCAAGCTCATGACCCTGAGATCAAGAGTCGCATGCTCTACCGACTAAGCCAGGCAGGTGTCCCTCCTTCCCTTTTTCTACAAGGTTTGAGAGCTCTTTCATGACTTTAGTTCATGAAGAAAAGATAACGAATGAGATGTTAGTTTGTCGGTGTCAGTTTTACATAAATATATCACTGTGATTTTTGCCAAATCTTTAAAAGTAATAATTACACTACTTTGCTTACATATTCTCATTATACCTTTAGATGCTATGCAGAGAAGCAAAGCCACTGTGTTTTCATAGTTAAGGACACTAGAAGGCAAACAACTTGGTCCAGATAGCTTTCCCAGGACAGTTTACAATGGCAGGAAGGCCAAGTTTAAGCACTCTTACATCAGCCCATCTCAGGAGAAGGAACCCACTCAAAAAGCCCCACTGTGAGCTCTACTACTCAAATCACAAAACAGGAAATCTCAGACCGGGATGAGTATTTTTAAATAAAATAAACCAATCACAAGTCCTTTCTTTCTTCCTTTTCTTTTCTTTCTTTCTTTCTTTCTTTCTTTCTTTCTTTCTTTCTTTCTTTCTTTCTTTCTTTCTTTCTTTTCTTTCTTTCCTTTCTTTCTTTCTTTCTTTCTTTCTTTCTCTTCCTTCCTTCCTTCCTTCCTTCCTTCCTTCCTTCCTTCCTTCCTCTTTTTTAGCATGCAATGTTTCATTTTTCTCTTCTCCGATCGTAGAGCATACTGCCTCCTCGTGAGATGGATGGCAACACAGAATCCTTGTTGGAGCACCTGGCACAGGAGACATCCCTATGCAGTGATCATGCTGTCTCTCTACAACTGGCTTATTCAGTAGTAAGCTGTCGAGAAAAAGAGTTTTAAAAACCATACCTTCTTGTATATGTTGTTGCGCAACTTTCCCATGATTTTTACTTGAATGGGAAAAAAAAAGTCAGTGTCAGTCTTTCTGAGGGAAGAGAGCAGGGCACACTCACCAGCTGACCTCTGCACAGACAGGGCACCAGGTTCCAGTCCCAGGAGCTCCCAGCCATTTACAGGATGCATGCACCACATTAAAGGAGTCTTCCCATCAAGCTTCCAGCAGAGATAAAATACTGGCTGAATTTTAAACTTGTAACAAAAGCTGCTTCCTTCCACAAAGCATCTTGGCCATCCATGGGATAAGCTTGTGTCTGCCTTCAAAGTAAGGAACACACTGTCGTTTACATTTAAACTTGAGAGCCAGCCTAGATAGATTGCCCTTCAGAGAGGACATACTTCATTTTAAAGACAGGAGGGAAAAGGGCCATTTGCTGTCCTCAGTGTCCAGCACTCCATTGATCAGAATCCAAAGAAAATCCTCCGCAGCAGGCATCAGTCAGGGCATCGTTCAATAACAACTGAGCTGGCCATATGCAGCGTAATCCCCCTTCTCTCTCCCGGCCTCGCCCAGGGGAAGGAACGATGCAATTAAACAGTATATATTGTCACTCTACCACAAACTGAGTGTGGGTGGTAAGTGGGAAAAGAAGCAGATGTACCACAAAGACGGTTAAAGCATCACCTAATCAGGAAGAAAAAAAAAAAAGGTTCGGCTCACTTGAGCTATGAGCCAAGAGTTCATTCTGCTTAAGTGCAATGGTGTTTGTCCGTATTTGAGGATTCCTGTGTGTTCTGAGACTCCTGAATGGTCCACGTAAGATAATGCAGACTGGACAAAGAGTAGCGTTCTTCGATACATCCCCCCCCCCCCACCTTGTTTTACAGGGAGCCAAATCCAAAAGCCAATTGGATAACACTAAATTAAGAAAGCAGAGCTTGCTAATAATCCTAGATCCTACTTCCTGTTGACAACAGTTTCTTAAGAGATGCTTTGATTAAAACGAGACTATCCAAATGGTATAGTTCTTCTAATTCTGCCTGAGGAAACCCGGTTCCAAGTCAACATAAGTGGTGGCTATAGTGTAAGACAAGGAAGCAGAAGCTGTCTCAAGGCCTTCCTGCTCCAGCCTCTGAAACGAGCTCATTAACACTTTTGATGTCTCACAGAAACTTCCCAGCTAATAACAACAGTAAGTACACAAGGAGTGAAAAGCTCCTCTCTGGAGATCCCTTTACATAAAGAAGATAAAGCCACTGAAAAGTGTAGGTCATAAATAGTTAGCATCTTGTCACTACCATAGGCTGTGGCTCCAGAATGACTGTGAGGATGGTCTGGGGATTACCCACGGCAGCCACATCTGCAATGAGCAGAAGGAAAGGAAAGGCACAGGGAAAGGAAAATCAAAAATGCCACAGCTCACAAGGAAGAGAGACACAACCTGTCTCTCTGTGCATCCCCCCCAACCTCTATCCCCAGCTCCACTCTTTCTTCCCCAAAGTGCGAACCCAGATGAACAAAGATGAATGTACGTCAGCCTAGCTTTGTGTAAATTGGAGTCAGCCTGTGTAAACGGGCCGGGATTTGCTCATTGTGAAAAACTCTTCTGACAGAAAATCCCTTCACTGAGCCTTCTTAATCAAATTTATTTTCTCTGTGCTCACTTTGTCGGGAAATAAATAAGTTCATTCAGGAATTGGAAAAGCCTCACTAAAGGCTAAAATCTTTCTTCGTTTTAAATTGCTATATGTTATCTTAGATTGAAAGCCTGGGAATTAATATTTGCCTTTTAAATACTCTTTGTTTAAATTGAGAACTTCTTCACTGTCATCCCGTTACTGCATGGCCTCTATCTTTTTATCAGCTACAGTTACTGATGGCCTGATCTGAGCCAGTCAAGAAGCATCGGGGATCCACCCATGAAAATGATAAAGTCATAAAAATCCAGCTGTACGTGAATTATTATCAGACATCCTGAAACATCTCACTCACTGTGTGCAATCTATAGTGACTACAACTACCAATATTCAGATCTTGAATAGAAAGCTGCTTCACTTTCCAAATGCTTGGTTTCAAATTTCAGATTATTTCTTCATATCTTCAAATATCTTCTCATGACTATTCTCTTCTCATAAATGGACTTTTATTTGGGGGGAAAAAAAAACACAGACTGATCCTGGATCAGGAAGCCCTATAGTCCTTTAGGGATTGACTTAAATTGAGTTAAATTCTAACTCCTACTGACAATTTGCTGCTGTGGTTTAATACACATATAACTTGCCTTTTGGGTTTGTAACGACTCTCCATAAAAACTCTGGGCATATTTCTTAGTCCTTTTATTTTGGTTAAATAAAAAGCACTAAATTGTGTTTAAGATGTGAAAATGTAACCTTAAACTTGCTAGTCCTAAAGATCCCCGAAGACAGATTTGTGTGCCTTAGATCTATAAAGACATTTTTATTTTTATTTTAGAAATTATATTTTTACTTGGGAATTATGTTAATAGTTTTAGCATCTAGAAAGAAACAACCTTATTGGTAATGGAGAGAGAAGTTGGATCAATACTTGAAACTTTTACACTCGCATAATGTCAATTAGAAGTGCTATTGAGATAGTCTGATACGATATGTTTTGTTTTTTGTTTTTTTTTTTAATGTTTATTCATTTCTGAGAGAGACAGAAACAGAGAGTGAGTGAATGAGGAGCAGACACAGAATCGGAAGCAGATTCTAGGCTCTGAGCTGTCAGCACAGTGTCGGAAGCAGGGCTCGAACTCACGAACCATGAGATCATGACCTGAGCCGAAGTCCACGCTAAATCGACTGAGCCACCCAGGTGTCCTATTGATAGGACATGTGTTAGTTAGATTATTTATAAAGGCAAAGGTTAATTTTTCTTGATTGAGACAAATTATTTTTGTTATCCTTTATGTGATTCCAAATTTGAGCCATGTGTATCTTAAATTTTTGTGAAATAATTTATATTTGCATTTAAGTCAATAAGGCTTAAAAGTCAGCAAATGTGGGCTTTACATAACTGAGCTATTAATCCTTTACTTTTTATGGACCATGGATTATAGCTCTCTTACTCAGCATTCCTGGCCAATAAATTATTAGCAAAGTATCTCATTATTTTTCAGAATTAATAACAGAAAGATGGCATAATGTAATCTTAGAGTATATCCAGATCTGCTAAAGATCAAATATCAAATCAGTGACAGATGTTTAAGATCTCCAGTTTTCCAACCGAATGCCCTTGTCATTAAAACACGGACATAAACACTTTCGGCAATTCCTACAATCAATTCTATGCCCAGAAGAGATTTTGTGCATGGATACAGCAGTAAACATAAAAGACTTATAAAATATGTTGTTTCAATAACATAGCCATTCAAAAAACAATCCCCTTGTGGCTGTATTCTTGTTACCAGAAAACTGCAGTGCTACAAAGTGCTACTATTTTATCCGTGGGTAGTTAGTAATTTTTATGAAGGTATCAACATCTGGATTATCACTGCTTCTGGACACCACATTTAGTTCACTGTCTCCCCAGCCTCCCCACATATACCCTGAAATAGAGTGTCCATGAAGCATTTTCATTTCTTCACCAACAGATACAAGCTATCCTTTTTGTCGCAACCCTTGTTCAATTGACCTATAAATAAAATTTGTTGCTAGGCAGTCAATGTTTCTTGCTTTAGGCATGACCAGCACTTTTCATTTTATACCTACTCATGCAAAGTCATAGTCCATAAATATGGAAACCAAAGCATAAAATTAAATCAAGCTTTCTCTGGAAACCACATTTTCAAAGGTAAGGCATAATCAAACCTTTTTGGTGACACAGTGGTTATATATCTTCTGAATCAAATCAATCACTGAAATATGAAGCATCTACCTATATGGCAGCTAAATGGAACCAAGTCACTCAGACCAACCCTCCCACTGAAGCAAGCTAGGAATGCCGGATAAAATATAAATAACTTCTTCTAAGCCAGAATTTCTGAAGGAAAATGGAACTGCTGGAAGATACACAGAGATACAGCTTTTTGTTTCCTGAGTGTTATTTCCCTAGAAATTTTAAACTTTCATTTTTTTTTAATGTTTTATTTATTTCTAGGAGAGAGAGAGACAGTGTGAGCAGGGGAGGGTCAGAGAGAGAGGGAGTCACAGACTGAAACAGGCTCCAGGCTCTGAGCTGGCAGTCAGCACAGAGCCCGATCCGGGGCTCGAACCCACGAACCGCGAGATCATGACCTAAGCGAAAGTCGGACGCTCAACCGACTAAGCCACCCAGGCGCCCCTTAAACTTTCATTTTGAAAACATCATAAGCAAGAGGGTAGAAATCAAAGGCCTGTGTCTATACAAGATGGAGGGTCCATGAGGGGCCCTCTCTACAATCTGAAACCTCCAAAACCCATACTCTTAGGCTAAGGGTAGAACAATAAATAACCAGTTCTCCAGCAGGTTTTTGCTGTATGGGGTTTCGCTGTATGGGGTTTCAATAAAACTCAAGCCTTGAACTTGGCTTAGGGTGATCTCCAAATCATTTTTAACCACCACACCCTGAAGTGAAAATATATCTTCTGTGAAGGATTGACCTTCATCCTTGGCCTCAAATTATCTGCATAAAAAATTTTCCAAGCGCAGCAAACAATCAGAGATAATCAAGCCTATAGCAGAAACAACAGGACAGAGAAACAGACCCCGAAAGCCTTCAAATAGTTGAACTACAGATAAGCCACCAACGCAAAAGTGATGAGTTATTAGAAGAAACAAACAATAAAATAAAAAAAAAGAAAAAACTAAAACAACAACAACAACAAAAGAGTCAGGTTCCCCAAAGTAATATCATTTTGTTGGGAGTTAAGAAATCTGAACTCACTGAACTCAAGCTTATTTCAGTTTTTTACCTTTACCTGTCCACCAAGCTATGCTGATTTGAGTAAGAACAGATAATAATAAATGTTAGGTAAATGAACATTTTAAGCATCAAAGGAATTGTAGAAACAATATGTACTATAGGACTATATGTATTATAGGACTTTAGAAGCTCTATTTTTTTCTTAATTAAAAAAAATCTTTGCATCCTCAAACATTTGAGAATTCAAAACTGTCACCAGAATCTGATAAGATGTAACTGAAAAAATATAATAGAATAATTTCACATATTGAAAATTGTATATGAAAACAAACTTGGTGGTTTAGGTAGAAACTTTCATCAATATTCAACCCAATTAACTTAGTAAAATAAAAACATCTTTAGAGATTTTACTGTTTCAAGTCCTGTGATACATTTAGCTCTCAATGTCTTCACAGAAAGCAAATTACCTTTTTCTTCCCTCATTTTCTTGAAAGACATAGAACAGAAACTCTCTTAACCTTTACATAACAAAATATCTCCATTCCCTCTATCAACACTGATGCCCACTTAAAAGCTTATAGTTTACAGCATTATCAACAATAACCAAACTATAGAAAGAGCCCAAACGTCCATCGACTAATAAATGGATAAAGAACATGTGGTATACATATGCAGTGGAATATTACTCAGCCATCACAAAGAATGAAATCTTGCCATTTGCAATGATGTGGATGGAGCTAGAGTGTATTATGCTAAGTGAAATAAGTCCATCAAAGAAAGTCAAATACCACATGATTTCAGTCATATGTGGGACTTAAGAAACAAAACAGAACAACATATGGGAAAGGGAGGGGGAAAGAGAAGAGAAGGAAACAAACCACAAGAGACTTTTAATGGTAGACAACAAACTATGGGGTGGATGGAGGGAAGTGGTGGGAGATGGGTGAGATGGGTGACGGGTACTAAGGAGGGCACTTGTGACTTGCACTGGGTGTTGTAGGTAAGTGATGAATCACTGATTCTAATCCTGAAACCAATATTGCACTGTATGTTAACTAATGAAAATTTAAAGAATAAAATCTACCTTTTTATTACCTATAAACACATTACATAATATTAAATGTTAAATAAACCAACTAAATGTTGTCCACTAAAGGTTTTTATTTAATGTTTTACATATTCAAAATTATTACACCAAGACACAACTGAGGCATTAATGACTTCCTGTTAGTTGCTAAAGGCAGATATTCCAAGGCAGTATTCATCCCTTTGTACCCTATTTAACCATCTTTTTTTTTTTTATGAGTTGGTCAAATAACAGAGATTTGATATGTTATAAAATCAAGTTTTATTTGTGTGGTGAAGGGTCTTGAGTTCGAGTTTTGACTTCCAACTTGGATTCTGTAACTTCAGGTACATTACCTAGCCTTTGTAAGCTCCACTCTCCTTTTATGTAGATTTTTAGATAATGTCTACCTAACAGAAGTGAGAGAAATAGCACATGCCAAAGATCTAGTAGGTGTTCAATATGTAGTGGCTACTATGATTACTGTTCTGAGAAAAAAAAAACCACACAAAACAAATATAAAAGCATGAAAAGGAAGAAAAGTAGACTTTTGAGACAGAAACTAGGGGAGTAGACAGGAAATAAGACACGGTCACCCCCAAAAATAGTGTGTGGGAAGAAAATGCTGATCACTCTGGAAAGCCTTGGTGGCTCTGTCAGTCAAGCATCTGACTCTTGATCTCAGCTCAGGTCAAATCTCACGGTTGGTGAGATCGAGCTCTGTGTTGAGTTCTCCAATGACAGTGCAGAGCCTGCTTGGGATTCTCTCTCTCTCAAAATAAATAAGTAAATAAACTTTAAAAACTGCTGATCACTTTGTACGACCATTATCCTTTATAAATTCATACTTCTTAAAACTGTATGGTAATGATAAATCCAACACAAAGCTTGTAACACTGTGAAATGAGTCTTAAAAATCAGTGAAGGTGGGCTATGGTCTGAATGTTTGTATTCCTCCCACAAAATTCATATGGTGATCCTAACGCCAAATGTTCTGATATTGGAAGGGAGAGCCTTTGGGAAGTGATTATGTCATGGCTGTGATTAATACCTTTATAAAAGCCACTCCACAGAGCTCCCTGTCTCTTTTCCACCAAGTTAGGATCTAAGAAGTCTGCCACGTGAAAAAGAGCCCTCATCTCACCTGACCACTGCTCTTGGATTCCCAGCTTTGAGAACTGAGAATTAAATTTCTGCTGTTTATAAGCCACCCAGTCAATAGTATCTTGTGAAAGCAGCCTGAGCAGACGAAGACAAAATATGTGCCTAAGAGAGTATTTATTAACCCCATGATAACACAGCTCTTTAAGGTCATATTACTTAAATGAATTCAGTACCAATTCAGTACCAGGCTTCAATGTGAATAAAGGGACACCATGTAAAAAGCTTTGTTTTGAATGGAAAAACAAAACAAAGAACAATTACCATTAGACTACCAACTAGGCATATTTCCAAATGGAAGGTTCTGTAATAGGTTCTTCTGCAAATGGATTTATTACTAATGCAAAGTAATAAAGTCAGGAGATGAAATGCTTTTTCACTCTCATAATTAATCCTTAAAATTCAGTTTTAGTAAAGAGCAGAACTGACCCCATTACCATAATAAGTATAGAAGCCAACACTCAACCAGTCCATCCATTTGGCACACGTATGAAATATTTGAAGAAAATTTGTCAAAATAAATACTTTCTGCACTCATAATAAATACTGAAGATAAGATGCCATCTTTGCTGAAACAAAACAAACACAAATAAGACATACAACCACACAGTGTGAATTACAATTATAATTGAAGGCAATCTCACTATGAGGAACTTCCCATAACTTGGACATCATTCTGCTTATCTATTTTCCCTGCAGTGTCAGCATTTGGATTTTTACAGAGGGAAAAATATTTACAACTCCACCCAAGAAGAGCTGACTTTGAATCTGGAAGAGTATTTGTTGGATAGATCAGAGCGGAGAGTTTCCATTATCCTCCACATCTTGCTGGGGTTTACGCAACGGCAGCTCTGGCCCCTTCTGCAATTAGAGCCGTTCTGGGTATAGCTATCTTCTTTACATATGGAAAATCTCCACTTTGAGAAAAGAATTTACTACTTAAAACAAATATATAACAAATAAAAAGGGAAAAAGAAAAAACCCAGAAGAGTGAAATAAACTCTACGTTGCTGTGTGTAAATAGATATTAATGGAGTTGGATAGCCCTCTGCTGGATGAGAAGTATTAAATGCAGTTTTACAAGAAAGTAGTATTTGAGGATCTCAATGTTCCATAAGATTTAGAGGACTATTCTAATCTTGCTATATATATATATATATATATTTTGTTTGTTTGTTTGTTTATTTGGTGGTTATTTTTCTGTTTTACACAAGAGAGACAGGAAATATCTCCAAGCCATACAATACAGCATTAAGCCAGAAGAATCTAATGCAGATTATAAATTTAAATATTGTGCAGGGTTGTTTTTTAAATTTTTTTAAGTGAACATTTTATTTTATCTTTTTATTTTTTAAATGTTTATTTATTTTTGAGAGAGAGAGAGACAGAGACAGAGACCAAGTGTGAGCAGGGGAGGGTCAGGGAGCAAGGAAGGCACAGAATCCTAAGCAGGCTCTGGGCTTTGAGCTGTCAGCGCAGAGCTCAATGTGGGGCTCGAACTCACGAACCATGAGATCATGACCTGAGCCAAAGCCTGAGGCTCAACTGACTGAGCCACCCAGGCACTCCCAGGGTTTTCTTTTTTAATAAAAATAGACATTGAAACAAAACAAGTAAAATTTGAGCACAAGTAAGTTTTCAGTTGTCAAATCCCTACCTGGTATTTGTCTTAATCTCATTCTAGATTAGATGAATATATTTATAATTAATTTTTTAAAAATTATTTGTTGATGCAATCTCACACTGTATACTAATATGCATTAGGTCCATTGTCTCCTTCTACACATCTGAGTAGTACAATATAATCAGGCTCTTTGTTTAGAGCAAGACCATTTCTCAACAGGATGACAGAATCACTCTAGAATATTCAAATCTTAATATGGATGTACGATTTCTGAAGCACGTCAGGTCCTAGAACACTATTATCTTTACAAGAAGTGTTTTACAAATGAACCTTCAAGCTTACATCAAACCCAGGTGGAAAATTATTTGATGTGTATTTGCAAGTCTTAAAATGAATTAGTCTCAAAATAGTCTCTAAAGATCTTGGACCAAGTTCTGATTAATTTTACTTTACATATCTAATCTTTTCAAAATCCTACCTTCCCACCGTATCACTTAAAACTGTCTCTTATTGGAGCCCCTGGGTGGCTCAGTTGGTTAAGCATCCGACTCTTGGTCTCAGCTCAGGTCATGATCTCACAGGTCGTGGTACATAGCCCAGGGTCGAGCTCTGCACCAACTGCACAGAGACTGCTTGGGAATTTCTCCCCCTCTCCCCCTGGCTTGTGCGCACTCTCTCTCAAAATAAAGAAATAAACTTAAAAAATGATAAATTTTTTAAAAAAACTTCCTTCTTTGCAACCCTCACTTCAGATGGCTAGCCACTGTGCCTGCTGCTTCCTAAACCATTGATGGGGTTTTGCCTGGTCCATCATCTCTTCAACTTTCCCATCCTCATTCACTTCCAAATTCTGCTAATCCTATCTTGAGGCAAAAAGGGATTAAGGAATCCCCTTCTAGTTCACCAAAATATAGGATCCATTGACTTTGGCATCTCAGTTTACATAACTGGGTTTATGCTTTGATGTCAAAATTTAATCCCATTTTGGGTCAGTAAAATGGGTAGGGCTTTAGAAGTGCTACCATCTGCAAGACTGGCCTGTTACCAACTGCCTATCATTCTAATGAATCCCTAGATGTCCTCTCCTGAATTTCCATCTCCAAGGTTTACGGGCCTGCTGGGACACTTGAGGACCATGCCGATTAGACATTTTCAATCTGTTTGGATTATTACCTATTGCCTGTGGCCATTTTCTATGGACATCACAACCATTGGGTACTTGACATCCAGCTACTTCCTATGTTTGCTGTTCATTGTCTTTAATTAGACGCTGCCAGGAGGAGTCCCAAGATTCTGTAGCAGCAGTCCAACTGGTCTGAAGGCTTAACTTGCTTCAAGTTTATGTACTTCTTGCTTCCTCACCTAAGACCCCTGGCCTGCAGAACTAACCTACATTTCTTCAGATATGCAGACCATGCACCTTGAGGAGTGAAGGACCAGACTTTCCCTAGAGATAAGACCTGACTACATTTGAAAACAGTGCCACTGAGGCCAACAAGTCTGTTCAGGGTTATATTGACAAACAGCTAGCCTGGGCACCTGCTTCCCCTGAAAACAGACCTCCCTCCCTTTTCTGCACCTTCCCCTTTCAAATTCTGCAGTTTCATCTCGATGGGGAAAATGGTCTTTGAGAGGTTAGTCCACCATCTTCTTGGGCTGCTGGCTTCCTGAATAAAGTAATCTTTCCTTTTCCACCATCACTCGTCTCTTTTTTTATTTTTAAATTTCGTGTTTGATGTTTATTTATCTTGAGAGAGAAAGAAAAAACAGAAACAGAGTGTGAGCAGGGGAGGGGCAGAGAGAGAGGGAACCACAGAATCCAAAGGAGGCTCCAGGCTCTGAGCTGTCAGCACAGAGCTCAATACGGGACTTGAACTCATGAGCTGTGAGATCATGACCTGAGCCCAAGTTGGACACTCAACCAACTGAGCCACCTAGCTGCCTCTCATTTGTCGCTAGAGTGTTGATTTTCAAATGATTACCAGGAAAATATGAGTTCAGAACTGGTTCTCTGTCCAGTAACAAAACTACACTTTTACCAGATTTGGGTTTCTCACCTTCACCCGTTATATTTTAGCTTACTAATTTGAAATCATAGACTTACTTCACTTGCCTTTTTAAAAATGATCCTACCTTCTCATTCAGTTTTTTTCTTAACTACATGTTTTCACAATTCTTTTCTTCTGTCTCGATTTGCAAAGCTCTTTGTAATTAGTTTTCTAAAAATTTTTAGAAGGCAAAAAGCCCTGCTTTTCTTTTTTTCCTCATTTCCCACCATGTCTCCATCAGTATCTCTCTCTCTCTCTCTCTCTCTCTCACACACACACACACACACACACACACACACACACACACAGCATCTATCTTTAGGAAAAAGGACTATGGCATTTTACTCAGGGAACAGGAATATTATGGAGAGATTATACTCCTGGCTAACTACTGAAAAATGAAACAAGCTGGAAAATGATTATGTGGACAAAGACTTACCCTTCAGCCTGTTCTAACATTATTAAATACTATGGAACCCAAGTTTTCTGAGGTCCTTGATATTTTAAAAAGTACTGCCTAACTAAGCAGCCTGTGTGTCTTCTGAGGGAGAGAATAAGACGCATGAAGGCAGAAGGGGACAAAAATAACAACTAATTTTCTTAAACTTGCTAAAATTCAAATATTTGTCTTTTATTACAAAACTAGGCTTATCTTCCTCTTGTTTTATATTTAAATAAACATTCAGATTTGCATACACATTCCATTTCCTGAAAAATGATTAATGGATATATCCAATGTGCATACTCTATCAACTTTATATAGCTGACTTTTAAAATACTGGCAATAAGGGGCGCCTGGGTGGCTTAGTCGGTTAAGCATCCGACTTTCGCTTAGGTCATGATCTCACGGTTTGTGGGTTCGAGCTCCGCGTCGGGCTCTGTGCTGACTGACAGCTCAGAGCCTGGAGCCTGTTTCAGTCTGTGACTCCCTCTCTCTTTGACCCTCCCCTGCTCACGCTGTCTCTCTCTCTCTCCTAGAAATAAATAAAAACATTTAAAAAATAAAAATAAAAATAAAATAAAATAAAATACTGGCAATAAAAGCTTATACTCCTAAATGTTGATGAATCATTAAAGGCGCAAATAATATTTAGTAACGCATTTCCAGAGTTCTTACGTGCTTTGAAAATACTAAGCACCCATTTTAACTGGATTTTGCTTGGCACTAAGCAGGATTCTAAATTATTTTAGTCACTTACAATAAATGCACGATTATGTACATACTAGAGCAACTTTTGACTACTTTCAGAAATTGCCATTAAAACATCACTAATATTTTTCTTTATTTAAAAAAATATTTTCCACTTAAAAGAAATCTTTAGTCTTAGATAACACTATTTTTTAAATAGTTGATGTTTTTGTACCATAAAGGCTAACAAACTCAGTCAATTCCTGGTCATTTAAGCATTTATTCTTAGCATTTAATGCCAAGTCTTTTCTTTTCTTTTTTTAAATGTTTATTTATTTTGTGTGTGTGTGTGTGTGAGAGAGACAGAGAGAGAGAGAGAGAGAGAGAGAGAGAGAGAGAGAGAGAGAGAATCTGAAGCAGGCTCCAGGCTCTGAGCTGTCAGTACAAAGTCCATTGCAGGGCTCGAACTCATGAACTGCAAGATTGTGACCCTAGCCGAACTCAGATGCTTAACCAACTGAGCCATCCAGGTGTCCCCCAAATCTTTTCTGATATGAATAAAAACGGTTTTTCTTGGGGCACCTGGGTGGTGGCTCAGTCGGTTAAGTGCCCAACTCTTGATTTTGGCTTAGGTCATGATCTCACAGTTCATGACATGAAGCCCTGCCTTGGGCTCTGTGTTGACTGTGGAGTCTGCTTGGGATTCTCTCTCTCCTCTCTCTGCTCCTTCCCTACTTGTGTGTGTGTGCTCTCTCTCTCAAAACAAACAGTTTTAAATGGCTTTTCTTATATATATAAAGAAATAACATAAGTGAAAAAAAGATTAAAAGTTTCAAGTCATGTTGACATAAGCCATATCATAGTATCTATGTTCCACACCAAGATCAATTGTATTTGATGTTATGGATTACGACAATACAAAAACAAAAACAAAAACAAAAACAAAAAAACTACTTGACACACCAGGAGTAGTCAAAACAAGGATTATCTACATGGGCTTGATGAAAATTTTCCCTGGGGTCCATATTGAACTTCAGACACTTCAGATATTAAACAGATATTTTATAACTGAATTTTCTAAGTGGATGAAGGCAAGCAACTTAGGTAAATGTAACAAGGAGGAGAGTAATTCTGTAAATAGCAGTACAAAGTAATTGCATGTTGCATTGTATGTTATAGTAACTTTTTCTGTGGTCCTGTTTCATTTTTCTTGCCTCCTCTGTGTCTAAGACATCTTTTTCTTTTGGTCCAAAGAGGAGAAAACTTAGAAGTATAGGGAGAAATAACTTGAGATGTCATGTATCCAACACTAAAGGATCATATAAAATCATTTCACCCCTTAAAAGTCCTCATGCTTCATCTACTCATCACTCCTCCACCTCAGCCCAGAAACCCTGACAAATGCTGATCTCTCTCTCACCTCTATAGTGTTGCCTTTTCCAGAATGTCCCATAGTTGGAATCAGACAGTATGGAGCCTTTTCAGATTTGGTTCTTTCACTTAGCAATACGCATTTAAGATTCCTCCATGTCTTTTTGTGACTTGATATTTCATTTCTTTTTATCACTGAATAGTGTTCCATTGTATAAATGTAGCACAGTTTATTTATCCATTCACATATTAAAGGACATTTTGATTGTTTCTGGCTTTGCAGAATTATGACTAAAGCTGCTATAAACATGCAAGTGCAGTTTCTTGTGTGTACAGAAGTTGTCATCTCATTTGGGTAAATACCTAGGAACATGACTGCTGGACTGTGCTAAAGTATGTTTAGCTTTGCGAAGCACTGACTTCCCAAGTGACTGTGGCATTTGCACTCCCACAGCAATAAGTGAGGATCCCTGCTACTCCACATCTTTACCAGCACTTGGTAGTATCAGGTTTTTTGGATTTTAACAATTCTAATAGGTGTATTAGTGGTGTCTCATTGTTGTTTTAATTTGCAATTCCTTAAACCTATAATATCCAGTATTATTAAATATGATTCTTTGCCATCTGTATTGTCTTCTTTTAAATTTTTTTACAGTTATTTATTTTTGAAAGACAGAGCATGAGCAGGAGAGGGGCAGAGAGAGAGAGGGAAACACAGAATCCAAAGCAGGCTCCAGGCTCTGAGTTGTCACCACAGAGCCTGACATGGAGCTTGAATCCACAATCTGTGAGATCATGACCTGAGCCGAAGTCAGATGCTTAACCAACTGAGCCCCCCAGGCACCCCTGCTGAGTTTTTTTAAAATCAAAACTTGATATTGGGAATGCCTGGCTGGCTCAGTCAGTGGAGCATGTGACTCTTGATCTTGGATCATGAGTTCAAGCCCAATGTTGGGAGCAGAGTTTACTTAAAAAACAAAACAGAATAACTTGATATTGGATTTTGTGGAATGTTTTTTTCAACATCTATTGATATGATCATGTGATTTTTCGCCTTTAGCCTATTGATGTAATTGTTTATTTTAGTTAATTTTTGAATGTTGAACCTAGCATATATATCTAGAATAAATGCCACTTAGTCATGATGTATAATTCTTTTTTCACATTGCTGCCTTCTCTTTGCCAGTATTTTGTTGAGAATGTTTCCTCCTATTTTCATGACAGACACCGGTCTACAGTTTTGCTTTCTTGTCATGTCTTTATCTGGCTTTGGTATCAAGAGAATGAATACTTGTCATCAAACTATGCCATCTGACACAATTTGGTTCAAAGAGCACAGTCAAAACCAATCACATCATATAGATAATTGTAGCACCGTACAGAGAGAATGAGTGTCTCACTTTAAGCTAATCCTAATCCAATGAGGTAAGAAGGAGAAGGAAAACTGCACTGGACAATTTTGTAAATGACAATCTTAGCCAGGAGGGAAATTAAAGGAATGGTAATATTCTGCCCTACAGAGGGCCAAATTAAATAGCCCAGGATGGCCTTGGAAGAGACTAATATTGATTTGGCCCAAGGTCAGCTGGTAGGCTGGGTGTTCTGGAAACCTATTTGCATGGTATTGTGTCAAGGTCCACTTGCTTTTCCTTAATCGTTGTTCTCCCTTCTTGTTTCGATAAAATCATCATAATAATTGTTAGGCACATCACTACTATAGTAAAGGCTACGTTTTCTAGCCTCATCAGATGTCAAGTATGGTCATATAATTACGTGATGACCAACAGGATTTTATTAAAAAGGCTTACTTGCAACTTTGGGTAATGTCCTTAAAGACAAAGCATGAACACCCACCCTTCCAATTTTCTCCATTCTGCTGGACATAACGGTTAGAATGTGAATCATCAGATGAGGCTATGAGGCAGAAGCTTCCTGGACAGGATGACAGAGCAAAAGACAAAAGGACCCTGGAATCCTGACCAGGTAGAGTGTGTACCTTACCAGCCCCAGATTATTCACATCTGAATGTATTTTATGGGAAAGAAATTAACTTCTAACTCATTTAAGCCTCTGTTACTGTAGATTTTCATTGGTTCTAATGGCAAATCAATTATTTAATCAATTAATCCTAATTGATAAAGAAACCAGAGAGCCTCTGGTAAAGAACTCATCCAAATGGAAGAAGAGCAGATCACAGGAGATTCATAGAGTAACAAGGTCTTCTTTGTAAAACAGGAAGAGCTGGCGGCTGTCACAGACATTTAACTCCTTGTCGGCTCCCAAGTCCTTCTCATAATTGAACTTTATAGAAAGAATTAGGATGGACTTTGTCAGGCACTGAGGCAAAACCAATACAACTTCAGTCACGTCCAACATAACACAATGGGGGAATGAGTTCCAATCAGACAACATGTTATCTTTGGCCTCTGAAGTGTATAGTGCCTCAGTGGAGCCTGGAGATAGGGCAGTGGGCAGTAGAAGAAAAGGGGTGGTGTGTTCAGACACCCTGGGCAGCTGATGAGATGGTTCACACATCTCGTTCATGAGTATGTGAGACCCCACCTGAAGACACTCCCCCCAAAATACAAGAGTGGTGAATGGGGGGAGAAGAGCAGGCTTTTCAGGAGATTGAGATGGTGATATGGGTCATAAAAGAAGACACGTGAGGGTGATGGGCATGGAGGAGGGCACCTGTGGGGATGAGCACTGGGTGTTATATGGAAACCAACTTGACAATAAACTATTTTTAAAAAAAGGAAGATAAAAAGATCTCCGGTGAAAGAGGAGAAGAAGAAGAAGAAGAAGAAGAAGAAGAAGAAGAAGAAGAAGAAGAAGAAGAAGAAGAGGAAGAAGAAGAAGAAGTAATGTGACTATCAAAGTGACTTCATTTGTATCCATAGCTGCTGAGGCCTAACAAAATTTGGACATTTGGATATGGTCTCCACCTACCATTGCCTGAATTGCAGTGAACTAACACAAACCCACATGTACAAGAACAATAGAAGAATATGAACATACACAGTGTATGAGTGTACACAGACAGCGAGATGTACCACATAAATGTCTTTTTACCAGGCAAAAGTAAAGATGAGACACCAGGCAAAAATAAAGATTCAAAGTTCCTGCCCCTGGCTAGAAATCAGAAGAAAGTTAGATAGTGATGGGGGCTTGGAGGAAGTGAGCAGAAAAGTCTAAGAAAGAAAATTAGTGGTGGTACAGATTGTCATGTCTACCTCAACTGGCCCTGACCAACCCAAGTATGTGAAGTTCTCTTTTTCCTCTGCTGGAAGATTTTATTTTCTATGGAAGAGTTGTGATTATACTTACAATCAGAAAAATATAATATCTGCTTCATGTATTCTAACCAAGACTCTTTCCCTGGTTTCCCTTATTTTATTTATGATTCCTCTTTTCTCCTGCTGTGGACAATAGAATGAAAGAAATCCTAGCAAGAAAAAAACATGCCCAAACACAGCAGTTTAAGATCTGAATACTTCTTGTCTTTATGCCTGATACTAACCATAGGCAAACCTCCGAGTTACCTTCACTCAACATTAAAATTACTTCAAATTAACAAATTAAATGCCATTGTTATGTGGATCCTTAATTTATACTCAAATAGGTTCCATTTCAGAGTTCTTAGAGTGGTTAACCAAAATCAAAAACTGTAAGAAAAAAAAAAAAGACACAAAAGGAAAAACAAGTAATATGATAAAGATATATTTTGAAGAAGTATCAGCATAGCAGAGAGAAGATAGCCAGAGTGAAGTAAGTCTTTTCTCTTAAAATGAAATTCAGTGTAAATCTTCCTCTATGAAAAAGTTTTCAGCAGCAATTGCATTAAAGTATAACCCAGCATCAGCACACAATCTCCATACAGAGGAATCTGCCTGCATGAAATGTCCCATTTCACCAGCCTTGCCAAGCAGTGTGGGTGAATGATCTTAGCTGACAGGTAATGGCTCTTTTCTCAATTTCACCTGTTGCTCTGAATCTAGCAGTGATGCTATTCTTCAAAGACACCACTGGAGGCCAGTCATGCTACAGTTTGTATTCCAGCCACACCCTAAATTAAAAAATGAATAGATCTAAATGATAGAAAACAATGCTTTGTGACTAGCCACAAAAAAGTGTACACAGGTCTCATTTTAACTTTAAAATCCAACCCAGCAGTAAAATTTTTGTTGAAGAAAAGATGGAACCTGGTTCTGATAGTTCAACTAAATACCTCTACCAATCCAAAGATCACTAAATATGTTGATTATCTCAATTGTGGTGATGGCTTTATGTTTTATATCTTATATATAAAACATCCAAAACATGCCAAAACATTGAAAATTGTATGCTACACTAAATATGTACACTAAATATCTATGACAATCATATCTTTAAAAGCTGCTAAAAACAGGGAAGATAACAGATCCATTGCAGCCCCGACTTATTTGCGTACAAAAGCAATGCCCTGCAATCCATGGCAGTAAATTCTTTCTGGTCCTCTCAGTGCTGAAGTCATTGTTTTGAACACATAATCAGATCTTCAGATAAATGTCCACATTTTTAAATTTTATATAAATGGGATTCCTTCAAGACCATCTCTTTTCTAATGACTTAAAGTCTTTATCTCAGAGATGTGTTGATAAGTCTTTACTTATTTATGAATCTAACGATTAAGCAAAATTGCATTCCCCTAGTTTTTAAGAAACTGCTCTTTTTAAATCGCAGAGTACCTCAATGGGTTATGACTCACGGATATAGTACAATAAGCAGGAAAAAAATGACTTTATTTAATTCGTAATCACTTCAATAACCAGTTCAATTTAAATATTTATTTAGTCTGTTAGCCACATGTTCACCAGGAACATTTATCATCACTAATTGAGAAAGAGAAACAAAAGTAGAAAACTAAGGAAAGTTCAAGAAGTTCTATTCATTTATGAAAGTTTCATTATATACCCTGGTCCAACATAAACACTAGCTGAATTAATTATGAATTTGAGACAGATTTTCATTTTCAGTGAACTCCAAACAGTTGACTTCTTGGTTATCATAGAGTCAATATTTTGCTACAAACTCTGTTACCAAAAAAGGGAAGCAACAAATTTCAGTGAATTTTCAAATGGAGAACAATGAGGGTGAAGTCACTGTCTGTCATTCAATGAAGATTTGTTGCAGGCCTGCAATGATTCAGCCAGTGTGCTCACATAATGCCCGGACAATACGGTGATAGAAGAGAGGACAAAAGACTTTTATGTGAAGCTTTAATAAAATGTGTTGATACTAATACATAATGAGCACCCTTTCTTTTTTCTTTTTTTTTTTAATATGTTTTTTTAAATTTATTTCTGAGAGAGAGAGAGCATGAGCAGGGGAGGGTCAGAGAGAGAGGGAGACACAGAATCTGAAGCAGTCTCCAGGCTCTGAGCTAGCTGTCAGCACAGATCCCAATGAGGGCTCGAACCCACGAACCGTGAGTTGGTGACCTGAGCTGAAGTCGGACACTTAACCGACAGAGTCACCCAGGAGCCCCAATGAGCACCCTTTCAAAAAGCAGATTATTTCTTGTAGAAATAATGAATTGGATATTAAATAAAGAGAATTAGAGCATATATTTGTGGCAGAAACAGTAATTTAATAATCTGGAAGATTTTCTTTAGTGTCTAAAAGTACCCAATATAGTGCCACAAAAGAGTGGTCATGTGAACATCCTTTTACAATTCTCATGGACTAAGATAAGATATGCATAATAATCGGGTTTTGCCGGTTCTCTTTTAAAAAATATTTTTAATGTTTATTTATTTTTGAGAGAGAGAGAGACAGAGTGTGAGCAGGGGCAGAGGCGGGGCAGAGAGAGGGAGACACAGAACTCAGAGGGCTCCAGGCTCTGAGCTGTTAGCACAGCGCCTGACTTGGGGCTCAAAGGCACAAACTGTGAGATCTTGACCTGAGCTGAAGTCGGAAACGTAACCAACTGAGCCACCCAGGTGCGCCCGGTTTTGACAGTTCTACAAAATCTGTAAAATAGTACTGTAAGCCTTTTCAAGTACTTTAATTCCCTTATAATATGAAAGCCAAAGTGGTTACATGACAGGTTCGAGGTCAGAAGCACTGGGGCTAGATTATGGTCCATCTAATCTCCATGCCTGTGTTTTTTCCACTAGGCACTTTAACTCTTGGGAAAGTTTGCTGCTTTAAATTTTTTAGTTTTTAAAAGCATATTTATACTGGTACAACCAGCTTGGAAAAGAGTTCTGCATTACCTCATAAAGCTGAAAATGTGAAGAAAAGCAACTTATATATCTGTATAGGAAATTTAGGGACAAATTTATTATCCCACTTGCCATGCAATCTATCAGATAATATATCAGGGAAACAATAACTAAAATAACAATCGCAAGCATTTATTAACCACATACTTTATGCAGACAGTGCTCCACAAACCTTACAATTGTTATTACCTTGTTTAATCATTATAATAATAGAAGGTAGTTATTAGTACCTCTATTTTACAGGCAACAAAATGAAGATTACAGAATTAACTTGTCCAGAAATTAATGTACACTAAATGGCAAGGAATGGAGGAAACTAAAATACGGGGCACAGTAAGCGACTCATTCATATTTACACAACTAATTACAACAGAATACGAATGCTCTAGCCCAGGGCTTCCCAAACTTTAGTGTGTGTACGAATCACCTCCTGATGTAAACATGGGCTCTGATTCCCTACATCTGGGCTGGCATCTGAGGTTCTGCGTTCCTTCCTAGTGCTCAGGTGATGTCCATGCTCCAGGGTTTATGGACAAACTTTATATATGTTATTACTTTTTTAATGTTTATTTTTGAGAGAGAGATTGTGAGTGGAGGAGGGGCAGAGAGAGGGGAACAGAAACTCCTATGTGGGCTCTGCTAAGAACAACGAGCAAGCCCCACGTGGGGCTTGAGCTCATGAACCATGAGGTTGTGACCTGAGTCGAAGTCCGGCACTCAACCGACTGAGTCACCCAGACGCCCTTGGACAAATTTTCAATAGCATGGACCTGTACCATTGTTTTTGCCTGTTTATCAAGTCACTTCCTCTCACTATTGCTTCCTTGAATTTATTAAGTTTAATATTCATTAAACTCCAGTTCTCACAGCCAGAAGTGAGGGTAGTTCTACCCTAAGATAAGTGCCGTATAAAACTTTGCTCTTGTATATAGTGTGTACTTTGATCCCATGGACTGTAATCCTGTAGCTAATACCATTTAAAATATATCCTCATATTCTAACCTGAATTTTCATCTTCACATGTCACCACATTTAAAAACTAATTTTGAGGGGCACCTGGGTGGCTCAATTGGTTGAGCTTCCGACTTTAGCTCAGGTCATGATCGCAGGGTTTGTGAGTTTGAGACCCACATAGGGCTCTGTGCTCACAGCTAAAAGCCTGGAGCCTGCTTTGGATTTGTTAATCTCGCTCTCTCTCTCTCTCTGCTCCTCCCCTGCTCTATCTCTCTGTCTCTCTCTCTCTCTCAAAAATACAAAAATAGGGGCGCCTGGGTGGCTTGGTCGGTTAAGCGTCCGACTTTCGCTTAGGTCATGATCTCGCGGTTTGTGGGTTCGAGCCCCGCGTCGGGCTCTGTGCTGACTGCCAGCTCAGAGCCTGGAGCCTGTTTCAGTCTGTGACTCCCTCTCTCTCTGACCCTCCCCTGCTCACGCTGTCTCTCTCTCTGCTAGAAATAAATAAAAAAAAAAAACATTTAAAAAAATACAAAAATAAATTAAATAAATTAAAAAACCTAATTTTTGAGTTTCTAAACTCTAAACTAATTTCTTTGGCTCTATTCAAACCATCTTAGAAGAGAAGAGAAAAATAATGTTTAGAGCAGAAACACATGGTTTTATTCTATAAGGAAAATCCACAGCTTCCACCAATCTTTGTATTGATGGATTTTGTTTTTATACTTTATACTATCATTACAGTAACTATGATTATACATACTTAAGTTTCATACAAAATATTCCAAAAGCCCAGTAAAGTTTAGACTCTCGCACATTATAACAATGTCTAAAAACCCAGGCCTGTGGGAAATTCAGTGTAGACCAGATGCATATCTGAGAGAGACAAGGCAAGAAGTGGTAGAAGGGAGTGATTAAGTCCAGACGTGGGAATAAAACTGCCAGAAATAAATTCCTCCTCTCTGTGAATCTAGACAAATTATTCCCTCTCTATGCCTCAATTTTCTCATCTCTGAAGCAGGGCTATCTAATAGGGATAAATGAGTTAATTAATATTGAATTCTGAAAATATCGGCACATAGGAAGCACTCAGTAATGTTAGCTACTATTATTTAAAACTAATTGGGCAATTTTCAAAATTATCCAAGTTGATCTATTTCATTTCTTTGTTTCAGAAAATAGAACTACCGTTATCTGGCAATTTTTCTTTCTAATCCATCTTAAAATTGCCAGTCAGTATGAAAATCAGAGCTATACTCTGAGAAAAATTTAAGGATACTAAACACAACAGAAATGATAACATTTAAATACATATATATTTAATAAAGTGTCATATCATATAAAGACTATGCCAATCCAAAACATGATCAAAGATTTTAACTACTATTCAGTTTGCCTAACTTTCTGAATTCAGAATTCAAGACAGTTTGGAGTGATTATTTTTCTCCATTCTTTGAAGTAAGATTACAACAATATTAAGAGAAGTCAAAATTTCAGGCTGTGTTGGATTAGATATCTATATGATGCTAAGGATGACTGATAAGCTGCATTTTGAAAGCAGCAGGCACAATCTGTGCTGAAGCATTACTGCCAAAATTGGGTTTTAGGATATGGATCATAGACAGGCAAAATCTGCCCCACTGTTTCTCAGAGCTTGATCAGGAGTCATAGATGAAACTCTTATGTTCATCCTTTCATTTTGCATCCCTATACCTGAGAGCCTCCACCCTTTGTCACTGATGTATCACTGACGTGTCCAGTAGCAGCTCCCAAATTCTTTAATTATCAAACATCAGGGTGGTGTTTGACTCTTTTCAACCATAATTCTGTCACTGTCTCAAATTCAAATGCCTCGTACAGGCAAGCAGGTTATGCAAGAATGGGAAGTGGGGGCATGTTGATCAGGCTGTTAATATTTTTGACACATCGATACATTTTTTCTAACCTCAATATAATTCAAACAGGATGTTACATTAGTTCTAGGCATACACCATAGCCAGTCAACAACTAGGTACATTATGCTATGCTCACTGGAAATATGCTGTGCTTACCGCCTCCTGTCACCATGCAACGCTATTGCAATACCATTAACTGTATTCCCTGTGCTGTACCTGTTATTCTCGTGACTCCTTCATTCCATAACTGGAAATCTGGATCACCCAAAGTTGTTTTTAATTTTTAAGAATTTCTTCCTAAATAAAGTCCCCAAATCTCAGCCAGCCCTCCCTTAGAAAAGAAATCCCTGGAGGATATCTTTTTGGTAGCACCATGTAGGTTTCCCATTTTAGAACTCATTTTAGCACATTGCAACAATATTCTGAGATGCCAAAAGGAATTAAATTTTATGGAGGAATTACGATTGTGTAATCTGGCATTTCTGCACTCATCAGGATGAGTCCATGCACATGATATGATTCCACAGACTTCTTGGTATGAGAGCATCTGGATCCAATACTATTAACGACCCAAAAGATGGCAAGACTTTGACTTCACACAATGTTTACTATTGCTTGATTCTATACAAACAAGCAACAAAACATTTATTTTTAAAAAATCACATTTTGTTGCATTTCAGAAAACAAATAATACTTCTGAGTCCTGAGGAAAAATTCTATGTCCTATAGACTACAGATTATGTTTCAAATCTCTTTTTCATTTATTTTTAGTCTATTAAAAACTCCCTTCAACTGTAAATCCTAGCATCTTCTAGAAATCATAACAATACCTAAGCTTATGGAGGGCCTATTTATAGGCTTTCAAGGTATCCTCACTCTCATCATCTTCTTTTAAACATCTCCTTCACAATGGTAAAGTAAGACAAAATTAGAAGACATGTTTAAGAATTTAAAACTTCATTTTCTAACATTTTTAAGTGCTTTGGTAATAGTGCAGCATAAGACAACAGCTTAAAAATTAAAAAGAGAAATGAATAGTGTCTGATTAAATATGGTCATAAAAATGTTTGCGGCTCCTCCCATCAAGAAATACAATCTATTTTCCACCCTTTGAACTTGGGTTGGTCTTAGGGCTTCCTGTCACTAACAGAATGTGGTAAAATGACACTGTGGGACTTCTAGACCCCAGTTCCATTTACACTTCTTGGAATGCTGCCCTGACACTACCGTATAAGAAAGCCGATGGAGCCTACTGGAGTATGAGAGAACTTAAACTGTTGTTGTTTTAAGCCATTAAGTGTTGGGGTGGTTTGTTACTCTGTGATAATTAACTAGAGCAGAACTCAGAAAGATCAAATGATGCATTTAGGCAGAACTGATAGGTGACATCACGGACATAAGAGCCAAAAAGGCCTAGATTCCAATTCATGATTCAGTCATCCAACTTCTCTGAGCTTCAGTTTAGGCATTTGTGTAATATGGTGCTAATCACGTCTGTGTAGCAGCTGCAGCAGATAAATGAACTGATGTGTTCCACTAGCAGAAGAAAAGCCCATAGGCAGATAAATGTTAGTTTCCTTCCCAACTCAGGTCATTTGACTTCTATTTCAATGTATTTTGGAGACATTAAATGTTCTTCTTTTCTAAATACCAGTTTGTAAAAGATTAATATTCCAAAGTTTTTGAGCCTTGTTATAAAAAGTCCATTAAAATAAGACGATGACCATGATTTTAGACATGTGTGGGCAATTGTGAATGACGGTATGCTCTAAAAATCTTCACCTGATATAGGTAAACACTTCCATTCTAGAATGATGTTTGAAAATAATGATGCTAATACTAATGAAGGCCCTCTCACATAGCCAGAAAGGCACCTGTAAAAACTCCCAGTGACCCAGTTATGCCTCTCAGGGAGCTGTCTCCTCCTCTGGAGAACCCCAGAGTCCCCGAGCTCAAATTCTACACAGCCCACAGTTCTCAAAACATTGGTTCACCATAGAACTTCTAAGGAAGAGCATCAAGGGATGGCTGACACAGCAATTTAAACATATCCCATGAAAAACATTCATGATGTCTCATTTCTTATGGACTGCCTATAATGCTTTTCCAGGAATTCTAGAAGCACTTCAATCTTCAAAAAGAGTACCAATGAGGTTTTGCAGATGCATTCAACATTGCTGCAGTCTGGCCAAGGTCAGCCCACCCAGTTCTTTGACATCACAGTCAAGGGCAAGCTCTTGGGCCACATTGCCTTCAAGACATTTGCAAACAAACTTCCAAAGACAGGAGAAACCTTTTGCAGTCTGAGCACTGGGACTTGGTTATAAGGATCCTATATTTCACAGAATTATTCAGGAGTTTACATGTCAGGGTGGTGATTTCACAGGCCATCATGGCATTGGTGGCAAGTCTCTATGGGGAGAAATTTGATGATGAGAACTGCATCCTGAAGCATACAGGCCCTGGCATCTTGCCCATAGCAAATACTCAACCCAGTGCAAATGATTGCATTTTTCACCTGCACTGCCAACACTGTGTCGTTGATAGCAAGCATGTGGTCTTCGGCAAGGTGAAGGAGGATATGAATATTGTAGAAGACAATGGAGTGCTTTGTGTCCAAGAATGTCAAGAGCAGCAATAAGTTCATCATTGCTCACTGTGGACAACTCAAGTACCTTTGACTTGTGTTTTATCTTAACCAACAGACCACTCCATTCCTTCTGCAGCTCAAGAGGGCACCTGCCCACCTCCATTAATAGGCAACATCCGATTATCTCTGGGCTCTCACTGCCATTCTTTAGGGTCCACACTTTTCTATCTCCCTCCAAGTCTAATGGGATTGCAGAGTTAAGTTTTTGATTATGAAATAAAAGCTAAACAAAACAGAGAGTACCACTGAAACCAGTTTGAAATGAAATCTTTTGAGGTTCAGAGGATAAAATAATATATTGGTAAATGTTATGTTCAGAATCTAGGACTTATTTATAATTTATTCCTAAAAGTTTCTAAAAGTATTCCAGCCAGGGTAGAAGACAATAAAGTAAATAAATTTTAAACAATAATAACAGTCATTCAAAATATGTGAAATCTCCTGAAAAGTAATATTACTTGAACAAGGAATTGCAGGCAAAGATACATTACTATATGTGTCTGTGAAACTTATGTAAAGACATTGTCCCTGAGAAAAGTAGGAAACCCATTATTTAAACAATAGTAATAATAATTAGGGGCATATGGGTGGCTCGGTTGGTTAAGTGTCTGGCTTTGGCTCTAGGTGATGATCTCACAGTTCATGAGTTTGAGCCCTGCATCAGGCTCTGTGCTGACAGCTCAGAGCCTGGAGCCTGCTTCAGATTCTGTCTCTCTCTCTCTCAGCCCTTTTCCTGCTCACACTCTGTCCTCTCTCTCTTTCAAAAATAAACAAACATTTTAAAATTTTAAATAAACACATAAAAATAAAATAAATAATAATTCAATAATATGCATATAACTTTGAGATCTTGATTTTGCCCCAAAACTGAAAATTAAAGTAGCCTGGGAAATTCTCCTTATTTGCTTCAACTGAGGAAATGGATAACTCATCTTCCTTTGATGCTATTAATTGATTGTTAACAATTTTCCCTGCTTTTATTTTTTTAAATGTATTATTTATTTCTGAAAGAGAGAGAGAGAGAGCAGGGGAGGGTCAGAGAGAGAGGGAGACACAGAATCTGAAGCAGGCTCCAGGCTCTGAGCTGTCAGCACAGAGCCCGACGCGGGACTTGAACCCACAAACTGTGAGATCATGACCTGAGCGGAAGCCGGATGTTCAACCAATTAAGCCACCCAGGCGCCCCAATTTTCCCTGCTTTTAAAGAGTGACAAAAATCAGAGGGAAAAACAATTAACTGAATGCAATGGATAAGGTTTTAAACTTCTATAGAATAAAAGAACTCAAAAAGGAAAAAACAGGCTGGAATAGTTCATTATCATGTTTGAAATGCTTTTTTAACTTGGGACGTTCACATCATCAAAACCCTAGAGGAGAAAGCAGGAAACAACCTCCTTAACATCAACTGCAACAATTTCTTACTTGACACATCCCCGAAGGCAAGGGAATCAAGAGCAAAAATGAACTATTGGGACCTCATCAAGATGAAAAGCTTCTGCACAGCAAAGGAAACAATCCATAAAACTAATGGGCGACCGACGGAATGGGAAAAGATAGTTGCAAATGACATATCAGATAAAGGGCTAGTATCCAAAATCTATAAGGAACTCACCAAACTCCACACCCGAAAAACAAACAACCCAGTAAAGAAATGGGCAGAAGATATGAACAGACACTTCTCCAAAGAGGACATCCAGATGGCCAACAGACACATGGCTCAGCATCCCTCCTCATCAGGGAAACACAAATCAAAACCACACTGAGATACCACCTCATGCCGGTCAGAGTGGCTAAAATGAGCAAATCAGAGAATTCGAGATGCTGGCGAGGATGTGGAGAAACGGGCACCCCCCTACACTGTTGGTGGGAATGTAAACTGATGCAGCCCCTCCGGAAAACAGTGTGGAGATTCCTCAAAAACTAACAATAGAACTCCCCTATGACCCAGCAATAGCACTGCTAGGAATTTACCCAAGGGATACAGAAGTGCTGATGCATAGGGGCACATCTACCCCAGTGTTCATAGCAGCACTCTCCACAATAGCCAAAACATGGAAAGAGCCTAAGTGTCCATCAACGGACGAATGGATCAAGAAGATGTGGTTTATCTATACGATGGAATACTACATGGCAATGAGAAAGAATGGAATCTGGCCATGTGTAGCAACATGGATGGAACTTCAGGGTGTTATGCTGAGGGAAATAAGTCAGGCAGAGAAGGACAGATACCATATGTTTGCACGGATAGGAGGATTAGGAGGAACTTAACGGAGGACCATGGAGGAGAAGAAGGGGAAAAATAGTGGGGTAGAGGGAGGGAGGCAAACCATGAGATAGGCATAGTGGAGGTCACTTGTGGGGATGAGCACTGGGTGTTATTTGGAAACCAACTTGATAACAAACTATTTAAAAAAAATAAAATAAATTCTAGTTTGTCTGATAAAAAAAACAACAACTTGGGAGGTTCACACAATTTTTTTCTAATCTATTTTCTAGCCTCATCTCCCATGACTCTCCAACATGCTCACTAAACATTTTTTTAAATCAATATATTTATTTTTAAGTAATCTCTACATCCAACATGGCGCTTGAAATCACAACCCTGCGATCAAACCTACTCTTTCAACTGAACCAGGCAGGTGCCCCGTAAATCTCATTAAACATTTTGCAAAACCTGAAGTATGCCAAGACATTTCACAACTCCTTGACTTTGGTGTGTGCTACTCTCTACATCTAGAATGCCCTTTCTTCTCTTTTTTCCTTGAAAACTCCTATTCATCCTCCAAATATCATTTCAGCATCTTTTTCCTGCCAGTGCAGTTAGTTATGCTACTCACTACACTTTGTTCCTTTCCTTATAAACGGCACCTAACACATTTTGTTATAATTTACTGCTTATACATCTATGTGCTATTTGAATGTAAGCTTTCTGAAGTTAAGGGCTGTGTTAGTCACTTGCATATTCCCATCACCCCACATATGCCCACCACATAGTGGCACTTAAAATGCGATCCCTGGTGACTTCTGACCACTCTCCTTCTTGCTCCCTGTGCTTCAGACTTCATGGTCCTTCTGCTCCCCATTGAGCACACCAGGCAAGTTTCCTTCTCAAGCACATATACCTGCTATTCCCTCTGCCAGGAATGGACTTACCCTGATAGTCACAGAGGTGACCCCCTCACTTTACTCAGGTCTCTGATCAAATATCACCCCCTTAGAGGAGTCTTCCTTTCTTTAACTACCCTCATTTAAAAAGCCACCCCTAACTTTCAATCCTCTTTCTGGGCTTTCATTTTTCTTTGTAGAATTTATTGCCATCTGACATTACTGATCTGCTGATTTATGTGTTAAAGGTCCAGCCTCTCCCACCCTTCCTCTACTGCAATAAAATCACCATAAAGGCAGGGACTTTTTTATTCACAGCAGTGTCCCCACATACCTAGAATAGGGCCTGCCACAGGGTAGGTATTTAATCAACATTTGCTGGATACATAAGTGACTGAATTGCAACTATAGAAAAATATCTATGAATATAAGCAAAGAATGCAACATAAAATCATTATGTTAAGCTAATACAGCAATGAATCATCTTTTCAAATTTTCTTTCATTTTATCATGTTGATTTTTCAATAAAAATTGAGTAGTTTTTAAAAGCCAAAAAGGGGGTCTTTGTAGACATAGTTGCCTTTTATCATCCTCTGAGACACATTTCAAAATCAGGCAAAATGTGTTCAGGGTCTATATTAATATAGTGGTTCTTGGGGCGCCTGGGTGGCTTAGTCGGTTAAGCGACCGACTTTCCCTTAGGTCATGATCTTGCAGTTCGTGTGTTCGAGCCCCGCGTCGGGCTCTGTGCTGACTGCCAGCTCATAGCCTGGAGCCTATTTCAGAGTCTGTGTCTCCCTGTCTCTCTGACCCTCCCCTGCTCACGCTGTCTCTCTCTCTCTCTCCTAGAAATAAATAAAAATATAAAAAAATAATAATAATATAGTGGTTCTTCATGTATTCCGAGGCAGTTTTTATGTTAATATTAAATACAATTTTTACACTAGTTCCATTATAATCTTATGGTTAATGATTAATAAATACAACACTGGATCAGCTTTGGGTCATATAAAAAAACTAAATTGACTTACAATATATGTGGACTCAAAACTAATATGTTCTTGCTAGGTCCTCTGTTCTTTCCATCTTTCCCTTTCTCTTATACTTTTCATAAACTCTTCCACAAGATGAGAGTCTATTTCTCTTAAAAGAAAATTAGATAAAGGTTTTTGTTTTCATATGCAAACATAGATGACTTCTAGGTAGACAATACATATCGCCATTGAGAATTTTAAAAGTCCCACAGAAATGTAAGTGCTACAGAAATCTATAAAAGATGAGGGCTGATACAATGAGTCTGGGCATAAATAATCAACAAATATATGTAATATTTATATAATTATGGAAAAATACACATAATAAGTACATCACAGCAGGTGTAGGGACATATTTCATATAGGACAGTCAGAGTCAGAACAGAGATAAAGTTAAAGAGGATAAACTTTATAAATCAAGAAATATACATAAGTCACAATAAATGAGAAAGTACAGAATAAGTTCAATTTCATTATGAATCTAACAATATTTATTGCATGCTGACTTTAGCACCCAATATTTTTTATTCATTTTACTTTCCAGCATTTATGACTTTCTATTGAGCTATCCTTTAAGTGTTTTTTTTTTTTGTTTTTTTGTTTTTTTTTTTGCTAAAGCCCAGATGTGGCTATTATATTTTAGACTTATTTCTGAATTTAAGTCAAATACTTAAAATGTAGTTAAACTTTGGGGGCACCTAGGATGCTCAGTGTTTTAAGTGTCTTATTTTTGATTTTGGCTGATCCCCAGGGTCACGGGATCAAGCCCCACATTGGGCTTCATGCTGAGTGTAGAGCCTGCTTACAATTCTGTCTCTCTCTGCCCCTCTCCCCTGCCCCCCAACTTGCACATGCTCTTTCTCTCTCTCAAAAAAATAAGTAAATATAAATATAACTGAACTTTGTATTTTGCATTTTAAAAAGCAATACATGTCCACTTGAACTCTTAAGGAACTCTTGAATTCTTCCAGAATCAGTTCAAACATCACCTCCTCCAGAACACCTTCTATAGCACCCCATTCCATCTCACCCAAGGCTGTTAGCCTCTACTCCTAGGGCTTATAAGACTCCTTCTTTGTGCATCACCTTTATTAGACTATAGGAAGTCTCAACTTCCTCTCTGTCTATCCCTCACGAGATTGTGATCTTGGAAAAAGAGACTTTGTCTTTTATCTCAATTCAGGGCAATAAAATTTCAATAAAAAGGCAATGAATAAAAGGTGAAAAGTCAACTATACTAAATAAAAACATTTCTTGAGAACAGTGGAAATAGTTCTGGCTTCATTTAGAAATACATACATTGGAGCTATGGTTTTGATGGCTTGTGCCTTGTGGATTAAAAGAAAAAGGCTTAATATCTGTCCACTCTAGGATTTCTACTCTATAAATATTTAAAAGCCAAAACACAAAATATGCCTGCACCAGCAAAATGAAAAATCCAACAATGCTGATCTGTCACTTCAGTCACCTTGGTGATTCTCACATTATCTGCATCTGTGGTCATGTATATAGATTGTACAAATGGAAAAATTGACACTAATGGTCCTTTCCTGTGTCCAGATAGATACCACTACACTCATGAAAACACCATCACAGGGTTCTAGTTCTCACTCATCTAACCCTTACATTCCAAAGGCTTTTGAGATAGTCATTTAAGCTCTGTCTTTAAAACAAAACAAACAAAAACTCTGTGAGCGTCACATTCATTGTGCAAAAGGGGAGTTAAGAATATGTGCTCTAACTTTCTCAAGGGGGTCATTGAGGGGCTCAAGTGGCACAAAGACCTAGAGATATTTTGTAAAGTATATGAGGACATAGCTATTCTTAATCACAGAAATTTATTTTAGCATGATAGTATATTTATATAATCATTATAACACAGAGGGATGTGTTGTATGTATCTTCTAAATAAAACTAGCATTCTGCTTAGCAATTTTATTTAAGCAACTGCAGAAAGAGGGATTTTTATCCCTTCACTTAAAAATAATCACCAGAGGGAAAAATGGGGAGCAACTGTTCTGAATTTCTGAAATCTAAGAATATCTCTTTAATCATCTAAATGGGATTCTATTTGATGACATAGCAACCCCTCTAGTCCTAAACTTACTCAATTATGGGTTAATAGTATTTTGTTTCCATTTTTTGAAAAAGCTTATCTTCAATACCATTACTCCAAGGATAATTTTCAGTTGTTGCTTGAATATAGCAGTCACAATCACTCTCTCACCTTAGCAGAGGAAGCTAGCTATTCACCAAACACTCATGCCACCATATTATGAAGAAGTGTTGTTTTTGGAAAATGGCCACCCCACTGAAGACCTCATTTTCCCACTCCTTTTGCATTTGGTTTGACAATAAGACAGGTTATGGAACCTAAGCAGAAGAGATGCATACCCCTTTTTGGCCTGGTCTATTAAACCTCCACATTTTCACTTCCTCAATTGGCAAATGGATGTCAAACCTGAGGGAGGTCTCGGAAGTCCAATGGGAGAAGTAGAGTCTCTACTAACCTGAGTCTCTAACGAACTTAGACAAACCCAAATCCCTGACAAATGCATGGAAAAGATACAAAAGCCTCCCTGCTCCATTCCATCATCATCCCACTGGATTTCAGGTGAACCAAAACTAAGCTTCTTTTGTGGTAAGCCATGAAGTTGCAGGCTTACGTGTTATAGCAACTATCAGCCATAACTCTCATATCAGCTGAATCTAGCATCAAATCTGAATATCCATTGGAGATAGAGTCTTAGGGGAAAAAAACAGAAATGAACTGACTCAAAATACCAGACATACAAAATCAAATAGCGTAAATTCACTACTGACTAGTTCCTTTAATGATTTAAGATTTTCTGCTGCCTACTGTCATGATTACTTGTTGCCTAAGCAATGCTACCACTATAAATCAACATATCTGTTATGGTTTTGACCTAAAATGCCTACATGATTCTGCTTGGCACAGAGAGTTTTATAGAATGAACAGTGGGAGGGATAAATAGTAATCCCACTTTTCTACTTTGTCACCATGGACCTGGTTTGAGGATAGGGTTGAACACCAGATGCAGGTCACTCATGCTATCTAACTGCAAGAGGAATTGAGAAAATAGAGAGACATGCATTGTTCTCTCCACATCAGGCTGAGGGCATGTATCTGAGAGTCACTCACATTTTTGTGCCCAAGCTACCTGGACACATTTCCACCTTCCTATGTGACTCCCAGTCAGATATTGTAGTTTTAAGAAAGACCACTTTTTATAAAGCTGGCTCAACATCTACAGGAGAATTTACATGATATTTTATTTCAAGAAACATAACAATGAGCACTAAATATATAACAATTTAAAGAGAGAACTGGAAATAAACTAGTAAGGCATTCTGCTTCATTATAGTCATAAGAAGCAAACCATTTTAAGTCAGAATATTTAAACCACATTTTCTCTCCTTGCTTATATAATATTCAGAACTGAAACAACTATCCACAATAGAAGAATACTCTCATGTATGTTTCAAATATTGAAGTTGAATTGGTTTTATAAACAGTCCAATGGATAAAATAGAAGAGGAAACCATGCAGTAAAACAAAACGGTTTCTGGGGCACCTGGCTGACTTAGTCGGTGGAGCATGAGACTCTTGATCTTGGGGTTGTGAGTTTGAGCCCCATGTTGGGTGTAGAGATTATAAATAAAATAAAGTTTAAAAAAACTAAACATGTTTCATTAAGTTTTAATAATTATGGCATTTCATCATTAATAGTGACAGAAAATTATCAAATAAATTAATAAATTATATAACTTACAAAATCTAAAAATAAATGTAATCCTAAAGAATTAAGAAGTAATGCATTCTTATAGAAAATAAAGCTAAATTCTACACATTTGCTACATGGTTAGATGCAAAATATAAATCATGCAAATTCAAACCCAAGTTAGTACAAAATGTAAAACATTTGTGTATTACATATAGGTTTTCATGTGTTACTTTTTTTCAACAAATATTTATTCAGTACTTACAATGCATAGCCATTGTACTAATTGATGGGAATATAAATAGGATCAAGTGATTTTATGGGAAACAAGATGAATGTAGGATGTAATGACTGAATTTACTTAATTATAGGTTAAAGAAAGATTTCCTTAAATAAAAAACATCCAAATGGAGAATGGACAGATGAGTGGCCAGTTTTGCTTGTTAATAATAAATAATATTTCATCATCATTTTAAAAGCACTGTATCACTCACCTTGCAAAACTATTTGAAATCTAAACCAAAAATTATTATGTATACCCCACAAGGGATTTAAATCATTTCTTCAATGGAAGGTGGTTCCTATTGTATCATCCAAACACCTTGATCTACAACAGAAGAGAAAGGCAAGATTCTGCTAAGAATAATTGCCATGATAGCAAAAATTTCCCCAAGAATTGTCAGTGATAATTAATTTTTCACATTAAAAAATAGATCTTTCTTTGGGTCATCTGGGTGGCTCATTCAGTTAAGTGTCTGATTCTTGAATTTCGCTCAGATCATGATCCCAGAGTTGTGGGATCGAGCTCCGAACATGGAGCCCTGCGTAAGATTCTCTTTCTCTCTCTCTGCCACTTCCTTCCCTGCTTGTGTGCATACACACATTCTATCTCTCTCTCTAAAAAGAAGAAAGAGAAGCAGAATAAAACTAAATAAAATGAAAAAATAGATCTTCCTGTAAAATATTCAGCTTCTTATTACTTTATTGCTAAATGGTCCTACGTGTCAATGCTGCTAGGATTAAGTTTAAAAAAACTAAACATGTTTCATTAAGTTTTAATAATTATGGCATTTCATCATTAATAGTGACAAAAAATTATTAAATAAATTAATAAATTGTATAACTTACAAAATCTAAAAATGATTAAGATTATTGAATTAGTGTTAAGTTAAATGGAAGCCAGCTTTTTTTAATTAGGAGAAAATGCCCCATCATTCTAGCTGGACATCAAGGAATGTTATCCTGGAATGGAATTACACGTTTTGAAGGAACTAACAACTATTTAGAAGTATATTCTTTTCAAACTTAAAAGCAATCATGTCCATAGGGACTTCCCACTGATGTCAGTTAATGCTGAGTTTTAAAATGTAAAGTGGTAAGTGGTACTAGATACACGTGGTAAGTTCTTATCAACGGGATTAATGAAAAGAAAAGACATTCTGAGTTAGTGAAAACTCTATATTAACGTTTTTTCAAAAGAAATTCCACTTCTTTAAAGTATACAGAATAAATTTCTGGAGCCTGATAAGAATAATATATATTTCTTAAGTAATGCCTTTGAAGGGCTTGAAAATAGTTGGCTTGTGTATTTTATAGAATAAAATGTTTCGGTATGATTTGGTTCATATTGTCAGTGCATTGATAACAGATCAGTGTGGAGGTTACCACACTTCACCTAACAGAGTTTCCTGTGTTTTTTTCCTCTGCCAAACCTCTTCCCATCTCTATTTGCTCTCCAGACCATCCCTGGTTTCATCTTCTTTTACATCTCCTTTTGCTTTCTGTCCTAAAAAGACTGATTTCAAATACAGCCCTACAGAAGAAAAAGGGGTGAAAAAGAAAACAAAATCACCAGGTAGCTCACCTGATAACCAACAGATGACAGGGTACAGATTTAGGAAAACTAGTAAAGTAGGGGTGTCGATTAAGTGTCCCACTTCGGCTCAGGTCATGTCGATCTAGTGGTTCGTGGGTTCAAGCCCCACATTGGGCTCTGTGCTGACAGCTCAGACCCTGGCCTGCTTCTGATTCTGTGTCTCCCTCTCTCTCTCTCTGCCCTTCCCCGCTCGCACTCTGTCAATCTCTCTCTCTCTCTCAAAATTAAATAAATCTTAAAAATTAAAAGAAAAGGATGGGGCGCCTGGGTGGCTTAGTCGGTTAAGCGTCCGACTTTTGCTTAGGTCATGATCTCGCCGTTCGTGGGTTCGGCCCCCAGACACAGAATCTGAAACAGGCTCTAGGCTCTGAGCTGGNAGCCTGTTTCAGTCTGTGACTCCCTCTCTCTCTGACCCTCCCCTGCTCATGCTGTCTCTCTCTCTCTCTCCTAGAAATAAATAAAACATTTTAAAAAAAAATTAAAAGAAAAGGAAAACTAGTAAAGCAAACCAAGCCAGTTACAGATGTGACAGATTTTTTCCAAGTAGCAAAACACCTTGTTTTCCATTTGAAGGATTCTAATGGCCCTGCATGTACTCATGGTAATTCCAGGCTTGAACATTGTAACACGCAGGACTATAAAGTCATGAGATTGGTTTTCCTGTGTAGCCTAGTCATAATTCATAATCATACAAAAATTGGTCATGGTTCCATTTAGAAAGTGACCTTTAACTTTGATTAGAATTTAAGTCTTACATACAGTAGTTTATTGTAATTATGTTGAGCATATAGTCTCAAAACTATGTGAAAAGGAGGCCACTAAACTGTGCACCTGATAAAGAGAACTGCTTTCCCAACAGTTTGAATGAATTTTTAAAATGTTTTATTTATTTTTGAGAGAGATAGAGAGACGCGTGAGCAGGGGAGGGCGAGAAAGGAGGGAGACACAGAATCTGAAACAGGCTCTAGGCTCTGAGCTGGCAGTCAGCACAGAGCCCGACGTGGGGCTCAAACCCACCAACCGTGAGATCATGACCTGAGCTGAAGTCGGACGCTTAATCTACTGAGCCACCCAGGAGACCCTCCCAACAGTTTAAAAGGCTCTCCAGAGCTTTTGTGCTTGATTTTATTATTCCTGTTTTCAAAGTCTTCTCATAATAAAGAATAACAATGGAAAATACCACAATTCTAGGTTGACTGTGAAATGACAGACTGCTTTAAGAAATAAAACCAATTCCACTACGATAAACCACCCACAGTCTCTTCCTCAGGAGAGGAGTGTCAACAGTCATGCTCTAGAGATCATCTGAAAGCCCCGCTAAACCATGGGGCACGTTCATCATTCTCTAAAGTCACAAAGAATCACACCCAGCTTAGTTAGAGCTACTTCCTCAACATAAAAATCAAGTAAGTGCAATTTCAAGATGTGGACGTTAAAAGTTCAAGGAACAGTGTAACTGGCAAAAAGCATCGGTAGCTACTTGTTGATGTATCACCCTAGATCCTAAGTCTAGAAACTCGGAGTCATCAATGTTACACCCAATCTATACCTGTTGATTTTACCTCCTAAATATTTGTCGAATCCTTCTGATCCTTGACTACTATGCCCTCATTGAAGAAATTCCCATGTGTCATCTGGATTGTAATAGCTTCCTCATTCATCATGTGTCTCCATGCCAGCAGTCCACACAGCTGCCAAAGTGACCTTTCCATAACATAGATATTACCACAATTCCCTGTCTTGATCAAAACTCTACTGCCTATAGGACAATGTAGTTTGGCTTTTAAAGCTTTTAAAATACATTGTGTCAACCCACCTTTCTTGGCTTACCACAGACTGCAGAAAAAAACATCACAAAAACACCTAAGAGAGGATGTCAGGGAAGGTACAATCGGTAAGATAAAAAGAGAATCATGACAGTGCACTGCCCATTGTAAAATACATCAATAATATTTCTCCTTTTGGGGCGCCTGGGTGGCTTAGTCGGTTAAGCGTCCGACTTTCGCTTAGGTCATGATCTCGTGGTTCGTGGGTTCGTGCCCCGCGTCGGGCTTTGTGCTGACTGCCAGCTCAGAGCCTGGAGCCTGTTTCAGTCTGTGACTCCCTCTCTCTCTGACCCTCCCCTGCTCACGCTGTCTCTCTCTCTGACTCCTAGAAATAAATAAAATAAAACATTTAAAAAAATATAATAATATTTCTCCTGTCTCAAAAAAGTAGGAATATTCCTCTATAAATTCAGTAACAAAACAGCTAAAAGAAAACATAGCAGAGTGGGCTCACACCTGCATATTTTTCTATTTTGGCAAAGAGAAGGTAAATGTCTATCTACCATAAAATTAGTAAAATTTTTGAAGACAAAAGAAATAAGTGCTGACAACCCTATGGGATTTAAGCTTAATTTTAGAAAACAAATCATAATTCATCTGTGTCCAGCCTATGCATCCAACAGGTGGTCATCCCTAAAGCATTAGTAACTCCGGTCTTCACTTCACTTGACCTTATTTCCCCAGACACCACTGCTACTATTGACCAGCAGCATTCAATATGTTCATACAATAATGTCATAAACAATCCTCAGCAACTCTGCCTTCTGGAAGTGCTGCTCCTGCCAATGACATCACAGCTTGTCAGCTCAATATGCCACTGGCATATGGGTTCACTTTACGTGGTGATAATAAATAGCATCGGGCCATCCAGTTGCACTGCATTTTGAGATCACATTACAAAGTGGCATGAGTCCTGGGCAAGGCAGGGAGGACGGCAGCTATTTTAATGTCTCTTTAGCCTCACTATGTACTTGAGAAGGAAAAGAAAAATGCAGAAAAGGTGAATATGACCACGTATCAACTAATATTTTAAAACTGTAGTCTAGAAACGTCTTTCTTACAATATTTTATAGGGTATAATCAGAGAAAGCCATTATAATTCTTATTTTAAAGATAAGTAAACTGAAGTGCAGTTGACTTCCCTAAGGTCACACGATAAGATGTGGCCTTCCACATGCTTTGTCTTCACGCTTTATGTATCTGTCTCATAAGCAGAAGCAACTAGAACCATCCTGAGTGGTATCTGCTGTTTATACAGGCATATTCAAGATACCAGAGCAGGCTCATTGCCGAGACTCTTGGACTTGGGCTGTAGATCTATGCAACAGCACGAATGGCCAGCTGCTGGCTTTGATTCAGTAGCTAGTTGTAAAAAGTGAACAACACTTAGATAGAAGCAAAGTAGAAGCAGCCTTCCTTGGGGACAGCTTGAACTCAATAAATAGTCCATTAGTTTAAGGCAGCAGATATGCACACAGATACAGATTGAACTCACAAAGACATGGTTTCTTTCTGCCTTTACTAATTGGATAGAATTTCTTTCAGTGGTTACTGGTTAATAGGACTGGACAGATGGCCCATAGAACTGAAGGGACATTAAAGGTTCATTTAGCCCATTCACCTGTGGGGTTGTTGTTGTTGTTGTTGTTTATTTTGTTTTGTGTTGCTTATTAAGTAAGCTCTGTGCCCAACATGGGGCATGAACTCATGAACCCGAGATCAAGTGTCATGTGCTCTACCAACTGAGTCAGCTAGGTGCCCCCCTTCCATCTGTTCTTAAGCAGAACTACCCTTAAAACAACCTAAGTTTTTAAAGTTGTACTCCTTTAAAATTTGTTTCTAACTGTAAAAGTAACATAAGCTCATTGAAAAGATTTTGGAGTATAAAGAAAGTTATCAAGAAAAAAAGTTTAAATCACCTGCAATTCAATAATCCAGATATGACCATTCTCACACTTTGACATGTTTCCATACAAATTTTTAATATATATATATATATCCATATATATATATATTTTTTTTAATTTTCAAAATCAACTTTCACATATCCTTCCTTTTTTCTCTTAACATTGTATGGTGAGAGTCATCTTATGTTACATATTTTTGGAAAATGGTTAATTTAATGGTTAATTTAAATGGTTAATTTAAATGGTTGCATTTTCCAATCAATATGGATATACTATAATATATTTACCCATGTTTCTACAGGTCAACAGGTTTATTATGCTATTGATAAATGATACTACAATGTCTACTTACACAAATCACTCAAGTTCCTGATTATTTCCTTAGACACATTCCTAGTGAGGGAATTACTAGGTGAGGATGTGTTCAGACTTTAGGATTTTTATTTCAACACTGACAACTTGGTTTCAAGAAAGCACTGGTAATATATAAAAGGGACTCTTTACATTCATCAACTTTGAATGTTATGTTTATATTTATGTTTTAACTTGGCAATCCAAAAGTATGTAAATATTTCTGGAAGATATTTTATTTTTAAGGACATACAGAGAAGGAGATTAGACAACCGCCCTTGACAAAACATTGCATGACTGATTGGAGATCAACTGCCTTGGAATATGACAAAGTCTAAAATGTTACAGACTCTTAATGCTGTTCTTTGATGGAACATAAGTGAGGAACAAGAGATAAAGTGAAACATAAAGGAATGAGTCAGCTTTCGGTCATGCCATAAATCCTCAAATAGAAGATTTCATGGTGTCTTAATCAAGTAACATAAATCAATGGTATTTTTTCTCCCTTATTTGTCAAAAAGGTATTTCAAATTTGTCAACCTCAATTTTTAAACTCCTGTATCTCTGTATATATTACAAATTCTACTAGCTCCATTTTACATGGGAATGCAATGAAGTCATTGGCTAGCCACAATTGCAAATATTCACTGATAAAATGAGAAATGATACAAACTCTCCGCTTTTCCAAAACCAAGTGTCTGACATGGACCCATGTAACAGATTTACAACAGGAAAATTGTTATCGAATGTATCACAGTCCACTTATCCCCTCACAATAAACATCATTTATTTCCTTTTTCTCCTTCCCTCCTTACTCTCTTCTTCCCTTCCATCCTTCCTTTCTTTCCCTCTTTAATAGTAAGTAGCTAAGAAACAAAATAACAGCAACGAAAAGCACTAGTCAGATACTAATTTACACTTTTCTTATTAAAAAAGGTACTGAATTATTTTCTACAAAAATGCAATATGATGAACAATTAGACATAATGGATTGCATATTTTAATGCTTAAAATACAAAATCTTACAGTAAATATAAGTAATTTTTTAACATCGTCTTCAGAAAGTTTGCCTGATTAAATGAATCAATCAGCAGTTTATCAATAGACTGACAACTGGGATTTAAGTAATACTGATATTAGAAGGCAGTTCACAATTCCTGAGAATATAGTGTCTTAGAAGCAATGTTCTTTCAAAATGTAATATTCTTAGCAACAGCAACAGAATTTCCTGGAATACTTGCTTCAATGCTGATTCCTGAGCCTTTCTCCAAGTTACTGAGCCACAATCTCAACAGAGTTTGGAACATTTTTTTGAACAACATTCTCAGATATTCTTTTGCACACTAAAGTTCAAGAAGGGCCGCTAATTTCTGTTAATTAAGCATATTAGCTCTTGTTGCTAAGTGTCAACCTAAGGGGATTTAACCATATCACGAAATTTAATACTATTTGGGGAAAGGAATGTTTTAATAATTATTTGTAAATATACTGCCCTTTCATGTTGGAAAATAGCCATCCATGAAATATTCTGCTATTTAGCAAAACTTCTCTGGATCATTATTTACAGTTAACTGTTTAACACCATTTAAAGACATAAACAGTGATTAAGCACCCAAGCTAGACAGTTTGCCTATGTGCCACAAGTTTACTCTGGAATCCTTGTTTCAATAGATGAAGTTTTCTAGTCCCTTGCCTTTCTTTCCCATCTGCCATATGCCACCCAAAGCCATGTGTAGTGGGATGGCAGAAGCACAGAATCTGAGATTATAATTGGTTTTCAGAGGTGATTTTGAGGACATCCATTTGAAAAGCATAGGAAATATTATCAAGATCTAAAGTCTTATTCAGGATAGGAGTGGAACTGGAGAGAAATACCAAGGCAAAGTCACAAGGATTTAAATGTATTCATCATACTTCAGTAAATTATTACATTGTGATATATAGTGTATAAATCTAAAAAGGTATCTGAGGAGAGCCTGGGTGGCTCAGTTGGCTAGGCATCCAACTCTTGATTTTGGCTAACACCGTGATCTCACAATTTGTGAGACTAACACCTGTGCAGGGCTCCACGCTAAGAGCACAGAGCCTGCTTGGGGTTCTCTCCCTCTCTCTCTCTCTGCCCCTGCCTCACTCGTGCTCTGTCTCTTTAATAAACGAACAAACATATTTTTTAACGGTATCTGATTAAACAAGAAGATGATCATCTGTCAATACTATCCCTTGTTCACATAGTCAAATAGAAATTTAATTTACTAAAACATATGTGCATTTCTCTACGTCCCTCAACTGATTATAGCTAATTATGTAATAGTAATTTAGATACTAAAGCAGTGTTTCTCAGACTTCAGCATCCATACAAAAATCATTTTTGAAATGCAAATTTTGATTCATTAGGTCTGGAGTGGGGCCCAGGATTCTGTATTTCTAACAAACTACAGATGATGTTAATGCTACTGATCTGAGGACCATATACTTTCAGTAGCAAGGTATTAAAGTACATTTTAAATCTGTGCCTGCCCCATCATATGTTAGGCACTTTCAGCTTTGTTGTTTTAGGAATCATGCTTAGAGTGGGGGAAAAAACTTTCTGAAATATCCCACCATTTCATAAACATATTTGAGATCTTACTAGCTAACTAAAATTACAAATTTTATGGTAACTTTCATAATAGCAAGCATGCATTAGTTTTCACATCCCTGGCTAAAGTTTAGCCTTGCCTTTGGCCCTGTTCCTGGATGCCTATCTATGCCAATCAAAATTTTATAGTCCACTGAAATATTACTTCCGTAATGAAATCTTTCCTGATAGCCTCAGCGAAATATAGTTTCCCCTCCTGTTAAATTTTTTATATTTTTCAAGTAGACAAATGATTAAAAACAATGTCCTCGGTACAGAGACTTGGATCTGACCATGTACTACCTTTTCACTTCCTTTTAGATCAGGTTTTTGTTCTCAAATCTGGTTGCACACTATGGAGATAAGGAGACATAGAAAAAAATACTGAGACCACAAGCCTCACCTTAGATGAATTAAACCGAAGTCTCTGGAAAGCGAGACCCAGCATCAGAATTTTTTTTTTAAGTTATCCATGGGGATTCTAATGTTCAGCCCCAGTTGAGAATCACTGTCTTAGATGGAGGCTCTCCAAGGGCTTGTACTAGATCTTATTCACAAACATCTATAACAGTACACCCAGTTCAAATCAATACATTTTACTGAGGACCTTGAATACGGTAGGCACTTAATAAATACACACAAGTTGCACATTTGTCGTATTTGAATACTGGAAACAAAAGGAAAGCACATCAATCAAAGCTCTTTTTTTCACAACACATTCTTTAATAATACTTTGTCAATAACAGACCAAATCTTCTGTGCAAAAAAACTTTGAAGCTGCTGATCTCTTTCTCAATTGTTCTGCCATCAAATGTTCACTCTGTAGATGAGTTTCCTTAACATCAGATCCAATTTACTTTTCTTTTTTTTCAGGAAAGCACTTTTCTCCTCTCTTCAAGTTGAATAGATATTGCAAATCATTAATGGAATTTTCAGCAGCAACCATACTGGAAATAATCAGCTGGCATCCAAGGTAGGACACACTTTTTTGCTGCTGTCAAACAACATTAATCACGAGCTTTCAGCATGCTGAGTAGAGGCGGCCTGGGCACCATTGGATGAGGTGTTGCCATGGCTCAGCGGCAGTCGATGATCAGCAGGGGAGTCAGGCTGTTTTCAGAAAACACAGGAAGGGGTTGCTTCTCTCCCTTCATTTCTTTCCTCTTTTCCATTTCTAAGGGAGAACCTCCAGGCAATGCACCCAGAGATTTCCTGGCCACGGAAACAAGAGAGTGGGGTGTTTTAAAAGCGAACTGTAGGAAAGAATGCCATTCTCCTTGCTTTGTTCAACCCGGCCTATAGTCCTCTGCAGACGACTTGCGGGAATTCTTTAAGTAACTGAGCCGGAGACCTAGTTTCACCCGAATTACATAGATGATCCAGGTATACTGGGTCGTTTTGGATGTATTATCCAGATACATGTATTCTGGTATGCTTCAGCCTCATTTAGTAGAGATCTAAATTGTATATATTCAATAAAGAATTAATTTACTCATTATTTTAAAAATAAATTAACTGAGCCACATTTCTGCATCAGGTAGTGTGCAAAAATCCAGAAATTACAAGACACAGTCTGTGTGACACAGTTGAGAAGATAGGTCTACTAACAGCAAGAAGGAACTGTCATAAATCCTATAACAAAGAGTTTGAGTAAAGACACTATGAGATCTACAATAGCACACAACAAAAAGTCTAAACACATGTTTTGGGAGCTGGAAAGGCAGGACAGAGAAGACCATTTTTGAAGTAACTGTTTTTTTTAGGGGGGGGGCGGGCAGCAAAGAAGTCATAGTGGTAATTTCTTACACTTATATTTTGGTTGAGCATTGCCTGAGCATTGTCATTGCTTAAACAGCTCCCACAACCTCCCTACACAACTCAGCTGAGGTGTTCTCATGCCCCACACCCCACCTATACCTCTAGGAAAATAGTCACAGGTGTCTTCTAATATTGAGGATATGCCATGCTCATTTTATTTGGATATCACAAAGACCAGTCTGGTAGGATGACTGACTTTTGAACACCTGAGGAGAGTGGCACCAGAACTCTGTAGCATTAGGCGGGGCGCCTGGGTGGCTCAGTCAGTTAAGCGTCTGACTTCAGCTCAGATCATGTTCTCAACAGTTCGTGAGTTTGAGCCCCACCTCGGGCCCTGTACTGACAGCTCAGAGCCCGGAGCCTCCTGCGGATTCTGTGTCTCCCTCTCTCTCTGCCCCTCCATGACTCTCTCTCTCAAAAATAAACGAACATTTAAAAAAAGAACACTGTAGGGACACCTGGGTGGCTCAGTTGGTTAAGCATCCAACTTCAGCTCAGGACATGATCTCACGGTTTGTGGATTTGAGCCCGGCGTCGGGCTCTATGCTGACAGCTAGCTCAGAGCCTGGAGCCTGCTTCAGATTCTGTGTCTCCCTCTTTCTCTGGCCCTCTCCTGCTTAAGCTGTCTGTCTGTCTCTCTCTCTCAGAAATAAATAAAACATTCAAAAAAATTTTTAAAAAGAACACTGTAGCATTGGAAACACAATTTCCCCCCAGAAATCCAATTGTATATACCACTCAAGTTTGATGATTTTTTGTCTCTATATGACAGTCTCTGAATCCTTCCCTCCAAGCTGAAGATGGCCTGGAAAAGGAATCTGGTTTGAGCATGTAAAGATTATTATAAAGGCTGTCATTTTATTGACCTTATTTTCCATACCAAGTGACCTTTAGACTATCATGAAGCCAGAGCCCTTTTCTACTCACAGGCAATGGTAAAAATGATGGAAAGGGTGGGTGGTTTAGCTTGTATATGTCTGCTTAAGGTACTTGTCCTTCTGTCTGACCTCTCTGGCTGCACGGTGCTGATTTATTCAAAATGGGGGAGGGACAGGGTGTATATACAGCTATCTAAGCCTAGACCAGACTATAAAGCTATTATGGCAACTAAACAAAAGGATTAAGTGCTACCAGGGTTAAGAAAACCCTGAGTAGGAAAGAGTGAACATATTAGTTGATCAAGCAAAGAGGAAGTCTGCCTTTAGGAGAAGGTAGATTTGAATTAATCTTGCCAGCCAAGGTAGGCTACAGTGCAGGTAAGAGACAGGTATGAAACGCATGGCAAATTTTATGAAGTCCTGCCTGATCCCTTGGTCTGAGTAGGGAACCATACTACAAAGCTAGAACTCTTTTTATTTTTTTAAGTAAACTCTATCCCCAGCATGGGGCTTGAACTCACAACCCCAAGATCAAGAGTCACATGCACTACTGACTGAGTCAGCCAGGGGTGCTGCCCCTCTCTGTACCCCTCTCTGTATTAAAAAATATGTATCATAGCCTTTATCACAGTGAACTGTAATTGGGATATATTATCTAGTTTACTGTTCTGTCAGCTGACTCACTTTGAAACCACGCTATCTGCCAGTCCTTGTCCCTAATCTGACTGAAAAGACATAAGGCCTGAACTTCTGTCAGCTGCTATTTCATTTACGGCTTTGTTTTTAAATAAATGTGAGGCAATTTAGACATGTACAGTATACAAGAGAAGCAGTCATTATTTTAGGACTAGGAGATGCTTGTCATCTCAATTTAAAATGAAACCCAATCTTATTCTTAGTGTTTTATCCTGTCCATTACTTCTTCTAGATAAATCCAACTAGACATTCTTGGCTCATAACTTCTCTGGGGTGTGATAGCCTCCTTTATCCATCACCATTACTGTCATCAAAATCTGAGTTATGATGGGCACTACGGATTTAGTAAGCAACTAAACCTAAGCATTTCAAATGCCCCAAGGGCTTATTGTCTTAGAAAAGATCAAGGCAGAATGGGAGGTTAATGACATGTGCCATAAATTAATTGAGTTAGCATTTAAGGGTTTTTAAAAGACTCAATGCATTCAATGGCGGCAGTGAATAAAACCAAGGAACATCACACAAGGAAATGGGGCCACAGGATCTCCGTGGAAGGAAAAGTAGTATAGTCGGACTGCACAGGAATGACTGCCACCTGAGGACAGAAAATAGTGTTTGATTGGTCGGTTCCTAAATTGTAGGGAGGCTCAGAGGGTAAATGAATACTTTGTCTTCCAGTGAAATTTACTGCTTGGATATGCCAAACCAGGAAATTAAAGTAAGTACATCTTGGTTGAGATTCAAACTCCGAGTCACTAAGTTCAGTCAGAATGAGAAGGAAAAATTTAAACATGGGACAATGCCATCTATACTGATGAACCTCCGAGTAAACGATGCCACATAATCATGTGCTTGGAGAATCACCACTACCCTTGCAGTTAGGACTCACAGTTTTGTGACTTTAACAATGCCAAGATTTTTTAAATGACAAAGTGACAATGTTGGCATTCTAGGAATAAAGCCGATCGACTTTGTCTAGAATAAGAGAAAGCATACCGAGAGAAGGGAAATGAATAAAGGAAGCTACATTTTAACTTGGAGGATAAAGACGTTGTCTCTCTGAGCAAAAGGCATGGAGAAAACTCATGTGCCACTTCTCTTCAGTGTCCGCTCAGGATCAGGGACAAAAGAGACAAGCGGTGTAAAGACGGAAATGTGGATTGACTCTCAACACATGAGTGAAGTGACAGTGTTGACCCGGCCATCCAACTGGGCTTGGGATGAGATGGCTTAGATGGTTCTGGTCAAGTGTCAACACAGGGAGACTGTATAAATTCACAGCATGATGGAAGGCTGGAAAGCCCGCATGCCTAAAACACAAAATGAAAAGGAGTCAAGCAGAAGAGACCACTCTGGCAGGGACCCTACAGGTAAAACAGAGCCATGCAGTCCTTGTGGGGGGCTAGGGAAGGAGGAATGAGCAGGTGCTGTGATAAAGGTAAAAGTGATGAGTTAGAGACATATATTGGATATTCAGCATAAGAAAGAACAAGGAGTCACATGTGGCCCCAAGGTTAAAGAGAAACATGACCCTTCAATGGAAAAGTTTAGCGTAAATGATGATCGAAAAAAGAGATGAGTAGCTCTTTCCCTGTCCTATATAGTTTCATATGGCAGCAAAACACTCAGTATAAGATATCACATAGTTGTGGCAAAGGCCAAATTCATTATTTCACTTAAAAAAAATTTTTTTAATGTTTATTTATTTTCAGAGGAGAGACAAACAGAGCGTGAGTGGGGGAGGGGCAGAGAAAGAGGGAGACACAGAATACGAAGCAGGCTCCAGGCTGTAAGCTGTCGGCACAGAGCCTGACACGGGGCTCAGACCCATGAAACGTGGGATCATGACGAGCTGAAGGTGGATGCCCAACCGACTGAGCCGCCCGGGCGCCCCTCATTATTTACCTTTTCAAAGACTGACTGCAATATGAAAGTCTCATGAGCTCATGCTGATCCTTGACTGTCGTATGTCTTACTTTAGTAAAGCATGCTTTCTTCTCGCTCAGACCTCACGAGTCCTGTCACGATTGACAGTTGTCCACTGCAGCCTGGGCTGCAGACCTGGAAGGCTGCCTGTTCTCATTTGGCTCATTTGATGGTTTGTGCCAATAAATGTTTTAATTCTACTCTCCAGGTGGCAAGGCTGTTTTATAACAAATTGCTGGCTAATTAGGGCATAAATGTTCTTTTCTTTGTTTCTCCCTGACCTTGCTCATTCTCTCCTCGCTGATTACACGCCCTGGCGGCCATTTCTCACTCCTTGTTTTATACTCTCTTCTGTGATCTGCTTACATTACTTGTTACTTTCAGGACTTCGATCTTCGCTTCCAATTTCCTTCATCTATTGAGTCTGAAATCCCTTACTTGATTTTAGACCTTAGTAGTGTTTCCTTAAACCTAAAGTAGTTTATTATTTTTTATCAAATCTTCTATAATTTTTTGACTCTTACCCATGTCATTGTTCTTACTGTAATACAAATATCTAAATATACAATCGTATGATTCCTTTCTGATCATTCTCTTTATCCTCATGTGATAGCAAACTCTCTATCTAAAGTCTGAAAAATACATTTAGGAGGTACACAGGGACTTCTTAAATCCATTACTAAAATAGTGTTACATACTTTTATTTGTTTTTCGTCTTACATCATAAAGCTGAAATTTCCCAGTTTTTGCGAGAATCCTATTCATGTGGCATTTAGAACTAATAAATGGTAGAAACAAACAATGGTAAAAATTGATTTAAAAGATTGCTGAGGACCTCCAGTATGCAAACTGTTTAAAAATAACAAAGTAAATATTCTCATAATGATTTTCAGCCTCACTTACATGCAAGGCATCCAGTATAGACACAACTAACTGTCTCAATTGTTATGTATCTTTACAATTTTTTCATTGTGGAGGTGAAATTCACATACAAGGGCAGAAAACCCTTAAAGACCTTTATCTGCTACTCACAGGCAATTCTTAGCAAATTTGTTTCTGCTCCAAATACATGACTATAAAATTTACGTTTCCAACACTCGGGAAAACAGAAGAAAAAGAAATAATGTGACTTGTTTTGATTTTCTTTGGGAATAGTTGCCCAAATGATCTCTTTGATTTGCATTTGCCCCTGTAACTAGATAGACTCATAACCTGGTGCTGAGAAAAGCAACTGGCATCACTGAGTGGCCCCAGAGACACAGTGACGGCGTGACCTGTATTGAAGGAGAGCAAGCGTGGTCCACCTATCCACCTACTCAGAGAGAAAAATGTGACCAGTTAACTTATTTTCACTGTGGTCAGGCAGCCTACGTGGAGTGTTGGCAAACCAAGCCACCCTGAGACTTGCTTGGGGCTTCGATTTGTAAAGTGCAGCCTCAGAGGAACATCTGTTAGAATCTCAGCCTGGCATTAAAATGGGGAAATCATTCTTGGAGGCAAAAAGTGAACACATTGTCTTCCTTAGCTTTCCTGGGAGTTCTTCTATCACCATTTATTGATTCTCCTGAAAACCTCTTTCTTAGCCTTGCCTGAAACTACCAGTATCACGCCAAACTTCAGTCCTCCACCAACGAGTGATTTCTTTACATCTGATGATTTCAACCTCATCTTGCTGATGGTTCCTAAAATTATATCTATCTTGACCCTTTCTTCCAAGTGTCACATCTCAAATGCTTGCTAGACTTTTCCATCTGCATCGCCCACAGGAGCCTCAGGCCATGCACATGAAGATCAGAATTCAGTATCTTTCCCTCTGAACCCGTTCCTCCCTTACTATTGGCGATGACACTTCCTCGTACCCTCGGCTACCAAATCACCAGAGTTGGACATGTAGAAGTCACTTTGTACTTGCTTTTCGCCAACTCCACCTCACCCCCATATCCACTCAGTGGCTGGTTCAGACTAATTTGCCTTTATCTCTCGCTTCCTCACCACACCTACTATACGACATCTTGGTTGATTCTCATATCATATCTCCCCAGGGATTACAGCTCCCTAAATAAAATCTGCCTCCAGACTTCCCCATTCTCTGCAGTCTCCACAGTAATGGGGAAAAAATCTGGACACAGTACTGTTCAAAGCCTTTCGAAGTCTCCTCATTAGCTACCCAGCATATAGCCCAAGCTTCTTAGCATGAGGTACAACATTTTTACTCCTGCCTACAATTTTCAGCCTCATTTATCAGAGGTCCTACTTTCTTTTCCCTTTATAAATTAGCAACAAAAAGCTTATGTAGTTTTCACTATTGCCAAGTCCTGTTCTAAGCACTTCATATACTTCATTCACATAATTTTCATGGAAACCCTGTTACGCAGGCCCTGTAATTACCTCAGTGTTTATAGATGAAGAAACAGGCACAGGGAAGTAAGATGCTTGCCTAATGTTACACACCTTGACATGTCAGAATGCATGGTCCAGGCTCAGACTCCATGCTGTACTCCATCATGCCCTTCCTCTCTGGGAGGAAGCCCTGTTCTCATCTCCCATGATATAGCCCATGTTTACCTTACGTCAGAAAGGCTTCTGTCACCTGGTGCCTGGACAATCCTACTTGGCTTATAGTGGCTCAGTCACTACAACTTATAGGAGTTTTGCCTTCCCTCTTTCCCTTCCTCACAGGGGCCACTTCCGAGTTTTCATATTATATATAAAACATATGTATGACTGTATATTTTTTGCTTCTAATTTTTTAATGTTTACTTATTTTTGAGACACACAAAGAGAGAGAGACAGAGAATGAGTAGGGGAGGGGCAAAGAGAGGGAGACACAGTATCTGAAGCAGGCTCCAGGCTCTGAGCTTCAGCACAGAGCCCGATGCGGGGCTCAAACTCATGGCCTGTGAGATCGTGACTTGAGCTGAAGTCAGACACTTAACTGACTGAGCCACCGAGGTGCCCTATTTTGTGCTTCTGTAATACGCTCTGTATATTCCCATCATAGCAGTTATCATCTGAAATAATAATTATCTATTTAGGAGCTTCTGGCTGGCTCAGTCAAAGAGCATGTGACTCTTGATCTCAGGGTTATGAGTTTGAGCCCCATGTTGGATGTAGAAGTTCCTTAAGTAAATAAACTTTAAAAAATATATCTATTTAATGAAGGGAACATATTCCTTGAGGAATTCTCTTTGAGGCCAAGGAATATGTCTCCCCCATTTTTGTATTTTATATTTTATATTTGCACAGCAGTATCCAGCCATTAAGAGGTGTTCAACAAATGTGTTCTGAGTAAAGAATTAGTAAATACACAGATGAGTAAAGGGCACCCCCACTAGAAACCAAGAAGCATTCCGAATAAAAGTCCTATAGTAACTGAACTTTCAGTACCTACAGAGTGAGTCCAGTAGCCACTGCAATCGATTAGCAAAAAGTATAAGAAGCCTGAATATGTGTGTGTGTGTGTGTGTGTGTGTGTGTGTGTGTGTGTGTGTGATGGGGACAGGGATGGCACAACATGAATCAAGGGAGTAAGGGACTAAAAATGGAAGGTATGCAAAGTAAAAGAAGCACCTTTATAAGACTAATGTGTGTTAATGGTTCGACAAGTTCATATACGCTTCCCTCATAATGTTTTGATTTCAACCACCTTTCTAGTTTGTTTTAAAGTTCTAATTTAAAAAGGTCTTAAGGTATCATGAAATATAAACCTGGATCCAGGCAGACACCAGAGTAATGAGATGGCTGAATGACAGCTCTGGCTTGGGGGCACTAGTAGTACAACATGTACTCATGAAGCATTTGATAGTAAATATCAGGAAATTGGCTTTTGCATAATAACTTTGCAGACAAAAACTTGGTACCTCACTGGGTGTTAGAAACAGAGCTTGTCCTCATCAAGATCAAGGTGGCCCACGTCTCCTCCACACAGCAGATTAGGGACATTTCTGATGCTATACTTCTCAACAACACTTAAAACTCTTTCTCATCTCTGGGTTTTACTGCTCTTTAAGATGACCTCCAGGGAATAGGAAGATAACTAGGCCTTGGGAGATGTGAAGTCTAGACCCGTGTAACTACTTAGGCAATTTTGGCCAATGTGCTTGACTTCTCTGGGTCTCAGTTTCCTCATATAAAATAAGACATTTGAATTTGGAAATTTTAGCCAATTTCAGCTCTATTTTAAGCTACTTGCAGCTCTAAAAGCTTATGTTCTTGAAGTAGCGAAGCTGAAGGGACTCCATTTTAGGAAGTCCCTTGTCTCTGCTGTTTTTCTGCTTGGCCCCTTTTACTCATGTTCTGTGTGCTGCCCCTGAATAAGCCAAAGAAGCTATGTTCCCACTTTAAGGGGGAGGAAAGAAAGTTAATCATTCTCTTGGAGTTTTGTCCTAGGCCCGAAACACCTAATAACATCTAAGAAGATCCTGAATGTGTTCCAGGACATTAGCCTCAAACAAACCTCTGCTGACGCTGGGATCGATACCCCTAGCTTTGATAATTTTGGAATAACATCTATTGTTCACCTGACACTTGCCTTTGATAGGACCCTATGCCAAATTCCCGAAGGAACACATACTCTCGCTCCCTTTCTGATATATATCCCCACCCCAAACAACCGCAGCACTCACTCTCCATTCCTTTCCGAGTCTCCTAAACACTCAGCTATTCTCTGTCACTCATGCTATTCAATAAACTCTGTTTTAACCTTCTCCGCCTTGTGTTTGGTTTCTGTCTTGTGTGAAGCGAAGGACTCTTAGCTGGTCCTGTAGGACCCCCTCTCTGGGTCCTCAGACCCAGTTAACAGTTAACTGTTTTTTTTTTTTCAATGTTTATTTTATATTTTCTTTCTGAGAGAGAGAGAGAGAGAGAGAGAGAGAACGTGTGCATGCAAGTGAGGGAGCAACAGCAAAAGATACAAAAAGACAGAAGATACAAAAAGGACTCCACACTGACAGCAGAGAGCAGATGTGGGGCTCGAACTCACAAACCATGAGATCATGACCCAAGCCAAGTCAGACGATTAACTGACTGAGCCACCCAGGCACCCTCAAAAGTCAACTTTTCAAAGAACCATACAAGACCACAATTTTCATTTATCGTTTGGAGTTTCTCAAACTGGGCGGTGGGAGAAATGGCAAGGACTAGTACTCTGTGGCAAGGCACACCACCACAGACTGAGCTCGTAGAGCGAGGTGGGTAAACTGGTCTGGCAGGTGGGGAGATGGGAGGTTTCAATCATGGAAAAAACAAAAGGTGGCCAATGCACCACTGTGAAAGGAGGAGCCCCTCCTCCTTAATCCTAGCTGAACACCTGCTGTTATGTGTAAACTCACAGAACAATTGGCTACCTGCATATGGGAAACATTACAGAATCAGGCACAAAATCCCACCATCATGATACCACACAGAGTATTCATAAGGGAGCTTAATCCACACTGAGAGATAATGAGGTAGCTAAAAGGGGCCTTTGACTCCAGTTAGACTTGCAGCAAAATGCATTTATGTCACAACCAAATTCTAAAGCATTTTATGTTCCTAAAGAATTAACAAGGCAAAATTCCTTTAAATTTTTCTTAATGTTTATTCAGTTTTGACAGACAGAGACAGAGTGCGAGTGGGCAAAGAGAGGGAGACACAGAATCCAAAGCAGGCTCCAGGCCCTGAGTTGACAGCACAGAGCCTGACACATGGCTCAAACTCAGAACCATGAGATCATGACCTCAGCCGAAGTCTGACTTTTAACAGACTGTGCCACCCAGGAACCTCAAAATTTGCTTAAAATAAGTGTCCAACTCTTCATTCGGCTCAGGTCATGATACCATGGTTCGTGAGTTCCAGCCCCACTTCGAGCTCTGCACAATAAGTATGGATCCTGCTTAGGATTCTGTCTCTCGCTCTCGCTCTCTCTGTCCCTCCCTCGCTCGTGCTCTCTCTCTCAAAATAAATAAACTTTTAAAAAAGTATTAAAAATAAAATAACATAGATCTTTTATGCCTAAAAGCAATACAATTTCAAGTGCACCATAATCTATAAATTCCAAAAATAACTTTCAGTGGGAAGAACGACATTTGTATATAGCTACTGAAAAAAAAAAGTTGTGTATGTGTTTATGAAAAAATCAAGTTTAAGTTTAATGTTTTAGGTCAACTGAAAAATAAAACATTATGTTAAAATAATTTGAGAGGTGAGCTTCCCATAAGTAAGTTGCCATTTGAGCTATCAAGTAAAATAAAGAAACAGAAAAGTATTTTTCCCATTTCAATCTAAACCAGTTCAATGTAGTTAGTTAAAAATCAGCAAGAATTAACACAATGTCTACTCAAAATAGCCCTGAAATATATTTTTCAGTCTTACTTTTATATTTGCATTGAGTTCAGTTTCACATATTTTATTTTATTTATTTTTTTCTTTAAATTTACTTCTAGGAGAGAGAGAGAGAGACAGCATGAGCAGGGGAGGGTCAGAGAGAGAGGGAGTCACAGACTGAAACAGGCTCCAGGCTCTGAGCTGGCAGTCAGCACAGAGCCCGACGCGGGGCTTGAACCCACCAACCGCGAGATCATGACCTAAGCGAAAGTCGGACGCTTAACCGACTAAGCCACCCAGGCGCCCCCAGTTTCACATATTTTAAAAGGAAATTTTTTATGAGAAAAAATACCATTTTTAATAATTCAACTCTTTGACTTCCACACTTGCTGTTCATGTTCAAGAAATTTTAAATTATAATACAAAGAATACCTACCTATAACCACCAGCCAATAAAAATGATCTGCAATTAATATCATAGATGTAGATTCTATTTATCAGTCTATTTGATCTTTCATCCTCTGCCAGTTGAGAAAGTAGCTTATAATAAAAGCAATGCATTTTATACTTTGAAAAGAATTATCTGCATCATCAAAGAAATACAAACTTTCACTAGATGCATGAAAAAAAGGGAATTCCAGGACTACAATATATTTTTTGAGAAAGCAGTGTTGAAATTTACTCTTCCCAGAATTTATTTTCATAATGACTATTACCAAATGTTATGTGCAATATTGACTGCAGGGATAATTTGAAATCATTTACTAAATGATAACCCAATATAATTCATTTAGGAAACATGGCCAATTTTGTGGCATTTTTGCTATTATTTGGGAATATCCAAAGATAATATTTGTTATGCACACATACATATATGAGTAATCATATACATTGCACTAGATACATTTATATTCAATTTCATATTCCATCTCAGAATTTTCAATTCTAAGTGGATATTACACTACAGACCTTGAATTTTGATCAGCTATAACACAGACACCTGTCACCTTTTACCTAAATTGGTATAAGCACCTCATTTCCTTGGGGTCATTTTAGGGCCAACAGACATAATTACTTTTCATCATGTTAGGCCTAAGGAAAATAATCAAATTAGTTCTGTAGAAAGAAAGGGCAAAATATTAATCCTATTATTAAATATCTGAGCTATATGGCCTTGAAATTACTGGACAAATAGTAAATATATGTGTACTAGACAGTTGTCATTGAAAAGATGCCAAGGATCCTTCTCATATTCCAGAAAATTCAGTATGTTAAAAGATGTAGTCAGCTATACCTGCCTAAGTATCAGTCACCCCTGTGATGTACTCATTTGTGTCAAATGTATTCTAAAAGTTCCCTGTGGGACTACATATTGTCAACTTATTAAGTTATTCACACTGCTCACTTCTGCAATTCATATAGTACTGAATAATCTCCACTTAAAACAAGGCTCTTATGGGTGTTAAAAAAAGAAACTGCAAAAGGGTGATATGTATTCATATAGAAGTCTATGAAGAACTGTATAGCCAGCAGATAGAATATAGTATGATCCAAACTCATGGTTCACTGATGACCTTAAAATAAATTTGAGAAGGGGCACCTGGGTAGCTCAGTTGGTTAAGCGTCCGACTTCAGCTCAGGTCATGAGCTCACGGTTCGTGGGTTCAAGCCCCGCATCGGGCTCTGTGCTGACGAATAGCTCAGAGCCTGGAGCCTGTTTCAGATTCTGTGTCTCCCTCTCTCTCTGACCCTCCCCTGCTCACGCTGTCTCTATCTCAAAAATAAATAAAACATTTAAAATACATAAATAAATAAATTTGAGAAATCATTCTGAGGAGTAAAAATTCCAAAAATATAACTTTTATTTTCAAGTGTGAAATGGAAATTTACATGGTATTTAAATTATAGATTAGGCCATCCTATGATAGTGTTCACATGACCCTTGATTCTTGGGTTGGATAATGAGACTACAATCATAGATCCTGACATACACACTCAGGCAAAGAGAGTATCTCCCAATTCCCTTTTTGAAAAAAGAAAATTTTAATTGCTCTGCAAAGGATACATTATTTCTATTCATAAACCACTTTCTTCATATGTGATAAATTATAAATAAAAGTTTTAAAAATAATCATTCCTTAAAATTACTATCAGAAAGAAGCAATAAGGAGCCCAACTTCACTCTTCCATTGGACTCTGGCCCGTGAGTGATTCAGTAAATTGTTGCAATAGTTTTTTTTCCGATCAAAGCATTTTGTCAAAATAAAAGTAAATTCCCAAACCACATACAAACTGTTGCTGTTGCCCAAGAAGTACCTGCATGAATCAGGCATGGAAGCCACTTGGGGTCAGGTCATCTGGAAGAGTTTCCTGATGAACAGATTTCCTACCCATTCAAAAGTTCGTTTAGAGTGCATGTTCCTACATGGGCCAGTATACAAATGTCTGATTGCCCCATGTAATAGGCCAATCACTCCTACTGATTCTTTAACAACTGGAAAGAAGTCCCTGCTGTGTAATGAGATTATAAAGCACATGATAGATTACTGACCTTTTGAATTAGGACAAACAACATGAACTCACTAACAAATTTCCCCTTATATTGAAAACGCTATGTTAAGAGTGTCAGCCATTTCACAAAAATAGTTGAAGTGCACATGGAAATATCAACATATAAAAGCATCATTCTTCAGTGTTCCAGTGTTAAGACCAAGACCTCACATCTGACTTGAACATTATGAATGCATCTGATAATTTTAATCAATGACTACATAAAATGACATTTGTATCAATGACACAAAGTAGTCATTGATAATTTTAATCAATTATTGTTTTTATTAAAACAAAAATAAAATTGATAATTTTAATCAATGACTACTACTACATTTTCTTATTTAGAATTATACTTCAGTTTTGAACTATATTTGAAAAAAATCAATCAAAATAGCTTTTATTAAATGTTTATTTATTTTTGAGAGACAGAGACGTAGAGAAACAGAGGGAGACACAGAATCCAAAGCAGGCTCCAGGCTCCCAGCTGTCAGCACAGAGCCCGATGCGGGGTTTGAACCCATGAACCATGAGATCATGACCTGAGCTGAAGTGAGTTGCTTAACCGACTAAGCCACTCAGGTGCTCCCAAAATAGTTTTTTAGATTCACAGACTAATCAGCAAAGGCATACTGGGGTCAATGGGTTTTGAACATAAAGAAACCACTATTTTTTTAATTCTTGATCCTACTTTAATTGTTTAAAATGTTGCTCTATCAGCATAACACAGGTTTGAAGACCGGCAGGAAGGTGATTCTGACTTGGGGCAACATTTTGGGTCCATCATTTAGTAGCTAGGTGGATTCAATCACGGAAGATTTTCAATCCCTCTAGACATCAACATCCTCCTCTTTAACTTAGGGATACTGCCAACTCATTGAATTATTGTGCAGATAAAATTAGATAATCTATGTAGAACTCTTAGCACAATGGGAAGCGCATAAAACAATGATAAACTTGGGGTACCTGGATGGCTCAGTCGGTTGAGCATCAGACTTCAGCTGGGGTCATGATCTTGTGGTTTGTGAATTCGAGCCCCATGTCCGGCTCTGCTGACAGCTCAGAGCCTGGAACCTACTTCTGTTTCTGTGTCTCCCTCTCTCTCTGCCCCTCCCTCGTTCACCATCTGTCTCTCTCAAATATAAATAAATTTTTAAAAAATAAAAAATAAAATAATAATAAACTCAATATGTATTAATTATTGCCTCTTATTAGTATTGAAAAATGTCGCTCCTGGGGCGCCTGGGTGGCTTAGTCGGTTAAGCGTCCGACTTTCGCTTGGGTCATGATCTCGCGGTTCGTGGGTTCGAGCCCCGCGTCGGGCTCTGTGCTGACTGCCAGCTCAGAGCCTGGAGCCTGTTTCAGTCTGTGACTCCCTCTCTCTCTGACCCTCCCCTGCTCACGCTGTCTATCTCTCTCTCTCTCTCCTAGAAATAAATAAAAATATTTTTTAAAATGTTCCTCCTATTATTATTATTATAAAATGTTTCAATGAGGTAAACCATTTTTCGTAATGAAAAATTTTTCTATAATTAAACTGTTCAGCTTATTAGAAAAAAAACATAACTTACTCAAACAAGTTTGAATTCAGTTAACTTTATCATAAAGTCATAGATGACCTCCATTTTACTTTTATTATATTACTACTGTTACTCCTCATATGGACCCCCTAATAAGGGACTGGAATTCCTTTCCATGTTAAGGAGATGAGTAATTAGGGGATAATCTTGACACGTAAATGTGTCTATTGAATGCCCATCTTAGGTTTATGTTTGTGGGGTAATGGATTTGGGTGTGTACACAGCTAGCAGTATTCTCCTGTGCTATCTCCCTTTGATTAGCTACTCTGAGCTTAAGAATGAAGTTTATGCCTTTGAGACAAAATGAACATAATTGCCTCGTGTGGAATAGCAGTAGCTAAATTAGCACTATGTCCAACCAGCTGCTCAATTCAAACCAAAACATTGTCACCACTTATCCTGAAACCTCAGCACACAGACTTATTCTGAGTCTCAGAATAATGTGTTACTTCCCAACATCTTATTAATGCTACTCCAATCTGCTTTTCAAAATAGTCTAAAATCATAAAAACAAATGAATAATTCACATTAAGGCTTTCCACAGTCACTACTGTAAATCATCAACTACGAGGACTGTGTTGCCAATTTCTGAATTCTCCAAGTACAAATACAAATTTCTCAAAAAAGAATTTTACATGTATCCTTTACTCTGCTCCTGTCACTTGCTTCATTTTGTTCCGTACATTGTATTGGGAGGACCATATCCCTTTGGTAGAGTGTGGGATAAACTCTGCAAGCAAATTCTACTCTAATATCAGATTTATGTTCTCAAAAGCATCAAACAACTACAGTACCTTGAAACACAAACAAAATTGCTCTGCAGGTGAACCTCAGATGTGAATGTTTTTCATCCTACTGAATTTACAGACTTACGCTCGGCTTAAAATGAGTGAAAGAACAGCTACTACATGATATTTCCTAAATCCTTCTCCTCACCTTGTCCTACACAGGATAAAACATTATCATTAGGCTTGACATTCTACAAGAGGTGGGAAGCTGACAACAATATTGAAAAAACCATACCAGCTTTATTTCATGAGATTTAGAAGAATTATCACAACCTCGAGTGTGACAAATTTGCCTTAACTCTGTCACAGACACACATCCCCATTACATACTGTGTGACCCAGCAATGCCCAGATGTGTGGCATACAGCCACATCAAAATACCAGGACAGGGGCGCCTGGGTGGCTTAGTCGGTTAAGCGTCCGACTTTTGCTTGGGTCATGATCTCGCGGTTCGTGGGTTCGAGCCCCGCATCGGGCTCTGTGCTGACTGCCAGCTCAGAGCCTGGAGCCTGTGTCAGAGTCTGTGTCTCCCTCTCTCTCTGACCCTCCCCTGCTCACGCTGTCTCTCTTTCTCTCCTAGAAATAAATAAAAATATTAAAAACAAAAACAAAGTACCAGGACAGAAGAATGATCTATAAGAATACAGCATTATGCCAATCTTCTCTTCATGTTGAGGCAGAAGAGAACTGATTCCTACAGGCTACTTATAAAGTATATTCATTGGCCATTTAAATATGAGCTTTTGAACAACTTTTCTACACAAATGATACTATGTGACAGATGATACTAAGTCTAAGTTGCAGAGATAATTACCAGTATCTTTACTATTCAGACCAACAACATATACGTATCAAATTGTTAAGTAAACCTACTCTTTTGAATGTGAATGATTCAGGAGGATTACCAAAATGACTTACAGTGACAAGTATATGGAAAATACTAAACAATCATATGCCAGTTTGATCTAATATATGTCTGACTGAATGTGAATAAATTAAAGCAGATATTCAGACTAATTTTAACAGGCCAATGGGATGGATATGTCTACTAGTTCTAATGGCATCTCTAAACTACTGAATGCAAAATGTTGGTATTTGTTCTAGTTTTACTGCTTCCTGGCTTTCATTCTAAAATACTGCTCTTTATCTCCATGGCCACACCCCCAATTCCGCCCCTCACCCCCGTGCAATGATTATGAGACAATACTATAAAATGAGAGAGAAAGGCATCCTGCTGTCACAGTCTCTGAATTCAGGGCAAATATTTAGAACATCTGAGAAAAGGAATCTTTAGGGATAAGTATTATATGAAAAGAGAACTGAAATCATGACACAGAAAATACCAGATTTCTCATCCATAGTTTTCATAATGTTTTAATTTTTTTTGAGTTTTACTATTTTTTTTGTCCAGTTAGGACAGCCCCACTTACACTGGCTCAAACTTCACCGAGAAATATTTATTCTTAAAAATGTTGTTAAAGATCAGCAGTATAATGAATTAATATATTATTATATTAAAATACTTATAAAAAGGTATTGCTTCCTAGTACTTGGTAAAACATTCTAGAATGGTCCACCTTCCATTTTTAAATTCTTCAAACTTCCCAAATCAACACAGATCCTGACACTTGCTTCTGTTTCCATAGTTTTACTTCTAATATGCCCCCATTACTTTGTTTTCCTTAACCATAAGTGTTCTCTGAAGTAGCAGTAGTTATAATTTTTCTTATCTTATGGTAAAAAGTTCAAGGCAGCCAGAGGTAAAATAATTGACCCTAAGTCACTCTGCCTGGCAGTGCAGATGAACAAAGACCATATGCAGAAACCCGTGGACAGACCAGGAAGTAGAAAGGAAGGGAAAGTCACGAATTTCATGTTCAAGGATCTGAAAATTCAACAGGATTTCGTCACTCAGAACAAACTCAAAGGTATGCCAATACACAAAATGGGCTAATATATAACAGATATAATGATAACCAAATGAGAACAGCCATTTTTAGCTAACATGTAAATGTGAAGCCTTAGGGGTTCCTATGTTAAGTTTTCTAGATAACTACAGTCCGAGGGTAACCATAGCAGCTTCTCGGAAGGTAAAGGCAGAGGTTGATTATTTGGATAATTGCAAAAAGTGTCCCTAGTAGATTGAAATGCCTTATTAATTTGGAGGCTTATTTATTGGGATTTACTGTTGACTAAAGAAATAATTTATAAACAGGAATATATACGGGGCAAGGCTTCATAGATAAGATGAGTGATTAAAGAAATATGTGCTATAAGAGAAGGGCACAGAATAAGCCTCCCAAATGAGATGAATTCTAAAATGTGAGCCTAGAACTAACCAAGGCTCAGAGCATAAGAATATGTCAGGGAGTGTTCACCCCCAAGATTTATGACGATAAACCACAACAAATCTCTCAACAGTTTCCTACTGTTTAATGTGACTTGTGATTACTTGGCTCAGCTTATCCCATCTAGATTGCCTATCTATCCCCATCCTTCATACTCAAGTATTAGCCATAAATCAAGGCCCAGGGCTATTGCTCACCCACTTGTGGAGCTTAATGTTTTAACAAAATCACACTGATCTCTTGCTCTTCTCCAGGCTCCTAGAGCATTTATTTTTGGCAATGCACAACATAATGCTTATAAACCTTGTTAAATAACACATAATATTTCTGAGTTGCTCATCACCTTTTTTTGATAGAAATGTCTGCTCAATCAGATTATAAACCCCATGAAGTATCAACCATTGACTTTCAGCCCTGAAATGCCATAATAGCTAATTCAGTGCTATACACCCAGCAAACCAACTCAAAATTGTTGAGTTAGGGAGGTTTCCTATGTGTTAGGAGAAAACACCTAAATTAAACTGAGTTAAATAAGCGAATTCCTAGAAACTAAAGCTCATTAAGCAGATGCTAGAAATCAAGGTCTTTGTCTTAATGAGTACAAACACAAATTAGTGGGTAGAAGATGACAGTTGTGAGTTAACGGAAAAACATGAATAAAAACCAGGTCCGACAACTAAGCAGAAGCTCCAGAGTGAGGTGTATCATTCATTAAAATGTATTTTACTATCTCCCTCTGGCTTTTAAAAACTGACCATCCAAAACAGTGGCAGGTATTAATGGATTATAAAGAAAGGGAACATCCTATCATGTTTATTTGGTCTCAAGTAATAAAACAGTTAATTTTTTCTATCGAAAGATGGTCTCATTCGGTAGCAATTCCAACTCTATCCTTTCAAGTGAAAGGAAATGGAGATGATGAGTTTGCTTGTGATGAATCCTGCCAGTGCCCACGGAAATAAAAATAGACAGTGGTTTCGTTTCCGCTACCGACAGGAACTTGAACACATTACAAGCAGGAAAGAAACAAAGCTGGAGGCATATTTATAATTTAGTATGCTCTAAATCAGGACAAGATAGTAACAAATACAGATTTAAAAATCTTAATTCTATTTCAATATGCATTCACTTGTCTTTTTAGAAACTTTATTGAGGGGGGAAAAACACAAACACTTCAGAAAAGAGTATCTTTCATGCAGCAATTACTGAGAATATCATACCAACAAAGTCTCTCAGGAAATTAGAATGAAGTTGTGAAAGTAGGATCAACTTCCTTTGCTCGCCTAATGTGATACACCTACACCACATAAACAGACCTATTTACTTATGTTATCCCACTCGTTTTTTGTGGATTTTCAAAGCCCAGTGCATGTCTGTATAGACTGAGAGAAACATCTCACCAACATATCACAAAATGTAATAGGAGAAAAAGGAGAGGAAAGAGGAGTCCTGATTGGAAGAATATTACAAACAGCCAGGAAACAAACCACCTTTACATTTTTTATTCCCAGATTAGAGTCAGCATTTTGGAGAATGTCACCAACTGGTAAAAGATGGGAAGCAACACTTGGGGGGAAATCTGGACGACATCTTAGCAGAAGATGAAGCTATAGATACTCTAGAAGCTTTGCGAGAGACACAGAGATATGGCTTGGCACCTGGTTTCTGTGGGAGAAATGGTTCCAACCAAGTCATTTGCTAAATAGTAGGAAAAATGTCTCTCATTTCTCCAGTGACGTCCCCACTAAAGCCCAAGTCTCCGGTTCCTCGTCTACAAAACTGGCATAATAATACTCACTGAGAGGTACGTTGGAGATTAAATGAGATGCTGTATGTGAGGTAATTCTAGGTCCTAGATTTAGAATAAGAGTAAAATAGGAGGGATAATGCTTTCTATTCTCTTGTGTCATTGTTATTGGCATCTAGACTTAAAAGAAATAAATGTAACTGTGGGAGCCAACTAACAATCTAACACATCTAACTGACATTAGAGACTCTGCTTTCCAAAATAACTCCACTTTGTGCCTGCTGACCACATTGTAAGGCAATGTTTCTAAAGTCTAGTGTACATTAAAAAAAAAAAAAAGAGAGAGAGAGAGAGAGTTAGAGGCCGGTAAAAATTCCCCAAAAGTAATTGAGCCAGTCTGAAGTGGGTCCTAAGAATTCTCTTCGTTTAGCTGGCAACCCAGGTAATTCTGGTAGTTGTGGTCAGCAGACAGCACTTTACTATAAAAAGGGTACTTTAGGTTTAATATGTGGCTATTATTTACATACAGAATTATCAGTGAAAGAGTCCTATTGTGAAGGGAAGTAGAAAGCTGGAAAGAGAAACATAGAAAGAAAGCCACAAAATACCATGTTATAAGGGAATTTTCTTTCCAATAAAAAAATTTCCATCATCTCTGACAGATGGTCATCCTAAACACCTTCAGTGATGGGGCATTGCTGTCTTCAGGAAACACATGCTATTTTGGGTTATAAATTCATGTTAAAAAAAGATAAATCATAAGTTATTGGAAGATTGAAGAAACAGGGATATTATTCAGGATGAATTATACATGAAAGCCTTTCTAAACTTGATTGAACTAGGTAAGGCACCAAAAATTCAAAACAAATCTGACTGCAAGAGGATTTGAACACCCAAATGTTGGATCTGCTACTATAAAAGCCATACGTTCTGTGGCTGCTGTAAAATTAAACCTTTCTCTGTGTCTCTCACTCACATTTCAATGCTGCAGCACTTCAATCACACATCTGGTACCACTTTCATCTCCCTATTGAGGGAGTGGCAAGTAAACACCAATAAAAATATATATGACCAAAACAATTTTGCAATGTTCATGAATATTTTAAAATAATCGTCTCGGACAAAATGTCCTAAATGAATATAAAATATGCTACAAGGCCATTTTATCTTGCTACTCGATTGAAAACAGTAGAATTTATATTTAAATTTTTATGTAGGTATTTTACCAAATGAGTGAATAGTCATTAAGTCTTTGGGTTGTTTACTTGTTTGAGAAGAACTCACAAACCCTCGTGGTTTCAGATGGCTCTGTCACGTGTGACTGATGCTTAGGCATTTCCATTTTCATTTATGTAAATTATCAAGGGATCCTACAGCCTTGTCGGTGACACAAAATTGGGAGATGTGAGGTGCTGCACAATAATATGGTCTTGAATTATTTTAATCTAATCTGCCAAAATATTGTCTGGAATAAGAAATTGTTATCGAGTTGTCCGAGATTTAAAATAGGCTAAACACTCCCATACAGTGATAAGTGTACATAGGTCCTTATGCTTCCTTTTAGTCCCAGATTCCTGCTGAGAATGAGAGTATTTCCCATTTCCTCTTTTCCACTGAACAACCAGTAGAATATCAATGCCAGATCTGTACCTTGGGTAATATTTGTTTGTGTGAAATAACTGGGCCTTAAACTATTTGCAGAAGCATGACATGAAAAGATTTCTATGACTACTTTAGCAACAATACTACCTGATTTATTTTCCTTGAACACTAAAGAGCATCCAATAATAAATCTCGGTCTCTCCAAAAGCATCTTTGTGCTCAAGCTTGAGAAAGGGGAAAGCAGCCATTGGCAGCTATTGGCACCCAGGAGCTAACCTGGTACTATCAAGGTGGGCTCTGTGTTCTTCTACTGAACATAAACAATTTCACAGAGCATCGTCATCAGACCAGGCCACTCTGAGACTATGATGGAGCAGGCCAAAAACAGCAGACAAAATACGACATTGTCCTTTATCATGTTTGAACCCAGACAAAACATGCACATTGTCCAAGCCACAAAATACTAGATAGGTCCCTCTCACTAAAGGAGAGATTGCTGGATTTCTTGCTTTCTCTCTCTTTCTCTCTCTTTCTCTTTCTCTCTCTCCTCTCTCTCTCTCTCTCTCCTTCCTTCCTTCCTTCCTTCCTTCCTTCCTTCTTTCTTTCTTTTCTTTCTTTCTTTCTTACTTTCTTTTTCTTTCTTTCTTTCTCTTCCCTCCCTCCCTCCCTCCTTCCTTCCCACCTTCCTGCCTTCCTGCCTCTTTCCTTCCTTCCTTCCATCCTTCCTTCTTTCCTTCCTTCCTTCCTTCCTTCCTTCCTTCCTTCCTTCCTTCCTTCCTCCCAACAATAGCTTTAGTCTGCACTCTTAGAGCTAAGATTTCTTGGGATACACAGTCGTAGAACTGTCTTTGTTTTCTGATAGCACTCAATCCAGAGTGAGCTCCCACTTTCTTGGACCCTCCCCGAATCACTCATCCAAAGCCCAAATCTTATGAGTCCTTGCTAACCCAGGTCCTCACAATGTGCATCCTCCCTCACTGCAATGAGTTGTAACCCCAACACATTCAATCACAGGTGTGTTCTTCGTGGTCTTTGCATGGAGGGCAATTCAATCACAAAAAAACAGAATAGATTTTTTTTAAAGGTAGGATAATTTCTATCCTCAAGGTACTCACTAAAACTCTAATGTAAAATAAATTCCTTTGCTTATTTTTCCTCATGGTGGGGTTTGTGGCAAAAGGCCCTTTCATTCTGTCCCTGAGAAGAATCACTTTTATGAGATATAGAATAAACAAGTGTATTATGGTTCATCTGTTAAATATTTACTAGAGGGGGAGGCATGTTTTCAAGGAATATGAGTCATCATGTTGGATTGGTACCCAGGCCACAGTGAGCCTGGAGGTGCCTAGTCCTGGATGCTCACACAGAACGCTACCCTGCATTCAATGTGAGGCTCTAGTAGAAAAACAGACAATTGAGTTGAAGTGATAATGGCACTGACTTTGTTCCAGTTCTTGCTTTGCTCAGGTTTTATCCTTTAGGGGTGCTTATCTCTTGATTATTATTTCTCATCAAAGCACATTTAATGGTCTAGTTTCTAAATATGACCATTTAAGTTGCCTGCTATGAAAGAAAACAGATGTGTAGCAGTAATCTAAAGACCTGAGGGACATTTCTGTGAATCTCAAACATTGTATGAGATAACAAATTTTCAATTATAGTATATAACTTCTGGCCTTTTGAAAAATGAGTACTAGCCTTTGCAAAGTACCAATATTGTACTCTGCCTCCCTTAAGAATATAAACAGACTTTGCTTCTGTAGGACTTATTCTAATAAATAATTTCCATTCAAGGGAATAGTAACAACACCTAAAAGTCATTGCCATGAACTGTATATTAAATACTGCTCAAAGAATTTGACGCCCACTATTTCTAATCCTCACAAAATACCAATAGGTGTATAGAATTATTCATTTTGTAGATGAGAACCTAAGTCAGAGAAATTAAATGATATGCTCCAAACATATTATATTAAGAGACAGAGCTAAGATTCAAACCCATTTATGTCTGATTTGACAAACTAAAGGATATTTAGTTGTCCGTGCATGTGTATGGATGTTTTCGTATTAGGTGCAGTTACCTGTAACCCTCAATATTCGCTGTGTCTTAACACGTCATTTAATATATGCTTCTCAATGTACGTAAAAATACATACACGTATGCAAAACTTGCCATTACTTGGTATCATTCTGAATGCAAGTTTGAAAAGATTTTATTCTTAAAGAAACATATTTAAGAAAATAGAGCTGAAAAAGTATTACAGTTCTCACATATGATGATTTCATCTTCTCTACCACCTCAAATACTTCAATTAAGATGGCCTTGGCCATGTGAATTTAGTATCAACACTCGGAGATTAAAACCTTCATGATAGAGATTCTCCACCCCTTTAGTAGTTCTGAGTATGTTTCCATTGCAGCACAGGGACTTCAGAGAGAAATTAAGAGGAATTTGAAATGATACGGTGAATTCAAGCAGAAATTCCTTCTTTCTTTTTCCCTATCCCTTGCTCTGTTTTTTTTTTTTTTCTATTTGTTTTTTCTCTTTTTTAAATGTTGACCAATTAGCTAACGTTCTGCAAAAATGCCATCAAGGGCTGGAGGGTACAGAATCGTTAGTTACAAAAGGACATATTCTAGCAACGTTCCTGCTGCCCCGAATTATCCTTTGCCTCCATCAGATTGCATCACTATCTTTACGCTATTATTTTTTTAAAAATTCATATGTGGGCATGCTTATCTTTATCAAATTACTTGGCACCATACAAATGTACTAATCCCCTGTTTGCTAATACAATGATCTTTTAAAGATCAGATGTTTTAAATTATTTCTAATTTTTTAGATTATGAGACATTTAGTACCAGAGATCTATAATTTTGAAGTGCAATGCAATTTCTAAATTGTCAAAATGAAAAACATTCATTTGCTCATGGTAATTTTTTGAACCTGCTCATTCAAAATGCAAACCATCTAACCTTGGAGTTCATTTACATTAGAATCATGTTACGTTCTGCCCATCTTACCGCCTCAAGAAAGAAACGGATTTTAGGAGAATTTCTTTAAAAGACATCTCTGTCCGAGGCGGGGCTCGCATCGCTCTGTGAGGCTGCAACAGTTTACCAGAAGGAGTCAGGCCATAAAGAAAGAAGTGCTGGCATTGGGTGGGGCTGAATAGTTTGCATCTTTTCCCACTGTTTCTCACTGGTATCATTTCCATGAAAATCAAGGGTGTAGGAATGTATGCCAGGCTAAGAAATCCTACAGACTGCTTTGTGTGCCCAACACCCCCAACCCATAATATTTTTGGCTGTTTATCTTAATCAATGAAAGAGCCATCGCACTATAATGTCTGAGAAAACTGTCGAGGATCTAAGCAACCCAAAGAAATATCATGGTGGGGATCATATTTCTCCTGTCACAACAGTCTTTTCTCCCCAGGAAGGACACACTTAGCATGAAACCAAAAGGCGTTTGCTGTCTAGCCGACTCAAGATCATCCCCAAGCGAACATCTGGCCACAATCTTCTTGTTACTTCACAATCCACCTTGCTTAACATTTCCTTTTAAACTCACTCAATCTAAATATAAAATGACTCTCTCTATACCCAGTTAACGCCAGAAGCATCCATCACTGGCCACAATCGTCAACAATCCACATGCAGAACACACCTTATCTCTGCTCACTTCACCGTGCTCTAGTCAATGAATCCATTATGAACCCTGGTTTCTCTCCTATTCTCAGAAAGCAGCACTCTGCACCTGCCTCTTTAAAAAGCAATGTTTGACACTGCTACAGTCTATAGTTACTCAGAAGGCTCTACGGTTTCCATAATCTCCCTGATATTACACACTAACACACACACATATCTATATACAGATATTCTTAATTCTGACAATTTACCTTTTTGGGTTTTTTTCTTCTCTGACTACCGCCGTTGAACTTCTCTCCACTGTCGCTTTTCTGAGCTGCATCTTCGTTCATCATTTTGCACAGTTTGGAAAGAAAATAGCTCTGCCATTAAACCCTGCTGCCTGCACAGACCACTAGCGAGTATGCACTTACTGGAGGAAAGCAGGAGGAGGAGGGGTGGGGAAGGGGCGCGCGCTGGGAGGGTAAGGACGGTGACGTTGCCATGGCAGCAGCTGCCACAACTGTTTATCTGACTGCATTGTTAAATCTGATTCAACCAATTACCATCAGGGACCGGCTACAATGAAGAAAGCCTTGAAAAAAGAATACCAGGGACTCGGATGATCTGGAGACTCTGCTGGTTGGTTCTTGACACACCTTCAATTCGATCAGCTCTCAACCCACACACAAAACCTGCATTTCATTTTCTTCCTGCAGGTACTTCAACACAGAACAGACACAATGCCTCATAAGAAAACTGGAACAATCTTGAATGTGTCTCTGGACCCGAGGAGACACATTTCAGCCAGTGAAGAGGCTACTCAAGGGAAAGGATTAGCTGTTAATATCCTAAAGTGCATGTAAGAAAGTTACAGCTTTAAGATGTTATTCACTTGATTTCAAACGATGATCTTTCAAAACACTGCTTAAGGATGATTTTTGTCATAGAGCCTTGAAAACAGGTTCCGCATCAACCAGGTTAACACTGACCACTCCGGCCTCTGTGACACCTCTTCCCACTGTACGCTTCTGACACATTGTACAACCGTATGTTTACCCCACAGAAGCTTCTTAAGGCCAGGGAAAGTGTGTGTGTGTGTGTGTGTGTGTGTGTGTGTGTGTGTACATGTGCATGCTTGGGTTAGAGGGCGATCATTGAATTTCCCAGAACCAAGCATGATATATTAAAGGCAGTTAATCAAGATTTGTCAGTTATAAATGTAAGACACTGGGTAATACAAATACAAGAAATTCATGCAGGTAAAACAATTTGTAAGTAATCTTAACCTAATTCTCCTTATTGACTGGTAAATAAAACACAGTCCAAGCTTTCAAGGAAATTTTATATATATATAAAGTTCCAGAATTATTCATGATAAGAAGAAAACAGGGCTGGTTTTTATCACACGAAGCCCAGTTTCATCTTTTGGATCAAGGTGGCCATATCTGTATATTTGAACATATTAAAATGTAGATGCATGTTTTATACTAATACATACACACATGCGAAACACTCATCCCTATGCCTAGAAAACAAACTCAAATTATAATACACAGAATACTTACTTGTAAAAATAAAGTAAGGATCAAATCAGCGAGATAATGTGTATAAATACACTTTGAAAACTGACAGTGCCTATGGAAATGCATTATTGTCATTGTTGATCCTACCATTATTTTTACAAATACAGATAATTTTCAACTTTGGAAAATCGACCTTAAAAATGTTTCTAACATGAAAAGGGCTACCAAAATTGGGAACTCATCTTCCCAATAGACGTGAGAAGAAAAACTCACCTTCCTCCTGCTGCTGCTACTGGGACTGCTCTTCTTCTCTGCCTCACCACCCTGAAGACATTTGTCACAACCTCATCTAGAGTCAACCGAGTCCTGCTGCCCCTTACTCTCTCCACCTTCCTTCTTCTTGAGTGGATGCCCACCCCCCACCAGTGATGGCTTGGATCCCACAGCAGGACAGGGGCACTGGGCCTCTTTTTTATGAAACAAAACCCTACAGAAACTTCTACAGAAGCTCAATTCCCACTGTTGTCAGAGCCCTCCCAGAAATCCCCCATGATACCCCAATCCTCTGCTAGCCCTTAAATTACTCTACTTATCCCCTCACCCATCCCTATTGGGCCCCCCTTACTCGAGCTTTCTCGGGAGCACCAACAGCCTGGAAGCTGGACTCATTTCAACAATAAATATCAATGGAACATTTACCATGTACCAGGAACTAAGTACTAGGGATAGATTGTCTTAACCACCAGAGATATAATGGTCATCAAAACTGGCAACATTTTCATAGTCATGGTGCTTATATTCTTACAGGGGAACTATGTAAGACACTGGTAAGTGGTAAATGCTACCGGGGCAAAAAATTTAGGATGAGTGATGGGAGATAGATGCTATTTTAGGTAAGGTGTCAAGGAACGCTCTCTAAAAATCTGAATGAAGTGAGGGACCAAGCCAAGTAATTACCTGGAGGCAAAACAGTCTAGGCAAGAAAAACAGCAGTTCAAAGTCCTGAAATGGTAATTTCTTGGCACACATTTTGGGGGAAAAGTGATGCCACCAAAAGGTGAAAAGAAAGAAAAAGGAAAACTTTTCTAGCAACTAGATTAATAGGAGAGATGTGTTCCTAACACCCTTTACTCTCCTGTGACATCAAAATGTGTTTTTAAACAATGGGTTTGGTGGACCAATTAGGAGCCCAATCATTGCAATGTAAACTGCAAATAAATGTACTTCACATTTCAATTTTTTTAATGTATGATTTATTTCTGAGAGAGAGAGAGAGAGAGAGAGGCAGTGTGAGCAGGGGAGGGTCGGAGAAAGAGGGAGACCCAGATTCCAAAGCAGTCTCCAGGCCTCTGAGCTGTCAGCACAGAGCCTGACGTGGGGTTCGAACCCATGAACCGTGAGATCATGACCTGAGCCAAAGTCGGGTGCTTAACCAACTGAGCCACCCAGGTGCCCTGAGTGTACTTTACATTTCAAAACTTCATGAATTAGAAACTTCTGATTATGTTCAGACAGTCTCTTGTAAATGTCTTCTCTGCCAACACCCAAATATATACATATGGCTTTAAATAGTCGGATACAGGCCTCCAGTTGTGACAATGAGCTATACCTTCTGGATGTTTGAATGCTCTTCTGAAATATCATGTAAGCTTTTAGGCAATATATTTCCATTACAGAGTGAGAGTACAGCACAAACATTGTACCAGCACACCACAGATGTCAACATCTATATTCAACGTGTAAAAAGAAATCTCAAAGAAAAGGTACTAGTAGCTCTATGTCCATCACAGCAGTAGAAGGTAAATATTTTACATATAGAAAATGTCACTAAGATGTTATTGGTGTTTAGGGTGCTCTTTTGACGCTTTCAATCAATTTTTCGGTGCCTCACTGTTTGGCAAAATTCACTTTCTATTCCTCATAGTGCAGGGTGTTTTTTTGTTTTTGTTTTGTTTTGTTTTTTTGAGAGAGACAGAGACAGTGAAAGTGGGGAAGAGTGAGACAGAGAGGGAGAGATAATCCCAACCAGGCTCCACGCTCTCAGGGCAGAGCCCGACCCAGGGCTCAAACCCACAAAATCACGAGATCATGACCTGAGCCAAAACCAAGAACCAGACCCTTAACTGATTGAGACAACCAGGCGCCCCCTCTTACTGCAGTTTTCAGTGGGCATGTGTTTCGCTGGATTCTATAAACTCCTTGAAGACAGGATTAATGCCTGTCCACATGGAGCCTAACTCAGTCACAACGTACACTAGGGGTCCAAGGCTTATTTTTAAATGCAATAAAGAAACATTCTCAATATTTACCATCCAGTTTATATTTGTAGTTAAACTTCTAATGGGTAAATACTTCATTTCTTAGATTTTCTTTTTGTGTATTTCTTGATATCTAGGAGTTACACATGATAAGAATTTTAAAGATATTTGAAAAATTAGAGCTGCTACAGGTAAGATAGCAATGATGATAATAGCTTACATTTGCAAAGCATTTTATAATGTATATGATTTTTATCTCCTAGAATAAAAGCTCCATGAAGACAGATCTTTGTCAGTTCTTCCTGATACATCTCATGCACTTACAATGATCTTGGCATATGACACACGCTCAAATATTAAGTGACTTTATAGGATTCGCACAACCACACAGAGAAAGAGTTAATATCAAGCACAGTCAGGTGAAAACACCAAAGTAAACTTAGTGACTTTTTTTTTTTTTTGGTGGCTTGCCCAAGATAACAAAGTTAATAAAATACAGAGCTAAAGTTCGAATTCTAAGGCCACTATTCTTTTGTTAAATCGTGGCCGACTTAACAAAGAGCACACTTAATAAAGTGCGGTCACATGAGCAAAGACTGAGAAGAAAAATGCCAAGAGCAGAAACCACAGTCAGATGACAGTGACCCAGGTAGGAAAAGGAAATCTTTATTGATAAGGCATATCTAACAGGAGTTTTAGAGGTGGCTATATTAATTTTAATATGCCTATTCTACTTTATTGAACCATCAGGGTTAATATTTTTACAGTATGTGACAATGTAACACATACTTTAAAAAAAAGTTGTAACATTATTTGAGTGGGGTAAAGCTCCCGGAGGTATAAGCAGTTATGTCTTAGAGGTAGGTTCACTTCCAACATCTCCTTTACCAGTTACAGTTGCCTGGTGTTAAAAATCCAAGGATGCCTGGGTGGGTCAGTTGGTTAAGCGGCTGACTTTGGCTTAGGTCATGATCTCACAGGTACAGGGGTTCATAAGTTTGAGCCCTGCATCAGGCTCTGAGCTGTCAGCACAGGGAGTCTGCTTCGGATTTCGTGTCTCCCTCTCTCTCTCTGCTCCTTCTCTACTCGCACTCTGTCTCTGTCTCTCTCTCAAAAATAAACATTAAAAAAATGTTTTAATCCAGTTTATACCAAAACAGTGTGAAAATTAAAGGCTTAGTTCTCTAAAACATTCAAAGAATTCTTCAAAAGGCCTTCCTACTCACCACTACTTGCGGTGGAGTATCTTAACCACTAGGCAGAGAGAGACTGGATAGTGGTTCACCAGTTCCTCTTTTCCTCTAGGCCATGGTCATAGATGAACTGCGTCCCACAATCCTTCTCCCCCCAAAAATATGTTTAAGTTCTAACATTCAGTTGTGACCATATTTGGGATTAGGGCCTCCGTAGATGTAGTCATGTTAAGATAAAGTCATAACGGATTAGAGTGGGCCTTAAACCAATGACTGGTGTTCTTATAAAAAGAGGGAAATTTGGGCACAGAGACACAGAGCCATGTGAAGACTCAGGAAGAAACTGGAGAAACATGGCTATGGCTGGTGATGACAAATTATCAGCCACCCACCAGAGGCAAGGAGGAGGTAAGAAAAGATTCTTCTCTAAAGCCTTCAGAGGGAGTCTTGTTCTGATGACGCCTTGGTTTCAGACTTCTACCCTTCATGACCGTGAGAGAAAAAAGTTTTCTTATTTTAAGCCACCCTGTACTTTGTTCTGACAACCCTAGGAAACTAGGACAGCCATATTTTTCGGTTACCTTTGCCGTTGGGCGCAGACTTGTGACTTTGTCCTGGCTTATATGTAAGATGGAAGTGTATGCCACTTTCAGGGCAAGCTAATACAACCCTCCCGTGAGTGATCTTCTTTCTTTACCCACTTGCTGGCTGAAAACAGGAAGGTGTAACCTAGAAGGTGGAAGAGTAATGGGTTGGAAAAAAGCCGAGTCCTTCAGTCACTGTGTGGAGCAGAGTCTCTTCTTCCCATTCCCTCCTTCAGTGACCCTCAGTAGATAGGAGTAACTTTTTGTCACTGAGGTTACAACGCTTTGGGTTACAACAGTTAGCTTATGGTTCCTAACCATATCTGCCTATGTTTTCTGGGGAATATGAACGTACACTTCTATTTTGGGTTGCCTGTTTTATGAACGATACTCTCAGTGCATCAAAGCCTTTAGCCATTGGAAATGGATCCTGTGTCCAGGAACAAAGGTGCTATTCTGATGGGGGAAAAAAGGACCACAAATAATTAGAGGGGAATCAGGAAAGATGAAGAGAAGAATATTATTGATTAGGGATAGGTACACAAACGGGATACATGATAGGTGTCAGGGGATCACAGTCTCAAAGCACCTTTTGCCCACCCTCCTTTTCCTCCGACCTCTCCTCTTGGATAAATCCTTTCTTTTTCTATTTCCAGATGCCCTTGCTTTTGATGGCAAGCCCATAATTTCTTGAAATCCTCTGAGTATTCTTTATCTCTCTTTTTTTATACTTTTGTTATCAGTGGGAAAAACATGAAGGGTTGGGGTGCCTGGGTGGCTCGGTCAGTTGAGCATCCTACTTCCTCTTAGAGCATGATCTCACATTCATGGGTTCGAGCCCCACATTGGGCTCTGTGCTGGAAACTCAGAGCCTGGAGCCTGCTTCAGATTCTGTATCTCCTTCTCTCTCTGCCCCTCCCATGCTCGTTCTCTGTCTCTCTCTTGTCTCTCAAAAAATAAAATAAAACGTTAAAATATTTTTCAAAAAGAAAAACATGAAAGAAAAAGAGCAAAAACAGAAAAAAAACAGTTGCTCAAAGTTAACCATAAAAAGTCCTAGAATGTGTTGGGGTGTGTAGATAGAGCTGTGATCAGATCCACTTCTAGGCCTCAGGGCTGCTGTCTTCTGGCACCTTTCCTGAATCGCTGGGTGTACTGCGCAGGTTTTATTTGATGCACTCTCTCCTCCACAGGAACCCTGGGCAGACTCTTAACAGTTACACCTCCTTGGAACCGGAAGTCAAGCTTATGGGCCAGACAGGAGACCTTTTCTTTTTTCCTCCCAGTTAATTGCAGTTCCACCATCAGCATCAGCAGGAAGTACTTCCTCTCCTTCCTTGTGATCTGCTCCTTCTCATCTATGACTTCCCCTTCCTTTGTTCATGTATTCCTTATTCAAGCTACAGACACTTTATTGGGTGACTGACTACTCTATGTCAGGCCTCATGCTTGATGTTGGGGCTTTACTATAAACTAGATAATCTTTGCCCTTAAAGAGCTTACAGTCTAAAAGTGTGACAATCATTGAACCACAAGAGCAAGGACTCTATCTACAGGGGATGTTAAGTGCATTATGGAAGCATCAGACAGGAATCTCCAACCTAGTCTAAAGAACAGGACATGTTTCTAAGAGGAAGTAACTCAACTATTGCAAGACTTTAAGGGTAAGTAGGGATTACCTAAATGGAAAGGAAGGTGTAAGGCGGGGTTTGGGAAGAATGATCCAAGAAGGAACAGAAAGGGTAAATGCCCCCAGGTAGGAAGGAACATGGCTCTGGCAGAACTGAGACAAGGCACATGTGGCTGGATTATAGCCCCTAGACAGGCCTGCCTAGTGACTCCATCCCAGGCCGCAATGTAGCACCAAATGTGCCTGTCCATTGACTGCTTATTGTTCCACATAAGTATCCATGTGTGATATCTAGTCATTATTATACAACTTGGGAACCATGTAGCAAGATGGCCCTGTTAGCTTATGGATGTTAAAAGCAGGTGGGGTGGCCAGAAAAGGCTGATTTTGCAACCATGTAACATATCATCTCTGCAGTTTCAGGCAATGTGTTTGGAGGTAAAAGACACCAATCCATACTCTGGATAGGGAAAATTCCACGACCACAAAACTGAGAACATCCCCATGAAGAACTAGGACATGTAAGAAGCCATATCCAGCAACTTCCCTCAGTCTGATGTCACCAAGTCTTCTGGTAACAGTATATATCCATTGTGCTTATTGAAACACATTTACACTACAACAAAGCATTCATATTCACTAAGCCACCATCTCAGTGGCTACAGAGGTGCAGCAGGAGGGGCTAAAAAGTGGAGAGTCCAATAAGCCCTGTTAAGTATTTGGAATTCAGACTTAAACGTCACATGAAGCCATTTTCACGGTTTAAGGAGAGAAGTAAAATCATAAGATTTGGTGGTTTTGTTTTTGTTTTAATATAAAGAACTACTGTGTGGAAGCCAAACAGAGAATGGATATGAAGGGATGTGTTTAAGAGGCTCTATCAGCAGTTGGGGAGAAGAAAAGATAGTGCCGGAGTGGACAGACACACTGGTTAGTCTGTCACAGTGAATGGTGTTCCATTCATAAGTCCTAGGAGAAAGTAACAAGCAAGCAGAGGGCAGTGGGAAGGTCTTATGTCTAAATACCAAGGGGAAAGAGATTTTGTCTTCATTAAAGTCTCGTATGGGTAAGAGGCCTCAATGTAAACTTCTGAAATCCAGAATTTATTTTATTCATTTCACTTAATAAACAAGGGAACAAAATTCAGAATGGTTAGAGATTGCTCTCAAGGCTCCACAACGAGCTAATGGCATAGGGAAGGTCTGGATCATGCCACCTCACTGAGCAGCCTTTACACACGGGTGGACTTAAAAAGCCCATGTCAAATCTTATCTATTATAGTTATTTGAAATTAAGAAGCCATCAGCTCTTGCATAAGGTGTAACAGACAGAGAGAAATTTGTCCACTCCCCCCAAGGAATGATGAGAAGGAAGGACCCTTGTTTCTTACGTAAACATGGTGGGTATCCTACCAGGGATTGGAGTGAGCTCAAGACAGTTCCTTGAAATAGATCTTAAAGTAGCAGCAACAATTGATTAAGGACCTGCTTCTTTCACTTTATGCAAGTCTTACATAAGGTTTACAAAGGAGGTATTTGGTTGCAAAATTTACCATGTCCAACCCAAAAAGAGAGTTTTGGGAACCCATAACTTACAATTTTAGCACCTCAATCCACCTGAGGCACAAAATTATTAAAATTAGCCTAGTGATTAATTATAATCTTATTTTACATAAACATTAGCAACAATATTTTCGATCAAATGTAGAATTCCACGGGGGAATAATAAAATGTGGGTGAGCTCACCACGTACATGGTCCCGTCTAGGTCAGTTTTTTAGGACACGCTGTTACCTGCTTGCTCTACTACAGGGTAGCTCTGCTCAGTCTCCAGTGATATTAGTTCTTGAAAATAGCTGTTATAATTGGGTTTCCCTGTAGATGCAAATGAATGGCACATTGGGGTAGGTTGTGTCCTTGGCAGATATATTTTTTCTAGTGCAACTGAACTTTATTACTGTAAATATTTTAAATCTTAAACCAACTTGAAAATGGCAAATGTGTTTGCTTCTTTTTAACTACGAAGGGACAGTATGTGTCCATTTATAAATATCGAACATAGAAACCATCTAGAGGCTCCATATTAAGTTTTATATAAACGGAAAACCATATTTTAAAAAGATGTGTAACTATGGTGGTAATGGAAGTGACAAAATCACAAAGATTATGATGTAGAAGGTAACTTAGAGACCATGGTATCCAGCTCCTTAGGAAATGGAAAGTGCCAAGCCAATTAAGGGCTCTGCCATATTTTATTGTTCAAGGAAGCCCCAGGGCTCATCCAGACTCAAGTAGTAAAGAAATGGACTCCACCTTTTGATGAGAGATGGTGGACAGGTCACATTGCAGAACATATGGGATGGGAGCCATCTTGGAAAATGTAATCTGCCACAGATGGCTAGCAAGTAAAGTAGGCCATGAGGGAGATGAAGTATAAGGGCTGACTTTGCATACTATAAACACAAAGTCTTTTCCCAAATGAGCAGACTCTGCTAGCTAGAAATGCACTGTTCATAGTTTTCTTCCCCCTACAAACAAGGTTATCAATGTCAATTCCTGGAATAATTAACTACATATGACTGGGTCAAATGCTACTGTTTCCTTTCAAAGTAAAGTCTCTGTTGATCTCTGAAGATGAGTTTCATGTATCATATTTTCTGAACACGAGCCATTGTGTAATACATTCACAGAAAGGACTGTATATTTGAAGTACAGCCTCTTTTGCACTGTTCTCTTTACTCTCAGTCTCCGTGCACTCTCCTTGGCCTCTTACCCACCCTTGCACCCATTCTATCCTTTTAAACAATATCAATATGATCTTAAAACACAAATTCTACTGTACAGAAATGATTTTAAAAATGTTTACAAAGGAAATAAAAGTATATTATAGGTTAGAACTAACCTGAACTAATGTCTAAAGAGAGACGTGCAGTGCAACCATATTCGTTCTTAGCTTTAAACCCAACACCAAGAAAATGATTAAACATATATGAGAGCTGGAGGCAAGATAATTAACTTGTTAACCATACTGTTACCACAGACCCAAATTTAGTCTTTAGTGGTGATTGATATACATGTTGGGTATTATGTTTTGGGCCTTAGCAAAACCTATGTATCTGATGGGTTCCTTTTGTCATTCAACCTTTATGATATCTTCTTCTTTGTAAGTCTCACATTTACTGTTGCTAACTTAGAAGCAAAACTAAAACAGACACTGTCTATTTTAATCATTCAATCTGCTTAACTACCAGGAACAAAATATTTGGAGACTTGATAATATGGTAAGAATCATACCTGCAAAGGAAGTTCCCAAACTCAGGTACGAAGAAAAATCTTCCTCAAGGAAGTTCTTCAAGTCACACAAGCAAACTTCAGGAACCAAAGTATGGTGAAGCCAATCACTTTGGTCACATTGACTATCTACACAAATTACTACATAATATGTGCTTGCCAGCTTATCCTGCATACTAGTTCCCAAAATAACTTTTTCCAGCCAGTCAATCTACAAAAGCATTTAGAATATAACAACAATTCTATATCAGTGCTGATATAGAGAGTATAGTACTACTTCACAAATCCTATCAGTGAACCCCAGGATAGTAATACCACACTCAGATCTTAAACTATTCTATCTAAAACTACAGTGTAACTGAGTAAAAATTGATAAACAACATTTCAAATTTCACTTATACGTAGCTAATTACCAGATTTATCCCTGGTCCATAAACCTCTACACCTAGACTGTGTCAAGAACTGTGAAGGATCTGAGATCTGACCTACAAGCTGACAAGTTGGCCTGCTGTATTTTTATGGATACTGCCAGAAGATGTGAGACTCCTGGGTCAGAGAGAAAGAATTTTATTACAGCATAGCATGGCCATCAGCATACTCGTGTCAGTTTTCCTTTCAGTTCTCACATAATTGAGATATGGTCCAGGTGGATATGGTCTAAGTGAATGCCTGCATACTCTGCGGGTTGAACAGAAAAGAGGAACCTGACATCATTAGGACACCTGAATCTCTTACAGTAGGCTGTAAGCATATCTGTGCTTTGCTACAGAGGGAGTGATTATCTTTATTATACTGGATAGTGAGTGTGCCTGATCTTTGCTTCTCTATCTTCCAAGGCTGTTTGCTATACCAACATCCTTGAGAAAATAATCTGGAACAAAGTCAGTGCCTCTGCTTGCAAGATGTACAGAAATGCACGGAGCCCACAGATAATTCTCTCTTCAACAGGAAGTTTCAAAAAATACAGGTTATCCTACAGTTGAAGAGATAAATGCCAAATTGCCCTTCGTGACAGTCTAAATTTAAATGGAAACTAAGCAAGAGTTCCTGCAAATTCTCTGCAGTCATACATATATGTCTGTGAGGTAAGTTTTAACAGTTAGCTTATATCATTCGGAAGATTTCACACATTATCTGTAGTTTTGCCAGAAACACTATGGCATACAATAAGGAAAAAGAGTTTTAAAATCAGTACATGCAGGTTTTAATCCCCATGTTGTCATTAACTGCCAATTTGTTTATAACAAGTCCTATACTGTACCTGAGCTTCATTTTCTATATCTCTCCCAATGTGTGATCACTCTTTCATTTTTCTCTAAAATAATTTCTATATCTTTTTTTCTACTGCTAAAAGTCCTTGAGTCTACAAACCTCCGGTTCTAGGGGGAAAATAACTCAAAGAGAATTTAGTGAGCAGATTACATAGCCAGTGATACAATAGCAAACAGAATGTCATGTAGCTGTCTTCATTTTCAATGAGCTTTTCTTTTTCCCGCTAGAAGACAAAAGATGCTACAGATCTACCTTTTCTCAAGGTCAACAAATAAAGCTGGAAAATGAGGAAAAGAGAAATGCTAACATTTATGACACAAATTATTTAGAGCTGGAAAGCAAATCTGGCATGTGTACAAATGCTCTGGGGTTTTAACCTCCAGTTTGGACAGAAATTCAAAAGTGTCTAGTAGGCTTGAAACTGTAGTCACTTTTCCCTTCTCTCTTTCCAGTCTCTCCTATCCAGGAAACAAAACCTTTCATTTCCACTTCGGAAACACATCTTACCTATTCCTTCCATTCTATTTCTATCACCACAGCACCACCTCTTTTTCTCCCCTATCTGAACTGTTTTAATCAACAGGATTTGCTGTCTCGTCACCTTCAGGTTTCCTCCTCAAATCTGATCTCCAGACTGTTGCACTTTTATTCTTCATAGAACATGTTTTTCCAGTCTTGAATATCCTCAGAAGACACTTAATCCTTCCAATTATTGCTCAAATTCATTTCTACATTACTGTCTCCAAGGTAGCCTATGAAAACAGATAAGTAAATCAAAGCATAATGTGATCAGATTTTTATCAAGGAAATACTACCAGAGCTTCTAGGAGGAGCATCAAATCCTGAGTTGGTGGGTCAGTGAAAAATTCCAATGTTAAAAACTACCTATTCTTACTTTTTTCCTTCTCCTTAAAATCTACCCACCTTGAGTCTCAAATTGGCCATGGAGTTTTTTCTAACAACAAACCACATCAAACTTTCCTTCTCTCAAGATCACTATTCCACTTCTCTGCATTAAGCACACAAAACAGTTAATTGCTGAATATGCATCTGTTTGTATGCCCAACTAAATGCCTTACAACATCAAATAAAATAACCATGGATAAATCCAAGACACCCTCCCACCATAAAAAAATACATATCTTTGATAAGTATCTTTTTATCCTGGGTGAAAGGTGCTGTTAATATTTGTTGTTTCCTCAACAAACTCATAGCAGCTAGAATAGTGAAAGAGACTATTTTGAAAAAACAGGTGGACTGACTTATTTCTCTTAGCATGATACTCTCCAGCTCCACCCATGTTTTTGCAAATGGCAAGATTTCATTCTTTTTTATGGATGAATAATATTTCATTATATATGTATATTTATATATGTATTCACATATGTCTCAACTTCTTTATCCATTCAGCAATTGATGGACACTTCAACTCTTTACATAATTTGTTAATAATGTTGCTATAAACATCAGAGAAAGACAAATACCATATGATATTATTCATATGTGGAATTTAAAAAACAAAACAACCGAGCAAAGGAAAAAAGAGAGAGAGAGAGAGGCGAATCAAACAGACTCTTAACTATGTAGAACAAACTGATGGTTACCAGGAAGGAGGTAGGTGGGATGATGGGTTAAATAGATGGTGGGGATTAGGGAGTGTACTTGTGATGAGCACCAGTGATAGAAATGTTAAATTACTATATTGTACACCTGAAACTAATCTTACGTTGCAGGTTAACTGGAATTTAAATAAAAAACTTAAAAAAAAACAGGTGGATATGAACCTTAGAAAAATGGTTGTTTTGAACGTTCCCAATTTTGAACACATTTGGTCCTATAAACTATGTTAGATATGACTTGATGTGTTCCTGGATAATCCACAAAGTTCCTTGTATTCCCTAAGACAGTTTCAATTATATCTAAACTGCCATTTTAAACATGTCTTCTATAGGAAAATGAAATTCATACTCCACTCAAGATTCCAAAATGCATTTCCTCATCATGGTAGTGGGGAAAAGTGGAAAGAGGGATTTCATTAAGTGAAAAAGAATCTAGTCATTTACTCATTCTCTACATTGGCCCAGAAAGATTGTCAATACTCCTTCAGTAAACATTATTGTACACCTGCTAAGTGCCAGGTTCTGTTCTACACTCTAGAGATACACAGATAATTAAGACATGATTCTAACCCTCAAGGGTATGCATGAAAAAGTATTCTCCTTGAGAACTCTCTGTTCTGCCTTCACTTTAACGTAGGAAGGTTAAAACCACCCCCAGGAGATTCCTTTATATTGGTTGCTTTCTTTTCTCATCAATATTTCTGGTAGTACTCGTCACACAGCAGGCAGTGTATATTTCTTGATCAGTTGAATAGATTGCAGATAAATCAAGGCGATTCAGTTATTATTAGTTAATTGGAAAACTCCATCTGGCTAGAAGTTAAACAAAAATACAAACAGCAGAGATTCTTCTTCTTGGCCCACCTAAAGAATATTTGTGACATAATTTAAATTGATCTTGATTCCCTCTCTCGGTATAAATTTCATCTTCAGATTTATCCCATTGTCAAGGTTTTCCTGTTCTATCAGTCAACCCCAGTCTTAAGACTTAGAGCCTTGGTGCACCTGTGTGGCTCAGTCTGTTAAGCTTCCAACTTCTGCACATGGTTCATGAGTTCAAGCCCCATATCTGGTCTCTGTGATGACAGCTCAGAGCCTGGAACCTACTTCAGATTCTGTGTCTCCCCCACTTGTGCTCTTTCTCTCTCTCTCAAAATTAAACAGTAAAAAAAAGAGACAGCCTCTTCCTCTTGAACTTTTTCGGTGATCCCCAGAATATTACTCATTCCATTCTGCTACCTAATTTGGCATGGCAGCACATTCACAGAAAAACAGAATGAGCAAGAAAAGAGATGGCTCCTGATCTACCTACTAGGTCTGAAGATTCGGTCGGCAGTGGAGGTTCAGCCTGCGAGCAAGACATAATCTTCAGGATCATTAAGACTGCTTTTCCTGTGACTCAGACAAATCTGGCATCCAAGGTACAGAAAGAAAACAATGTGGGAGACAGAGAATCAAGCCAGGTGACTGCTGGAGGGTGTCAATACGGGGGTCAAGTGCTAGTAAGAAATGGGCAACTACCTGTACCTACACTGCTGTCTGTCACAGACCATATACTCCTAGAACCAATGGAAAATACCCACATAACTTGCTTTTTATTATAAAGAATCACATACCTGGCTGGGCTTCCTGATAATGTTGGATGAAGGCAGGGGTGAAGATTACAACGCTCATCTAACCAAACTTAATATCAAATCCACAGACTTCTTTTTCAAACTGTCAGTTAATATTATTACAGAAAGAAATCTCTCTTCTTTAAAAATGTAATAAAAGCATATGATAATAACACAAAGTTAGCATTTGACGTGGAGAAGTTTTGTTTTGCTTTTTAAAGTATTTCTCTATGTTTCCTAGATTTAGTTCCCTAAAGAGAAATGTTTTCCATGTCAAGCCATGAAAGACCATGAGTTTTTGGTTTGTTCTATAGGATGAGTAGTCAGGACACAAGAATCTCACTCCTGGATGGACCACAATTACAACTGTGGGAGAATCACCTGAATCTCTGTGCCTTTATTTCTCATGTGATTTCCAAGGTTTGTCTATACACCTATAATTCTGATACATACTCAGCCATTCTTACCTCATCTAATACAAGACAGTGATGTCATCTTGTCATGTTGGTGTTACACTGGTGGCCACGTATTGTTCCTTGGATCAGTATCATGTTTCTTAATTCCACATGATAAGTGGTTTTCCAAACACGGGAAAAGTGTAATCTAATTTAAATGGCCCAAGTGGGCAAATAGAGCAGTGTTTGTGATTCCACAAGTGTGTAGGCATATGCTTTCCCTGATACAGGATGCTGTTTTGTGGTATAGTGAATGTCAGCTGAATCTTCTTCTAAAAATCTTTCCAAAATTTGATTCTTCTGGAGGAACTCGTCACTTTCATGGATCAGAGAAGAATATTTCATCCGGATTCCGGGAGATGTTTTCAGAAAGGATATATCTGCAAGTAGTTGAGTGAGTATTCTGATTCAGCCTAGGAACACCATCCTATCAGAAAGAGAACACTACAGGGTGACTGCCTCTTCGGATAATATAATACAAGTGAGATTTATTTAATTATAAAAGAGAACTTTCCTTCACTCTAAGCTGATTCTTAGGTCATTCACTAGTATCACTGGCAGTGGAAAATATAAGAAACTACCTTAGATAATACCTCTTAGTTATGTTACAGTCTGACTCATTGCTAAAAAGAAGAAAAAGACTCAGAGACAAGAAGGATTGATATCACATTGCTCTGGAATCCCTTTTATGCTCACTGGGAAAATGGAGTGCAGCTCCCCCGTGGGAAACCAAACTGGTACTGTAGCACTTAACATGCAAAGGTGACTCTACCTAGATGATTGCCCTTAATGTATACCATCACTCTCTATGAAGAGCTTCTGCTGTTTCATATGGGAGGGGACCTGGGGCTCAGAGAGGTGATGAAGCCAGGCAAACCCCAGTTGGTGGGGTGTGGGGAGGGGCTGCAATGTAGATACTCTAGTTCCCAATTTTACTTTCTACATTTTCACATTTAACCAATCTCTTGACTCTCCACACCATTTGTGCCTAGGTCTGGGACAAATTCATGGAATAATAGGTTTTCCATATGTAGAAACCAATTGGGAAAATAGAGGAGAGAGAGAGAGACAGAGAGAGACAGAGAGAGAGAGAGAGATCAATTCAAAACATTCATTGTTTTTCTCCAAAAACTGCAGACACATGATTTAAGTTGCATACCTTTTTCAAATAGTGTATGTAGCCAAAGAGTAGTACAGTAAATAGAACTACGAATTAGAGTCAAAAATGATGCTTCGATTTATGTTTGATAGCACTAACATTCCTGCCACGGGTGTCTGAGATGCTTTGGTGTGAGAAGTTCCTTATTTCTCAAGTACTCTACCGGGCTCACAGAAGAGTTCAACTACAACTTGATCAGTGATTACATTCAATTATGACTACCTCAAAACATGAGGTGTCTAACTTCAGTAAATGTGAATGTTTTGTTTTAGAAAAGAAAAAATTAAGAAGAAAGCACGTTGTAGGTTGACAGCAGTTTTTACTACCCTTGCATTTGATATTAAAAAATTCCCTGTTTTATTCATCATGGGTCCCCCATGTACTAAATAATGGGAGGAGGAGAGCATTCAGATGGGATTTCCCAATTCTTCTTTAATGAGAGGCTTCTCCTAGCTACCTCCTGCTGAATCCTGCGGTGACATCTGCCCAACTCTGATAACAAAAGAACAAAAGAACAAACCACTGGTGTACTTAAAGTTTCATCAGGGGTATCGCCAAGTCATCAAGTCAAACCAGAATACCAAAGAAAAAGAAACAAGGTGGGGGACGGGAGACACAAAATAATATCTTTATTTTTAATTATATTTCCATGATTGAGCAAACCTCATTTTAAGTGGCTCCTATCCCTTAGGAAGAAGTTGATAGGCAAACCATTCCAGCTTACTAATAAGCAAGAAATCAGCCCATCTGCCCATTATTCTGCAACAGTCCCCAGGGCATTCTCTCCCCTTAAATAAATAAATCCAAGGCAAGATGAATGGATGGTTCAGAGAAAGACAAATATCTCTGAACAAGATGAAATAAAAAGAAATATTGAACTAAAAATTACATTAATTATAAAATTAATTTTTCTAATGTATATCTACAGACGTCTCAACATTAATAATGTTATTTAACTCTTCCTTTTGTTTATTTTAATTAAAATTTACAATTTATTTCAAAGACATTTTGGCAAACTTCAAATTACAGTCACAGAATTGGCAGATAAGACAATTCAAGTCATCTGCTAAGTATTTTTCAAGCAACTAAATATCTCAAATCTTAAGGAAAAACAACCATTCATTATCTTAGTCAAGCTTTCCAGGATGGTAATTTCACTATTCTCTTTGTCTTTCTAATATTTATTACTCACATAGTCACCAAAAATATCTTTTTACTTTTACTGAACCCATTTTCCATTTATCTCAGTATAAAAAGGAAAGGATCAAACTCCCCCTCACCCAAAAACAAAAACAAAAACAAAACCTCTTCCTGTACTATAAGTATCTATAAGTACTATTAGCATCTACATGATTAAGTTTTAACTTACCTTTTTTAAAAAATTTTCTGGCTAGAACCATCCTAATTTCTTAAACCTATATTCGTGGGTGACCTTCTTTTTCTTTCTACCATTTGGATTACATTTTTTAAAGTTTGGTTTATTTTTAATCTTTTTTGAGAGAGAGAGGATGCAAGTGAGCAAAGGGCAGAGAGAGAGAGACAGACAGAAACAGAGAGAGACAGAGAAGCGGGGCTCACCAGGGGCTTGTGCCCAGCGGAAGCAGGGCTTGAGATCACCAGACGTGCATCTGGAAGCCACGTATTATGAGATCATGACCTGAGCCCAAGTCAGATGCTTAACTGACTGAGCCATCTGGGTGCCCTGGATTACATTCTAACTACTCTTGAGTTTTACCTTTTGGTTCTTAAAGCACCTTGGCAATTCACAAACATGGAATTAGTAAAAACCACAGTCAGTATGGTGCAGACATTTTTAAACAGTGGCAACATATTGCTGACTCATATTCAGCTCTTTCCCATATTTCTTTCCTGATCTTTCATTTCTTAGGCTGAGTCCAATCCTGTATTTACATTATAAAGGGCACCATACTTCTCTGCATATAATTTTTATTCTGTTTACAAAACTATTTGAATTTTTATTCTATCATTTAGGGTTTCACCTAATTTAAACATTAATACAAATATGGCAGACATATTCTAGATTCTTTTTTCCAGGCCATCTAGAAAGATATTAAATCAAGTGACCTCAAACTCCATCCCATAACTTGATCTCAGAAGAAGGGACTGAACTATGGAGAACCACATAGGTTCTTGCTTCAGGTTCTCTTCTCTTCTCAACAGGTCAGCCAGGCTAGAAAGGACCACTTTGTTTAGAAAAGTATCAAGTGAGTCAAATATCAGACTTTCCATTCTCTGGATGGCTGGCCTTCCCCTTATAAGTTATATGATTTATTTTTTTTTTTACTGTAATATGAAGAAGGTACATTCTTCCAATTTTTAGTTCTACAGATGAAACACATTCTTCTTTTTCAAAATCACCCACCTATACACCATCATTCTGTTGCCTTTTGGTAGTTATAATTCACATAGCACACTAGACATTTTTTAATGTTTTATTTATTTCTGAGAGAGAGAGAGAGAGACAGTGTGAGCAGGGGAGGGTCAGAGAGAGATGGAGATACAGAACCTGAAACAGGCTCCATGCTCTGGGCTAGCTGTCAGGACAGAGCCCAATGCGGGGCTCAAACCATGTACCGTGAGATCATGACCTGAGCCAAAGTCAGATGCTTAACCGACTGAGCCACTCAGGCATCCCTAGATATATTTTTTTTTAATTTGAGAAAAAGAGTATGCACCTGAGCCAAAGTCAAGAGTCTAACACTCAACTGACTGGGCCACTCAGGTGCCCCTAGATATTATTTTTTAAATATATATGTTTTATCCTAGATAATAAATGTCATTTTTTACTTTCATTAAAAAAGCATACCTCAGGAGCAGATAAACCAAAAAGTAAACATTTCAATTTTACATTTCAATTTCAAATAGAACAATGAGAAAATCATGCAAAATTGTGTGAATATTAATCAAGTGATAAGATATATGTGCTGTCTTATTTCTCTTATAACTTAAGAATAAGCCAATAAGTGTCCCTGTAACTCTACCTCCTTAATTTACCCAGGAGTTTTGGAAAAAAAGGTATTTGAGTTGTCGAGGTAAGTTTGTCAGGGTCCCTGGTTGGCTCAGTCAGTTAAACAACCGACTCTTGATTTGGGCTCAAGTCTTGATCTCATGGTTTGTAAGTTCCAGACCCACGTCAGGCTCCATGCTGATAACACAGAGCCTGCTTGGGATTCTCTCTCTCTCTCTCTCTCTCTCTCTCTCTCTGCTTCTCCTCTGCTCACACTGTTGCATGTTCTCTCAAAATAAATAAATATATATATATATATATGATAAGCTTATCATCCTGAGGCATGGAGGTACAGAGAAAACCCACAGGCAAGAATGAGGAGACATGGACAGGTCAGGCTTTACTCGTAGGTGTGTACTACTTCTGAGCAGATCACTCCAACTCACTGGACCTCAGACCAACCGATCACTATGGTTCTTGTAAGCTCCACATGTCCATTTGGTTTTATAGAAATTTCTGCCACATTCATTTGCAGTATCTTTTTTAAAATACCCAGATCCCCATGTATCATAAAACCCCTTGCTTTAGAGTAATTCTGCTTTCTTAAGATATTATTTTTCTAGGAAAAATGACAAGTAATATATAATCTATGCTTTTTTATGTGTTAAAATTGCCTGGAGTTTTTCCAATTATTCTGAATCCAGGTTTTTATTTTAATCTCCTAAATTCACTCAACTGTGTTGACACCAAATATGATCAAGCCAGCAGAAACCGAGTTGCACTAACAGAACACATAGCAACCTGTCACTCCAAGATGTTAATGTATATTCATACTCCGGGCTTGCATTCACTGACTCCTTCAATCCCCTATGTGAGGAGACTATGCATATTTGGTTCATATAAAGCAATTTATCATGAAAGTAATGGCCATTGAGGTATCTCCTGCAAACTTTGAGTTAGCAAATTGTTCTTCTCCATCGTGGAAACAGCACATGTTTTCCTTTGTCCCGAATTGGATGTAGGCACACTCCATAAGCATCCTTCTCACTTATTCTACATTTCTTATTCTGAAACTGGCTGCAAAGCAAACACCTTGGCAGCACAAGGTTAAATTCTGAATTAAGCCCCAAAATAAAAACCTGATAAAAGGTCCCCTTTCCTTTGGGTTGCTGTAAAATAAACTCCAGCCTTCCTTCAGGACTCCAAACATAATTATTTCTCCTCTGCTCTATCACACCCTTTTTACATGTTTCTATTCCAGTTCTTATGCACTGTCCTGCAATCATTTGTTAATGTATTAATGCCAACTTACTTCCTGCCTACATAATAAATGCAAATAAATGTTTTTATAACTTTGCATTTTATAACTCCTAGTGCCTAATCCAGTGTCCGGCACATTAACAGGCGATTAACATATCTGATGAAAGAGAGTTCACAGATGTTCCCTCCATTTTTTCTGACTTGCTATGCCCTGACTTACCTCCTGGACAGTATCACTGGCCTTTCCCTCTGTTCACAGCTATACCTTTGTTTGGCTCCCCTTTATGCCTTCTTTGGGTCTTTTCCCAAATGTGACTTCCTATAGAAGCTCTGTCCTGTTAGATCAGTTGTTTGTCCGCTCTGTGCTCTCACTGTACCTTACACTCCCCGGCCGGGGACATATTACTCCACTGCAATGTCCATGTTCCCAGCTAAACACAAGTAGATATGTGCAAACTGTTTACTATCACCACTAGGGCGTAATCCACAGAAGGCCCCAAATAAGTGTTTTTAGGATGGATGAATGTCAGTCACCTATCTTAATAGCTTTACTGGAGCTGAAGAAATACATTTGAAATTTGAAATAAATAAATAGACAGGCTAAAGGAATGCACATTTTATACCACCATAATTTTGTTATTTATAACATCAACAAAACCGTGCCACCACATTACATGACACCATGATAGTGTGTTGTAAAAAAGAAATCAATCATTTTACCCAAAGCCACCATTTCTAAATAAATCCACTAGTCTCCCTACTGTATATGAGCTGTATTTCTGTTTTTTAGGGAATTTCAACAAAAACAAAGACTTCTATCTCTACTTATCTCCTGTATACCTCCCAATAGGAGATTTATGTTTAACTTTTATGAAACAACAGGCTAACAGGAATTTTTAAATTCTCGAAAATAGTAGCGTACCTTACCACTCAAAAGAGCTAAAAGAAAATGGCTGAAAGGCACTGGGGACATGAGCTCTTCCTTAGCTCTTGGCAACCTGATATAATGCTAGAGTCCTGGGGATATGAGCGTGTGGTTCAGCTCAGGCAATAGTAGCCCCAGAAGGGGACAGACAGAGTTCAGTAGAAGGGCTGCCTGTAAACATTTAGAGATCAGTTTCTATACAGTCAGCATAAATACTTGGCTCAGGTTGGCTCCACAGTGGTATTATTTGAATTACAACCCACCTCTAAGGAACAAAGACCATGAGTCTGGAGACATTACTACATGCTAGAGTGACTTTCACACATAGGATGGGTACTATTATCTCCTGCAACCTGGAAGTTAGTAAAGGTATTGAGCTTCTGAATATATGCTGACTATACTGAAATAATGATTCAAAATTCTACTCATCATTCCACCCAGAAGTGACCAAGAAATGTTGTTTCAACTGTTCACACCATAGAGCACTTCACATTTGTCACCAGACATGCAAGTCAAAAGAAGTCACTTACTCTCCAAGATAACAACGACAATGAAGAAAGTGTATCACCATCCAGCTTCAGGCAAACACAGATGCTCCCCATTTCCAACTCACTGTCTCCTCTGAAACCAATGGATTCCTCCACTCTCATCCCGGTCCCTTTTCTCTTTGTATCCAGGCTCTTGGAAAAGTGGCATACCTCTGGAGCTTCCGGTTTCTCACCTCTAACTCCATTAACCTTCTCCAATCTGGCTTCCATCCCAACTACTGCAAAGGGCCACCCTTTCCAAGGTTTCCAATAACCTCCTCTCAGCCAAATCAAACTGCTTCTTTCCTGGACTGATCATTTTATTTCATTCCTCCAAAAGGCTAGTCAGCACAGTCCACCACCATGAATAACTTCCTTCTCCTTGATTCTGCACTTCCAGACATTGTCCTGCACTTCGCGCTATGATCCCACCTTCTTCAGTCATTTCTGTCATTTTTCTTTGCAATCCTATTAGGTCTTTTTAAGCCAGATTTGACTATGCTTCACAGCTTCACATTTTGGCCCTTTCCTGTAAATGGCTGCTCTCAGGATTATCAAAGCTCTCTGTCCACTGCAAATACTTCAGTCGGTCAAATTTCTCTATAAAAATTCAATCCAATGAAAGTTTTGATAAAAATATTTCCGATTATCAGTTGTTAATCCACAGCAGCAGTTAAAGAGGTACAAGTAGACACTTAGAATAGTGCCCCCAAGGAACTTAGAATAGAGCCCTCTGGCACAAGAAGAAATCTTAGAGATAGTCTAGACTTTAGGACATAGATCCCAGCCGTCCTTGGGCTGGAGATGGCTTCACTGTGTAGCCTCATTGTGTTTAGTTTGGCCCACACAGTTTTTGTTTTTGTTAGAATTCACTTTAAAATGTCAGGAGGTTTGGGGGCACCTGGGTGCGTTAGTCAAATAAGTGTCTGACTCTTGATTTAGGCTCAGGTCATGACCTCTTGGCTTGTGGATATGTATCTCACAGTTTGTGAGTTCGAGCCCCACATTGGACTCTGTGCTGACAGCTCAGAACCTGCTTGGGATTTTTTTGTCTCCCTCTCTGTCTTCCTTACCTGCTTAGGACTCTCTCTCCCCCTCCCCTGCTCACTTTCTCTCTCTCAAAATAAATACATAAATAAACATTAAAAAGAAAAGTCAGGAGTTTTGGTATCAAAATTCTGATTTCTTATTTCTTCTGAAAACTCAGATCTGGCAACACGGGGTTCACATATCTACATGGAAACAATAAGTAGAGCTAAATTGTAGCAGTTCCCTTTAGAGAGAGCTTTGCTTTCCACATCTCAGGTCCCAAGTGTCAGTTGCCATATATCACAGCACCTGTGTTGGTGGGTGTTGTTTTTCCTTAAGAAATGTATCTCATTTTCTGTGTCTATCAATGTCAAAGTGCAAAAGGACCAAGAAACCAAGCAATTCTTCTTTTGCCCATCCAGCTTCATTCATTTACTTACCCTGTCTGTTCCTATTGTAATTTATATCTCTGGTCTCCTTATAAGTTAGGAAATGTATGCACATAAAGATGAAATAGTCTATATAAGTTTACCTATGTATAATTTCTCACTTTTCAAATTACATAGCTATTAGTTATACTGCCCATACAGCCACATCTCACAAAAACCTGCTTTCCACAAAATTATTCCCTTCCCCCAATCATTAGCAATGTGCATTTACACACCGCAGATAAAAAAAGAAAGAGGCACTCATTGACCATTCACAAGAACCCAAGAAAAAACATACAAAGTTAATTACAACTGCATAAGGAGATAACTTTATTCATTTGAAGAAATGTGGGTATGGTCCAAGAGAAGCCTTAGAAAATGTCACAAAGATTAATCTTTAGCAATGTTTTGAATAGAAGAAACATTATATACCAGGACTTTGGAGATTATCCATCAAGGAACAAAGAGAGAGAGAAATTTATGTTTGTTTGGACAAAGTGAAGAATACAACTGGAAATGGTCCTATCAGGAAATAAATATGGGAGGAGAGGGTGGCAAGATGAAGTAAAGTATATAAGAACAGCCAGGGAGACTACTAATACCCACATACATACCTCCTGTGCTGCCACAATTCTTATATCATGAGAAGGGTCAGGGATGGGGGAGTTCATGCGGGCGGTCCTTTTATATATGCTGCTTTGTTTTTTAAAAAATGCAATGTGATTAGAGTGGCATCTAAGGATTGATCCTGGCTGTTATTTTTAGGATAAAATAGGGAAGAAGGCAGAGAAGAGCAAAAGAAAATAATGAGAACAGAAAGGAATAATGAGGGGTACTTTGTACAAGGATTACAAATGTAAGAATTAGAGGAAAAAAAGATAATGACTTTCAGAATTTTAGTTTTTGGGTAATTAATGAGAGAACATTCCTAGAGTATCAATTGTATGCTACAGAAACCAACAGGTACAAAACAGACATGAAATACAGTTTCTAAAAATTAACACAATTCAATTAACTATAAATGTAAAGATAAGGGGCGTATGGGAAGTCTCTGTACCTTACTCTTAATTTTGATGTGAATCTAAAATGATTTTTTTTAAAAAGTCTTTTTTTTTTTAAAGAAAGATTTCTTTTATTTTAAAACCCAAAGAAAAATATATGCTGGAAAAGATTAATTTTTAGTATGTTTAATAACACATTCTTTATACATTTTACTACTACCACAGGGCCTAAAATTTTGCAACTAACAAATATTTAGCACTGATAACCTAAATTGTACTATCTTCTAGCCTCAAGCAATAATTTGTACACAGTATTCATTTTATGCTCTTTGTAAGGTTGGGAAGTAGAGGTGTATTTAAATTTGCATAATATCCTTGGAGTCTTTAGGATAAAAGCTCTACACTTCTTACAAAGACACAGGAGAAATGGGTTTGTCCTGGAGAACTTTGCAATTACCATGCTGGCCCCAGGCCCTGTGGCTATTGCTATAGTTACAAAACTCCTGGCAGGGACAGTTAGGAGTATCCCCTTGAGTGTCTTGAATTTTTTCGTGTGTGTTTCACTTGTTTGTTTTTGTAGATCAAGGAACATTTTTGCAGCGTTTTAAAGGTGCCTTTTGTGATCTGAATTCACTCTATTTTTTGGTCTTCATTTATGGACTGATGCACTCCTGTTTTCCTTTCCCATCCATGCTCCAAGCTAGTTTTGAATATTAGACGCCTCTAGAACTGTGTACATATTTTTAAAAATCCATTTTAACATATATTACTTCTATAAGAATTTAAGTAATAGAAGGAGAAATCTTCCCTTTCACTGTCACTTCATTGTACCAGTTATGCTAACCTCTTGAAATTCAGCAGCACTGCACCCATCAGGATGGAAAAAGCATAATGAGGCAAATTTGGCTAATTTTTCAGGACTTATTATTGCATCATCCAGTCAATGAAAGGTGATATGAAGTTTCTGCTAAAAATAGGGCATGGTTCTTATGACACCAAACCACTCCCTTAACTCCCTCAAGGTTAAATGAATTCGTGTCATTGACAGAAGCAGCAGTGATTATATTTTTGGTTTTTAAAAATTTTTATCATGTTTAGCTCTAATGGATGCAATACACCCTAAAATTCCACATACAGTCAGTGCCTACTCACTGACAATGGTCAAGAGCCTGTAGGATGTGACCAGGGGTCCAGGCCTACCAAGTACTAGGTACCTCTCTGAACCGTTCTGTGCCACTGTGAAGGGTGAAGGGTTTGTACCAGAGTCCCGTCCAATTGGGCAGTGCCATTACCTTAGAGCTGACTATCAAATACAATATAGATGAGAAAGATGCAACTTAAGGAAGATGAACTAGAATAGAACTTAACGGATAAGCCTGCTTGCAATCTGGTAAAATATACACTTCATAAATGATGGAACTATGATGTTGAATTTGTCATAAAATAATGATGTATAGATTAGTTGTGCTATCACATACATATGATCTGCAACACTGTACACACAGATTGATAATCTGCCCTACTTTCCCTTCCCATGGGGGGAAAGATACACACAAACACGTACATGTGCACACACAACTCTTTGTAGAAGCAAACTGGCCAGATCCCTTGCCCAGCAAAGAATCCCAAAGGTTTTATCTATTGATATAAAATTACCGAAACAGGAGAAACATTTAGAAGTTCCAAAGATTTAGGGGAAAAAAAAGAAATAGGAGAGAAAAAGAAAGCTATCCATGGGCTGTTGACTTCAAAGTGGGAAGCTTCGTGTTATGTTAATATGCTAAAGCATAGTTACTTCTTTTTTTTTTTTTGATGTTCTTTTTATTATTATTATTATTATTTTTACAAATAGTTTATTGTCAAATTAGTTTCCACATAACACTCAGTGCTCATCCCCACAAGTGTCCTCCTCCATGCCCATCCCCCCTCCCCCCCACATCCATCAGTCCTCAGTTTTTGTCAGCATTCAAGAGTAAGCATAGTTACTTCTTAAAGCAGTTTTATCTAAGTGGTTTTTCTGTCCCTTTAGATTCCAAACACACAATACATACTTGTGTGTAACACAGATTTAACAAGCCATCACATAGGGAAGTAGAGAGGTTGCCACAAATCCATGATAAAATATCTCAGCCAATGAAGTACAGATACATGTATGTATTTCAGAAAGTCATCTGCTTATAAAGATAGTAAAGTTATTTTCCAAGATAATGTTGTTTGACATTTAAAAAGTCATACAAGAGAGGGGTGCCTGGGTGGCTCAGTCGGTTAAGTGTCAGACTTCAGCTCAGGTCATGATCTCATGGTTCATGGGTTCGAGCCCCACATCAGATTCTGTGCTGACAGCTAGCTCAGAGCCTGGAGCCTGTTTCAGATTCTGTGTCTACCCTCTCTCTCTGACCCTCCCCTGCTCACACTGTCTCTCTCTCAGAAATAAATAAAAAACATTTTTAAAAATGTACAAATAAATTTATTAAAAACTTCAAAAAAATAAAAAACCAAAAACCATACAAGATAAAATGGGGTCCAATCCAGTAGAGGTAAATAAAAAATGTCCAAAGAATTTAGCTCTCTGCTCCTCAGGAATCCAGTCTGGATTTTTCCCCCCCTGATTCTGCATTGAATATGCTTTCTCAACTCAGGATCAATAACCAGAGGCTCTCTATATCATTTTGGAAGCTCTTTTACCACAAAGCTGACGTGAATGTTATATATTTAAAGTTTATTTTTAAAAAATACCAGCAATGAAACATGAAGCATCACCTAGGGTATCAATAGTTAAGTAACTGAGAGTAGTATTCACTATTGTCAGAATTAATACAAGGCTTAAAGTTTGTGGGTTACATGACCTGAACGTTTTGCAGCCCTAAAAGAAAAGCTTTTAATTGTATGAGATTTCTCTTAAATAAATCCTTTTTATATTTCAGATTCTTAAACTTTAGTAAATACATTGGAAGAATTCTTACTTAACGCCACGTTACCTTAAAAGAAACAACAACGGAAAATGAGAGGACGTGTTGGATTTAATCACTGGCATAAATGGTCAGTCATTTTGGCTAACTTGGTCTCATCTGGGTCATTAGAGAATCATGAAACTGTTACACAAAATCGCCAAGTGTTTTCAGTGCTAGTTTTGAGTCAGGTGAGGCTGAATCATATGGGTGACTAATGATTACCGGACTATGAAAAAAATGTGAAAGAGCTGCATTATTTGAACTTCCCATCACAAAGGGAGAAAGAAATTTCTGATAGCCCGCACTGTCTTCATTTGAGAAATTAAGAAACTTGCCAAGGAGCTATTGAAATTCAGCGATGCGTCTACATCTGGTAGATCACGGAGTGATGTGCTTTCTATATGAAGATTTGCCTTAGGATGTGAATTCACATTGTCTTCTGTATTAGAACATGTAGTTTTAAGGAACAAAAGAGTCAAGAAAATCGAATAGACATCCGTCTGATTCTAAGTTGTATCACAATGGTCTCTTCCTCTTTTGAATAATAATTATTTCTTCTCTAGTGCTTTATTGTTTATAAATGTTATTCATATTATCTCATTTGATCTTCTCAAGAGCTCAAAGAGGTGAGTAGGTTTAACCTAGCAGCATAGGGAAGCATTTGAAAATGCAAACACTTGCTTCTTTCCTCTCTCTAGAATTCTTCAGTCCTTTCAGGTTTTTACCCTCAAAATGCCACCTTTTGCCATGAGATCATCGCCGGTGACTGTACGAACATTACAAATCATCCCACATGTTTCATGCTTTCTCCTTCTTTTTTTCTTCTTTGCACTATCACTCCGATGTATGCTCTGTTTTCTTTTTAAAACATTTTGTTCATTTGCTTCCCTTGTTAGAACATAGGCTGTAAGAGCCCCTGCTGTTGCCCTTTTAGTCTACCTTTTTCATGGCTACATCTCCAGCTTCAGGAAAAAGTGTCTGGCCCCTGTAGGTGTCCAGTAGGTACTCTTTAAATGAATACAATCAGATTTCGGTCTCGTCCATTCTGCTGTCTAACACTGTTCATAGATCCTATCACTTAAGGTTGTTAGGAGGATTAAATCAACTAAGACATGCAAAGTACCTCGCATGTAATAAGCATAGAATCAATATAAGCCACTGTTGTCTTCGTTTTTCAGGTACTTCAACTGAGATTTAGAGAAGTTAAATGACTTTTCTAAATCATACAGGAAATATCTAATAGTGTCTGGCCAGGATCTCCTTGATCTTCATTCCACTGTTTTTAAACAGATCTTTCAATACCATAAGTGTTACCTACTGTACAATGAACCTATTGAAAAATGCTTTGGAATAAAATGAAAAATAGCTACCATTTATTCAATGTTTACCATGAGCCTGACATTTTGCTTTACATTATTTTTTTCTGCTAATACTCATTAAGGACACTCTAAGATTGATTCTACTATCATCCTTGTGCTATTGGTAATTTTTTATTTAAAAAATTGAGGCATAGAAATGTTAAATAACTTGACCAAGTTCCTAGAGCTAAGAAGAGGAAGAGCTGGGATCTGCTCTAAGGTCCTATAGCTCCAGAGCCCTTAAGGGTCACACCATACCTACGCCCACTTTTCCCTCCACTTGGCACTGGTCTCCACCCTCTCGCTGCAGAGAGTTTATAGGTGTTCACCCTCGAGAGAGTCTAAGGGGGTCTGGTTTTGAGTGGTTCATGGGAGAAGAGAATAGTCTATGTCCCAGAAACCCCTGAAACATCTCATACTCAGAATCTAGCGGAATAATAGGAATGTGCAATGGGAAGAAGTGTTATGCTCAAAAAGTACAGGGCCCTCTGAATTATCTCTTCGTGTATAATAGCTTCTATTCATTGGGACTTAAGAGAAAGAAAAATCCCTTTACTCGCTGTGCTTTGAAGACTTTTACATCATTGCTTCTCACATTCCAATAATTCAGCAGAAACAGCTGTTCTTCTGTCCTGGGCAAGAAGCCATGAACTGCATTGCAATGAACATGTTCCAGGCCATTATTATCTATTAGTTAATGCTATAGCTCCTGCTTTATAATAAATGAGTATCTGCTGAAAAAAAGTGAAAAGAGAGAAAAAAATCATTTATTATTTCTATTTCTCTAACCCAAAGCAATGCCTTGAATTTCTACTCCTATCCTCTAAATGAACTATTACACTAGTCTCTCCATTTTTCAAATAAATTCATTAAGAATCTCACTTTGTCTTTTGGTAGAATACAGACCAGAAATACTTTATCATTAAAACTGTTTCATAAACAAAAGAGAAGGATATCTTTGGCTCAGGGGGTCAAAAAAATATAAGCAAAAAAAATCCAAGACAGTGAAAACGGGATATGTCTTGCATATAAATTTTTTAGCTGACAAATACTTAAAATAGAAAAATTCTGCACAGCTGGTATCAATCTAATGACTGAATAACCAGTTACATAGCACTTGTGAATCACAGCAAGACCAAAATATTTTTTTTTAATCTTTATTTATTTTTGAGAGAGAAACAGAGTGCAAGCAGTGGAGGGACAGAGAAAAGGGAAGACACAGAATCTGTAGCAGGCTCCAGGCTCTGAGCTGTCAGCACAGAGCCTGACACAGGAGTCAAACTCTCAAACAGTGAGTTCATGACCTGAGCTGAAATCTGCGGCTTAACTGACTGAGCCACCCATGCGCCCCAAGCCAATATATCTTTAATGCAATAAACAACAACCAACGTTTGAAGTTTGCTCCATTATCTAGACAGTTGAAATACATTTGTTAGATGACAGCGAATGCCTTCTTCATATACACTTAGTTTAGAAATAAAATCCACAACATAAGTACATTCAGTTGCATTCAGGAATACATACACTATTTTCCTGGATTTTTATGATCATAAAAGAATAGCTTGGCTGTTTCAGATTTTAGCCTAGTGAAATAACTCTACTAGAAAACAAGAAAATGGGAGCTTTCTCCTTAAAACCTAATAATGGTCCAAAACGACATTCTCAGAAGTACTGAATTTTGTTGAATACCATTATAATTTTTTCATGTAACAGTATTTAGGCTTAAAATGATTGTGAATCTGTGTTCATAAATACATACTTCTTAATTTTTTAACACCAAATCCATTCTCTCAAAAAATTTAAATACTAACAAGAATAAAAATAACTGTATTTATTCAATCATTAAAAACAAATATGATTTTTTTCTGGAATATTTTGTGTGTGTTTTGTTTCACCTGATTTATTTCCATCCATAAAATTAAAGGCTACACAAGATAAATAAAAACATTTAACTGTAATTATTTTGCTTGGAAGAACTTTTATAAATCTAGGGCAGATTTCTGATACAAAAAGTGTGTTCACAACTTTATTTACAAGTGTGGTTAAAGTAACATGTTCTCTGTGTATCTACTTCACACTATATGTGTAGTGACAGAACTGATGAGAACTTCTAACCAGATATTAATGAGAAATACAAACTACTTTTCAAAAAATGTTTGTTTATTTTTGAGAGAGAGAGAGAGAGAGCACACAGGAGGGCCAGAGACAGGGCCAGAGACAAGCTAGAGACAGAGACCGAAGTGGGTTCCAGGCTGACAGCAGAGAGCTTGATGCTGGGCTCGAGTTCATGAACTGTGAGATCATGCAGTCGGACGCTGAACCTACTGAGCCACCCTGGCACCCCAGTATGAAATACTTTTGACAGGCATAATTTGAAATTAAGAAAAAAAAAACACTGGCAGATAATTAACTCATTTTTTATATATAGAATCAATAAGTATGTATATCTTTAAATGTAAGTATATACACACATCTTTAATTGCTAATTTAAATTAAAAGTTTTGAAATCCAATTTTAGTATATGTCCTGTCAAAGCGAGCACAAAAGTTTTGAAATCCTACCATAAACACTCAAGAAGAAGAAGGTGACATTGTTCCCCTACACTAGTTAATTTGGGAAGAAGTCCAATAGTTTAGTAGATTTGGCTTCATCTCGGATTTATGTGTCAACTTAGATGAAAGGAATAATAATCACAGAGAATTATAGAATTAACACAAGAAACTGATATCCTTACAAGACTCAGCAACCCAACTCTGCCCAGTCACATCCCAAGGAAATGGGGAAGATGAGAAGAGAGGTGCCAGCCAAAAAATTAGCCGTTCAGGAAGAAAGGGACGGATGTAGTTGCCTATTGGCAGCTGAAACAAGGCCAGGGACAATCTGGAAAAATATCTCCCAGGCCTCAGGCTCCTGTGATCCTGTAGGACGACAGGAAGAAAAACCATGTCGATGTGAGAATTGGTATATTCCTTCCAGTTTTACTTTGGTTGGCCCCAGCTATGCCTCTGAAAAAAAAAAAATCATCTCACTTACCACGTAAAGAAAACACCCTTTAGACCCTATGCCTAAACTAAATTTAACTGGGAAGCTGTCAAATAGTAAAGAATGATTTAATTTATCTTCCATTCACATAGGCTTTTGTCCTAGGAGAATACGAGTGACTCCTGTGACATTGACTCTTAACACAACAGTTCCTTAGAGATTTTGCTACCAAAGTAAAAACTATGCATTTTAATTGTAAGCTGGTGTTTTGATTGATGGTCAATGACTAAAATCCCTCAAAGTATGGCCCTTCCTCCAAGATAGACTTAATTTCACATTTTCTCCATGTCACAACCACGAGCTTTGTAAAATGACTGGCTGTCAAGTTGCCTGTGTTTTATATCATTAATTTCAGCCAGTTGCCTCCAGCTACAGAATACTGGTCTCATCAGTCTGAACAGGCAGACATGAGACTGACTGACAATGAAAGCACTCTTTAAAAATCTAATGCACTAAACATTTCATCTTGTTATTTTCAAGGGAAATATCAACAAGAAGGGTGATAAATTCCCATTGTTTTCATACATATTACTTTGAACTTTTCTTCTTTTTATCCCATTAGGTCTACAAAGGAAAGAGTATCTTAGCAGCCCTTTTCTTTTACACCCACCACATCCAATTATTTGGAAAATGAAATGTTTTCAACATCTGAGGATCAGGCCTCATGGGTCATTTGACACTGAAATAAAGGTAGAGAGAAAAAGCTTTTCAGAACAATCGGTATGGATCTCACTGCATCATATACCATTGGTTTGGTGTGTCTAGTTAATAGGTGCTTCCATACAAACTGCATGCCGTGACTAAGATTCACCCTTCACCAGCCAAGGTTTTCTAATCCATTTTCAAGTGCACTTGAAACAATTGGAGCATTAAAGGTCCATATGAAAATCTACATGTTAATGAGATGTAAAGCCAAGGTTTGGATCGAACCCAAATAATATGGGTTCCTAAATGATTTACAGTTGTAGCATACTTCATAAGAGTCTATTAGCTAAATTTTAGAGTTTTCAGAAATTGTATTATAGTTCTCATTTCTGCAATGTTGGTTTTAGCTTTTCTCTTCTATGATAGGCCAAAGTAGAGACTTCGGTCTTGCTGACCTTTCTCTTGAAAGAAAAAAAAAAATAAAAAATGACTATGCTTACTACTAGGTATTTACCCAAAGGATACAAAACTACTGATTCAAAGGGGTACATGCACCCCAATGTTTATAGCAGCATTATCTACAATACCCAAAATTTGGAAACATACCAAGTGACCATCGACTGATGTATGGATAAAGGAGATCTGGTACACATACACACACACACACACACACACACACACACACACATTGGAATAGTATTTAGCCATAAAAAAGAATGAAATCTTGCTATTTGCAATGACATGGATGGAGCTAGAGAGTATTATGCTAAGCGAAATAAATCAAAGAAAGATAAATACCATATGACTTTCCTCATATGTAGAATTTAATAAGCGAAAGAAAAAAGCAGGAGGGAAAAGAGAGAAAGGCAAACCAAGAAACAGACTCGGAACTGTAGAGAACAAACTAATGGTTACAGAGGGGAGGAGAGAGGGATGGGTGAAATAGGTGAAGAGGATTAAGGAGCAGCTTGTGGTGATGAGCACAGGGTGATATATGGAACTGGTAAATCACTACATTATAGACCTGAAACTAATATTACACTGTATGTTAAATAACTGGAATTTAAATAAAAACCTAAAAGAACAAAAACACTTCTATACTCATATATAGTGCACACTGGGCTTCACCCTTTGTTTATTTCTGTATCTATTTTCTTCAGAGTCCATATTGTCAACCACAGTGCTGCTCACAAAACAGAAGACTGACCAAATCAGAGTTTTCACACACCCAAGACATTTCCCAAAAGTGAAATGGATGCTTAGAAAAATTTAAGCTATCTATTGTACTCAAGGAATATGAAATAAGTTTAATACTTAGCTAAACAAAATAGAAAACAAACTTTTGCAAAAGACAATCCAGCAGCATACAGTGAGGTAAAAAAAATTAGCTACAAAGCCTTTGAGACACTTTTAAATTAAAGATTAAGAGCTGTTAGGGCACCTGGCTGGCTCAGTTGGTAGAGCTTGTGACTCTTGACCTCAGGGTTGTGAGTTTAAGCACCATGCTGGGTGTAGAGATTACTTAAAAATAAACTCTTTTAAAAAAATTAAGCTCTGTTACGCTAACGGTAATTCTCTTTCACCTGCTAGAGAGAGGAATTGGGCTGAGGGTATGGAGACGCGGCCCCCAAGTCCCCCAGGGTGATGTGAGGTGGGCAATCAGAGACAATCCACACTCCTCTGAGCCTTAGATTCAGCGGGACAGGGAAGAACAGTAGCAAAAGTAGGACCTTTGAACCTTCCCATCCTCACTACCTTCCCACTAAAAAACCAGAATCCTTTCTCCACTGTTACCCTGGGCCCATTTTCCTTCTCTGTAATTTTCCATTCCTTTGGATCTTGAAGGCAGCCTTTGTAAAAATGTGTCACAGTTCTTGTCACAAGAGGTGAAGGGAGGTATCACATCAGCTAATGTTTTCAGTAGAATTTTAGTCCTTTGCAGGGCCAAGATGTCAGCCCAGTGAAGAAGGTGAGACATAGGGAAGAGCATGCCAGAGCAGGCAGAGATAGTAGGGACTCTGAAAATGAAAAGGGTAGTTTTCAAAAACAAAAACAGTGTGACAATTTTACCATTCCATCAAAACTGTCTTGCATCACCATTTGGCATATGAGCTATGAGCTGCTGAGCAGAAACTCGGTGGGTGAAGAATCTATGAGTTTGTGCTTCCCAGTCATGAAAATGTCCTTAAAAGATGCTATGGGCCACACATCAGATAAAGCTTCTATCTCTCTAAGACCTCTTGACCTCTCCCTAATTGCCCTCAATTATAGGAAACTTATCATCTACCAGGGAATTTGGAATAAAATAAGGCTACATGAGGGGCACCTGGGAGGCTCAGTCACTTAAGCATCTGACTTCAGCCCCACATGGGGCTCTGTGCTGAAAGCTCAGAGCCTGGAGCCTGCTTCAGATTCTCTGTCTCTCTCTCTCTCTGCCCCTCCCCTGCTCATGCTCTCTCCCTCTCTGTCTCTCAAAAATGAATAAAAACATTAAATAATTTAAGAACAAAAAAGCCAAAGCTATCTGAAAAGAACTTTCTCTGACAATTCTCTTGAATGCTTCTATATCTTTTTTTTCCTTTGATTAAGTTCATGTTTTGCTAACACTGACTTCTAAAGACACTACCATTATCTCCTTATTTGCTCATCTTCCCAAATGTACAAGATTCTAATCCTCCAACCTTGAGCAAGACTTTTTGAATTTATGCTGAATAGTCTTCAATCCTCTAGGAAATAAGCAGGCAAAATTCATGAAACTAAAAAACAAATAAACAAACAAAAAACATGATGAACAAAAGAAAATGTACACAACTAGGAATTCAAAATGTATCAGGTTTTCATGGTATTTCTGAATTCTTTGTGTGAAATGACACCCCACCTAACAATTATCATTAGACCATGTAGTTTGCACAGAAAAGGGAACATGATTCAACGTGATCCAACAATCCACATATTTTTCATTATTCATGAAGTAGAACTAAAAGCAATGAAACTGCTGGTAGAAAAGGAAAAAAAAAACTAATAATAGTGCTATTGTGAACAACTTTATGAACATATTAAATCATAACATTTAGTTCAACAACTAAAAATGCAGTTAATAGTGCATAGAGAGCTACAGGTTAGATGTTCTCAAAGTCTGGGCATCTGATCAGGAAAGTAAGACCTTTTAAAATTTCAACTAGTCACATTAGTAAAAAGTAGTCATTAGCATTTATTTAGGGCTCTGAGCTAAGTCTCTTTTCATCCTATCTTTAAACTTTATCACAACCTTGAAAATTAGGTATTATTATAACTCTCAAAGATAGCGGGAAATTAAGGCTTAAAAGAGGTTAGGGATTTGCCAAAAGTGACACATTTACTAGGTGCCAGAGCTATTTCCAACAATTTCTTTATACCTGCTCCTTAAACAATAGGCAAAATGTTCTATGATCCCCACTTACAGAAATGATATCTCCCCAGTCCAATCAATATGAACAGAAATATTTGCTTCTGAGTGCTAGGTGACTGACATAGCACTATGAACTTTAGACACATTTTCTCATGTATTCTGTACAGTAACTTTATGAGAATGCCTTAGTCCCTTCAGGTTGCTATAATAAAATGCTACAGATGTGTGGCTTACAAGCAACAGAAATTTATTTCTCACAGTTATGGAGGCTGGAAGTCCAAGGTCAGCCAGCCAGAGTGGTCACTGCCAGCATGGCTTCCTCCAGGCTGCAGACTGCTGACTTCTCATTGTACCCCCACATGGCAGAAGAGACAGGGGAGCTCTTGGGGGTGTCTTTTGCAAGGGCATGAATCCTATCCATGAGAGGTCCACCCTCATGATCCAATCACCTCCCAAAGGCCTCACCTCCTAATACCAATGGGTTTTCAACATATGGATTTGGGTGGGAGGGGAACACAATCTATAACAACAGTTACTCTTTCTTCTTTCTTTCTTTCCTTCTTTCTTTCTTTCTTTCTTTCTTTCTTTCTTTCTTTCTTTCTTTCATCTATCTATCTATCTATCTATCTATGTATCTATCTATCTATCTATGTATCTATCTATCTATCTATCTATCTATTTATCATCTATCTTTTAAACAGAGAGAGCACATGAGCAGGGGACAGGGACTGAGGGAGACAGACTTGGGACTAAATCTCAAGACACTGGGATTATGACCTGAGCCAAAATCAAGAGTCAGATGCTTAACTCACTGAGCTGCCCAGGTGCCCCTATTATTTCTATTTATAAGATGAGATAACTGAGGCTTGGAGAAGTAGCTTCCCCGAAGGTATATAGCTATTAAGGGGGCAAAGTAAGGATTGAACCCAGTCAGTGGGCATGCAAAATCATGGCCCTAAACCACTTTGCAATATTGCCTTAACCTCTTCAAGTCAGTCAGCAAATGAAGAAATAAATTGTCATTTATCAAAACATAAGGTGAGCTAAATGCATGAGGAACAACCAGTGAATACAAATTGGGTAATTTCATCAGTACTGCTGTGAAAAGAGGATACTTTGATCTCAGATGACCTTTTTCTTTTCCAGACATAATATATTCCTAGAATTAAAGAAAATCAGATACAATGAAAATGATCATTTCTCAGGACTCCTGGGTGGCTCAGTCGGTTAAGTGTCCAACTTTGGCTCGGGTCATGACCTCTCTGCTCCAGTCATGATCTCTCAGCTCACAGAGTTTGTGCCCCGCATCTGGCTCTCTGCTATAAGCGTGGAGCCTGCTTGGGATTCTCTTTTCCTCTCTCTGCCCCACACCCACTCTCTCTCTCAGAAATAAATAAAACATTAAAAAAAATTAAAAAAATATATATTAATAAAATATATTTTAAAATATATAAAATATTTTAATAAAATATATTAAAAATAAATATATAAAAAGAAAATGAGAACTTCTCTTGAGAAATACTTATTCTAGTTCCATTTTCATCAGAACTGTTTGATTTGTAACTTGCTTCTCTGAGTAGATTTATACAAAGAAAATGAGATGTGCTCTGAGGAGATGACTAGTCTGTGTATCTGGAAGAATTGTATCTTCCCTCATAGATGGTTTAAATGATTTATAATCCAAACCCTGTGCATTGACTTTGTGTGAGCAAACCACTAACGATAGTCCACCCCCTGAATAAACCAACAGAACCAAAAGCACGTTTCTCAACCAGCAAAAGTGGATGAAATCATGGGCTGTGAATCTCCAATAGAAAAGCTTAGCTTAAATAGCCACCCAGTATTTCTCAAAGCAAAGTACTATGGTTTTAAAAGAGGGCTCTGCAAGTGAACTCTCAGTTTTGAATTCTGGCTCTGATATTTAGTAGCCATGTAACCTTGGAAAGCTGTTTAACTTTACTCTGCCTCAGTGTTCTTATCTATAGAATGGGAATAAAGGAAACCTTATAGGGCTAGCATAAGTAACAAACCCTTAGATGTTTCCTAATACCTACATTAGTTAATAATGACATTTTTATAACAGTATCTGGCACATACTTATTTCCCCAAAACTGTTAGTTATTATTATTATTTCTTAGGTCCACAAGCAACTCAGTCCTTATTGATTAGCCATCCATCCCATGGACTCTTCAAAGATTTTATTTTCATTTCTGAATCTGTGAGATGACAAACAGCAGAGGATACTACTTCCAGTTCCTGCCTCATTTCAACCACATGTTCAGCCAACCTAAAACTACCTTTTCAGTCCTCAGTGCTCAACCTGTTAAAAAAAAATATGTAGTTACTTTAGGGGTGCCTGGGTGGCCCAGTAAGTTAAACATCCAACTTCAGCTCAGTTCATGATCTCACAGCTCATGAGTTCGAGCCCCATGTGGTTCTCTGTGCTGACAGCTCAGAGCCTGGAGCCTGCTTCCGATTCTGTGTCTCGTTCTCTGCTCTTCCCCTGCTTGTGCTCTCTCTCTCTCTCTCTCTCTCTGTGTGTCTCAAAAATAAATAAACATTAAAAATATGCAGTTATTTTAATTCTTTAAATTGAATCAAATTCTACATTACAAAGTTGAAATGAAACAGTCATACAATGTCTTACCCTCATTTAAAAGTTTAGTGACTAAAACAAGAAAAAATGCTGGCTTTGTGTTCCATTAAGATGGTGGTTAACAAAATCCTTAACCAAATATTTTGAATACCTCTTAGAATAGGACAGAGCAGATATTTAATAAACACAGAGGCTTTCAATTCTGGGACCAACCCCTAACAACTTCAGTGTTTTGAGTGTACTTAGAAGGAAAAGAAGTGTTCAAAACTACAGGAAAGCGAACACGAAGGCAATTTTAAAGCAGTTTAAAACTCCAGTATACAATTTCTTTTGAAATAACACACTTCCCAGGAAACACATACAGGCTTTATATCTATTTATTTAGCAAATATGGATATATATGATTTTTACTACAAAACGTTAAAAGTAGTTAGCTCTAGATTTTTAACTATCTGCTTTATGCTTTCTAAACTGTCTGCATTTTAGATAAGAAGTATGTAAACTATAATTCAGAAAAAGCTATTTTCATTTTGGAAAAGATAAATATAAACACTAAGGAAATTTTTTTGGCATTACCAATGTTCTGACGTATAACAAAAATGTGAAATGATACGTTTCCTCACAAGTAATCAATGTGTGATAATTGATGGTCTGGCTACGTTGTGGACCCGTGGAAGTGTCAGGTGCTAATGCCCTTGAATTAGGTAGCATCTGTGAAACAGAAACACTTTTAAAAACAGGCTGTTAGATTATCACCCGAGAGCTGTAGATTACATGCTCTGAACTAATCATAAAATAGAATGCAGTTCATTGGGGGTATCATCACTTTCCAAACTATGGGATTCCTGCCTTATGCTAGCCAGGATCACTTTAAAATATCACTGAGATAAACAATGTCTTTCACTTATGAATTCCAACTGATTGCAGGGAACTTTAAAGTCCTAGCAACACTGTTGCTATAGCAATGCAACCTGATTAGATATTCTTAGCAACCAGCCACAACTCACACCCACAGTCCCTTCATTTATTCCAAGAAGAATAATGTTGACATTCCAATTTTTAAAATATTCAGATCTCAGTGACAGACATCTATGGCTTGAGAAGCCTCTGAGCTCCAACGGAATAGCGAGTTAATAATGCACCTCGGTCTTGAACACATCCTGTATGCATACAGTAAACCCATATAAAGGTGGATTGTGCAGTGTAAGTAAAGAAGAATTTCATCTGGCTCTTGGAGTATATATGTGTAAATAATGGCAGAATCCTTGAATTTCATATTATAGTTGCTAAAGTTTACATCCTTTTCAAACCAACTGTATACTCTTTCATAGTGAATTAACAGAGATGTTAAAACTACGTTTGCAACGAACAGCAACAATTTGACATTTTGATTCTAAAGTTTTCATTAGAACTGGCATCACACTTGAAAAACTCCATGTACTATTGAGAGAGAGAGAGTATTGTTCATTATGAGGGTGCATAGCAGAAGTGTGGCCTTGATATCATACATACTTAAGCCAGCGCTGATGTGAAGAACTGATTGAATTACTGCTTTGAAGGGAAGGATCTGTCACATTCTGAGCAGAATAAGATTTGAAGACTAAATTCTGGAGTTATCCCCAGGCTGATTTTAATCAGGAAGGTCAGATGCATGATCAGGTCTATAAAAGCTCAGAGAAGACAATGACAGCCCGGAAATCTGCAAACATGATCCATGCTTCTAAAATTAAATGTAGGATGTTTTTTCTATAAGCACAGATCCTGAATCATTCTGTTTGGATATAGAAAATAAACCAAGTACATTCTCCACCTATCCTGAGTGGCTACATTTTAGTGGTTAATAATCCAATCTCTCCATATATGTGGCTTCTGTTACAAGTGGAAGAGTGAAAAGGTATTAAGATGAAAACCAACCAGAAGCAAAGATACACTTTTTGTTGTTGTCAATGGCTTTCAAAGTTATTAAATTTGAGATGGATATGATGTTATGAAAATAATTACTCTCAGCTAAGCTTAGAATTAGGAAGCCCTTTTGAGAGGTCCCCAACTTTGGTAAGTTATTTTAAAAATCAAGTCTATATAAAAATCTGCATAAAAATATTTTTGTATATCCCTTATATAACGATTCAGTGCTTCCTAAGAAAACCATTAGTAGTGTGTACAAATACATGGGTAGAAGAATGTTCATCCCAGCAGGCTAAAATAAAAAATAAGTGGAGACAGTCTAAACATACAAAAATATGGCATTAATTTTTTTCTTTTTTAATTTTTTTAAGGTTTATTCATTTTTGAGAGACAGAGCATGAGTGGGGGAGGGGAAGAGAGAGAGAGGGAGATACAGAACCTTAAGCAGGCTCCAGCCTCTGAGCTATCAGCACAGAGCCCGATGTGGGGCTCAAAACCAAGAACTGTAAAGATCATAACCTGAACCAAAGTCTGGCACTTAACCAACTGAGCCACCCAGGCACCCCTATGGTGTTTTGTATCATGGAATATTGTTCCACAATCCTCTTACCTATGATCTAGGAACCTAGAAAGTGCAAAAAATCAAGTTTATATAGAAATCATTTGGCAGAAAAACCCAATCTTGCTAGAACTCATTTGACACCAAAACCTAATTGGAAATGAGATTATTCAGAGGCTTTATTTATCTCACAAAGTGTGGTTATTCTTATGCTTCACTGCAGAAGTAGTCATGTGTTTGATTACAGGGTGCTTCCCCAACACTGCTGAAATTGCTACCAAATATGTGTACTTTACCATAATATGTTTCGAGAGTTCAAAAAATTCTGAATTCCAAAATATACCACAAGAGTTGTCTACAAAGAATTGTGGACATTTATATTTAGTGGAAAAGGACAGCAAAAAAATTAGATATTCATCGAGTATCCTCTCTACTTGAAATATTCTCTCCCTGACTCTTACACGGCTTGTTCCTTCTCATCATTAGATATGGACTTATAAATCTCCTCCTAGAGTTTGTTCTCATCTACCATGACTAAAGAGGTCCCCTACATTTACTCTCCATCTCACCACTGTTTATCTCCCTCATCACATTTATCACAACCATTGATGATCCCATTTGTTTCTCACTGGCATAACTAATGACTGTCTTTTGCTCCCAGCTAGTGCCAGGGACACAGAGACCTGTCTGTCATATTCACTGAAGTGTTCACAGCATCGAGCACAATGTCAGGCACCTAGTCTGTGCTTGGTATCTATTTGTTGAATGAACAAATGATGAAACAGATGAGTTTTTGTAAATATATGTGCATTAGAAGATGAAAACAGACCCAATTTAGCAATTTGGTGGAAGTATGGGTGCTTTCTTTTTTTTCCCCGCTGGGGCTTCTCTTTATGCTTGAAATTATCTATGAGAAACCATGTATTCCTTTTGTAATAGAGGGAACAAATTTTAAATGATCAGTATATCAGTGATTGAATTGACTCACATTACACCAAATACTTCTCTCAAAGTTCTTATCATTATAAAAAGTACATAATTTTCCTGCTATCAAGAATTTCTTCAGTCAAGCACACAGCAATTCTTCCAAAATGAGAAAGCAGGCAAAACAAAAGTGAAAGATAAAACTAGTCCCAGTAGAGCTCCCACATTACTTCTTTTGCCCTCCAACATGTGTGAATTGCTATGTTACTTGTTCTGACTTCCAAATCAAAGTGCTGCCCTATTGTATCGCAAGCATAGTGCTGTGTATGTGTGTGCGTGTGTGTGTATGGATGGGGTGCATGTGATCTCTCCTAACAATGAAGCCTCGGAAAACATGGAATCTCACAAATCTTTGGGTTCATTTATGAAGATAAGATTAGAATTAGAAGCATATACCTACTGTATAAAGGTAAAACTTTTTTCAACGTACAATTAAGCATTTCCAAAAATGATTAATCACAGTGAATTAACGTGGATTACTTTACAAAGGACATATAACAATCAAATGCTAAAAACTCTAAATTCATTCCTAAAAACACTTTTTACCCTCAGGAGAGGTCCAGGCATCCTCTGATGAAACTACAGTGCGTACAACTACAGTTTCTAGAACCATAGGGTACTGGGAAACAGAAGAGTGTGTCAGTCATATTTACACAAAGCATTCTCAATATGTTTTTCTACCTGTATGTTTTCAACCTCCAGACGTGTTTTTACGTGAACTACCTCTAAATTTCCGGGTATTTGCAGACATTTTGCATACTCTATTTGGTGTCTATTGTACCTTTTCCAGATTAACAACTGGGGCCTTTGCTTTAAATTTGGAGGTACTTCAACAACAACAACAAAAAACATATCTGGAGAATGAAGAGACATATACTGAACACACAAAATTTAAAAATAACCCTGTAATTGGGGCACCTGGGTCGCTCAGTTGGTTAAGCTCCAGACTTCAGCTGGTCTGATCTCACAGTTCGTGGGTCAAGCCGCACATCAGCGTCTGTGCTGACAGCTCAGAGCCTGCAGCCTGCTTTGGTTTCTGTGTCTCCCTCTTTCTCTGCCCCTCCCCTGTTTGCACTCTGTCTCTCTCTCAAAAATAAATAAACATTAAAAAAAAAAAATAACTGATGCTGGGGCACTTGGCCAGCTCAATTCATAGAGCATGTGACTCTTGATCTCAGGGTCATGAGTTTGAACCCTACGTTGGGCATAAAGCTTCCTTATAAAAAATAAAAATAAAAATAGCTGATGTATATTTAAAATAGTTCCAGACTCTTTGAACATTGTAGTGTTCAGAATACATTTAAACCAAAGAATACCATGGATTTGCCATCATTTTGAGGAATCCACTCGACACCACATCGATCTCATTTGCTCTTGCTCTAATTCCAGTAGCAGCGCCAAGAAAACAAACAAGCAAAAACCCCACTAACCAGAACAGTGTTCTCCTTTAACTGCATCTCTGCTTGTTTATATTTAAAATCTTTGGTTCAGGCATGGTGGAAGAACCGGTTCCTGACAGCCCTCCATGTATATTTCTATGAGCAGGTGTGTTGTATTGTCATTTAAAACATGCTGTTTAAGACACATTGAATTCTTTCTCTGAGGCCCCTTAAGTGGGGCAGCTGAAGATCAGCAGCTGCAAGTTTTCTGCTTTATTCCCCGGCTTGTCTTTGTTAGCTCTGGTCACTGAGCCCTTTTCCCTAATGAACAGGCTGAGTCTGTGGGGCAGCTGGACAGGCTTGCCCCTATTCACCACTCAGACTTTGCAATGCAGAATCACAGAGCCAGCCAGCAAGAATTGTGCTTACCTCAAGTAATGGAGTGTCTGAAATATTAGATAATAAAATCACTCCATTAATGACACAAAATGGAAAATGACCACTTGATTCAATAAATTTTCCCTATTTCTTCCAAATGGTATTTGGATACATTTATTCCGCATTCAAACTCATAATAACGAAGGCCTATTTCAGAGATTCCAACTCTGTAACAAGCAGGAATTAAAATGAAATTCTTATACCACCTATTCTGTTTTCTTTTCTTTCTTTTTTTTTGTAAGTGATTTTCAAAGTTGCAGCCTAAAAGTGGCTTATAATCAGAGGTCACAAATATTCTTTCTGGTATGAGAATTAAATTTCCTGTCTAAAGACTCCGGTCCTGACTAAAACTAAAATAACATTTCTGTTGGCATATCAGAACTAAATTCTAAGGCTAGTCTTGCAAAAACAAACAGATGGTAATCATGTGAGGCTTTTCTCTACATATACAAGACTTATGTACAATGAACTCTACTCAACTGCCTTTAAAAGGCAATAAAGTGAGGCGCCTGGGTGGCTCAGTCAGTTAAGCGTCCGACTTTGGCTCAGGTCATGATCTCACGGTTTGTGAGTTCAAGCCCCACATAGGGCTCTGTGCTGACAGCTAGCTCAGAGCCTGGAGCCTGCTTCAGATTCTGTGTCTCCCTCTCTCTCTGCCCCTTCCCTGCTCACGCTGTCTCTCTCTCTCTCAGAAATAAATAAAAAAAATTAAAAGGCAATAAAGTGTAACACACAAAGCTTTATGCAGTGTTGAGAGTTCTGTGCAATTGAGGAATCCTGAAATCACAACCTGCATTTATTTCCTTTAAAAGTTGAGTTCAAAAGGGAAAACAAGGGAATTCCATTCAGCGGGGATAAAAATGCAAAACCTTAATAAGTGAATGGCGTGGGTGCAAAATTAAAACTGCACATAACGCTGGCTCCAAAGATGAAAATGTATGCTGTTCCCAAAACTGGAAGATTACGGAGGAGGTAAACTGGAAGGCTTGGGCACACTAGCCTGGATTTACCCGGTATTAAGAAATGGCACTTTGCAATTCCCGAATGCTGCATTTTGATTTTTTTGATGCCACATTACAACCATACGACTGTATTGTCTCACATTCAGTTTGCATTCCACTCCAGTACTGGTTTTCATCTCAGCCCTGCCTGTGCTTGTGTAACATTGTCTTATTTATTCACTTTTATCTTTCTCCTTCTGTTTTTAAATCTTACTGCTGTACTTCAAAGTACAAACTTCTTCACCATCAATAAATTCAATAGGCATGTTCTCTGTTTGGCAACCCATGTCATTAATTAAATGCAGTGTGATTCTACATAATATTTACTCACATCGAAGTCTTTCAGAGTACTTTCTCTGGGGAACAGTTTTCTTCTGAAATGGGGGTAATAAAACACTCTCAGTAAAACACATGGAAAAAAAAAAAAAAAGACATCCCAACCTCCTAAGGCACATGGTACTCTGGATATCCTATAATAAAACTATTGATTATACAATTTCCCTGTGTGGTTGGCAGGTAAAAGTAAATCTTTGGGGACTCTGTGGCCAGGGCCAGACTTAGCCACCTGCTTCTCCAGGACAGCACAGTATGTAGCCATATGTGTGAGATCTCTATTCTGAAAAGCTTAAAGCAGCTTACTCTGCTCCCTGGAGGCCTAGATGAAAGTCAAATATTTATATGATAGCTCCACAAAACCATCAAGTCAGGTAATTCCATATGTCACATATATTTTTAATTTTTTGTATCAGTCAAAATAAGTGAACATTTGATCAAAGCATCCACCCTAAAAGACATGATTGATTTTTTAAAAATAAGTGTTTTGGAAAAGCAGTAGATGGTATATAACCAATGTTTATTGTATCAGTAATTTTTTAGGACCCTTTTCTTTCTTAGGCTAAATAAAATGCTAGCATTTCAGTTTCAAAACAGAAGATATAAAGGGTAAACATTTTCCTTCTCAATTTTCTACTAATTGTTAGCAATTTTTAAAGTATGTAGTTTCTAGAGAAATGTATTTGTCAAAATCACAGTGGATTCATGACAGAGTCGTAATGTTTGAAACAAAATGTAGGGAACACCTGAAATAAAGACGGTGAAATGATGGCTTTTTTTAAACAAAAGTTCATTTAACCTTTATTTTAAAAATTTGTTTATATTTTAAAATAGGAAATGCCTTAACACAGCTGCAAATATATCTGTCAGTTAAATCCTTAACATATAGAATAACGGGATCAAACCGTTGGATTTGTAATTTCGATACTTGTCAAATTTCCTTCTGTAAAAGTTGTACCAATGTACACTCCTACCAACAATCTCTGAGCAAAGATCGCTTTCCCACATCTTCTGACACAAATGATTACCAAAATGTTTTCATATTTGCTAATCTGGAAGATAATAAATGGTATCTCAACATGTTTCGGTGTGTACTGACTGCTCTTGTGAGCAAAGTCACACTTTGTTTCCTACGTTGAGGAGCGTCCATACTTCTTTTCTGTTAACTTCTCATTTATTTTCCCTTTATTTATTTATTTATTTGTTTGTTTGTTTGTTCATTGGTCTTTTTCTTATTGATATGTGAGAGCCCTTTGTATTATGTAGATTAGCCCTATGTCTGTGACATGAGTTACAAACATTTTCCCCTAATTTGGAGATGATTTCTTGAATTTATTTATGGTAATCTATGGTAACAAGCAGAAATGCTTTACATGTAGTTGAAGATGAATTTTCTTTCTGATGGCTTATTGTTTTTACGTCATATAGTTAAGAAAGCTTTTCCTGACTCCAATTTTATAAAGAGATTTTCCTATGGCCTATTGAAGTATTTCCTTTGTGCTTTAATTTTTCACATTTAAATCTTTAATTCAATACTATTTATTGTGGTGTCCCATAAAAGTTATTGTTCAAAGTTGATCATAATCCCTATAGCAATTACTGGTCCCTACAGTCTTAAGACTTAAGATGCCACCTTAATCATATACTCAATCTTCATATGTACCCCAATCTATTTCTTGGCCTTCTATTCCTTTCCATTGACTTGTATCTTTTTCTATTTCAATGCTATGTTCCATATTTTTTAATGTTTATTTATTATTGAGAGACAGAGCATAAGCATTGGAGAGGCAGAGAGAGGGGTTGACACAGAATCGGAAGCAGGTTCCAGGCTCTGAGCTGTCAGCACAGAGCCCGATGCAGGGCTCGAATCCATGAACCCCAAGATCATGACCTGAGTTGAAGTTCTACACTTAACCAACTGAGCCACCCAGACACCCCTATAATGTTTTTAAATATTTAATATTTAAATATATAATATTTTAAAATATCTGAAACATCCAGGCTAGTTCTCTTCCCCTAACACATTATTCTCTTTTTCCATCAATTTATGGTGCTTTTCTTCTTTTTTCTTTTTCATTTGAATGTTAGATCCAATGTGTACAGCTCAAGAATAATAAAAAAACCCATCAGTGATAGTATTTCTGGAGGCATGTTAAATATTTAGATAAACTTAGAAAAAATGTATGAGATACTGAATTTTCCTATGTGAAAACAAGATATGCCTTTCCATTTGTTCATGTCTTCTTTGAGACCTTGGGAATATATATAAAACTTTTTCATAAATAATTCTATATTTATCATTTTATTTGTTCCTAGTTATTTTACTCTTTATGTTGAAATTGTAATCGAGGGTATAAAGAACTGCAAGATAAGATTTCCATATGCAAATAAAACTCATAGGTTATCAAAACCACTAAAATATAATATGATACGTGTCATAAAAATGTCTGAAAACATTCTACAGGACTGGGGTCATGGTGATGATGGCACAGAACAGTGTCACCTGAAGGATAAATAGGTGTCTCTCAATAGACAAAGAGGCAATGTTGCTTCAGATGGATGGAGGAGTTTGTACAGAAATGCAGAGGCCCGAGGGAAAGAGGTAATGATGTATTGCAAATAGTTCCCCAGAGCAAATCTGTCAGCCTCAGACAGGGTGGGGGGAGATGAGGCTGAAAAGGTGGACAAGGGCCCAATCACAATGGGGATTTATGTCCTGCCAAGGACAGCATTGGATTATATATATTGAAGGGTTATAAATAGACAAGGTCCAAAGTGCCCCAGAAAGGGACTAGCCTGGTAATTAGGAAAATAGAGGTTGTTTCAATTTTCAAAGTAAGAAGTGACAAGATTCTGAAATAAGGGGATCAAGGAATGGATTAAGGGGACGCTTAAGAAGTAGAATTTTAGGACTTATATTATGGTATATTTTATTTATTTTTTTAATCTATTTACTTATTTTGAGAGAAACAGAGCACAAGTGGAGGAGGGACAGAGAGAGAGAGAGAGAGAGAGAGAGAGAGAATCCCAAGAAGGCACCATGCTGTCAGCACAGAGCCTGACATGGGGCTTGATCTCACACACTGCAAGACCATGACCTGAGACAAAATCAAGAGGCTTACATTCAACCAACTGAGCCACCCAGTGCTCCAAGAATTTTAGGACTTATAAATAACAGAATATGGAAAGTAAAGGAGAGCATTCCAGCTTTTTAGCATGAGCATGTGGCCGGCCAGGATTAGAGAGAGAACTTCAAGGAGACAGACAAATAGAGATAATTAAAACACATTGTTACAGTCAAAATACTCATTTAGTGGTGGTTTGTTTCACATTCACCCTGAGAGCTAAAGGAAGGGACAGAAGCCTGACAACAGAAACCTAGGAAATCTCAGGTGTTAAGTGTCAGGTGGAGAAAAGGAATCCTTGCAATACTGACTGAGGAATGACCAGAACAGTAAGCGGAATTGATTCAGTGGTAACCCAGAATCCAATATAAGATCAAATTCATACAGAACAAATGGGGACTAGAATCAAAGGTAAAATAATTTTTGAATAACTTTTACCTAATCAAAAACATAGCGACACCTGAAATGCTTTGAATCTGGGGTGAAGGGGAGAAATCTTAGTTAAATATATATTAATCTGACACATTCCTAGGATATTAAAGAATACATCAACCATTGATCACAGGCTTCTCTTTGGAAGTTTTGCTTCATGATTCATGTTTTTCTTTATAATAAAGGTATTTTTGGAGTGCATGGGTGGCTCAGTCAGTTAAGTGACTGACCCTTGATTTTTCTCGGGTCATGATCACACAGTTCATGAGTTTGAGCCTGAATCCTCTTTTTCCCTCTCTCTCAGCTCCTCCCCAGCTTGAGCTTTCTCTCTCTCTCAAAATATATAGTTTACATTATTGTTAAGAAAAGGTAAAAGCGAGCAAGAAAATGTAGTGAAAATGTAGGAAGATGTTCAACACTTATCTCAAAATTTTACCATCTCAGACATGAGCTCAAAGTTTTATGGACATTATTTCCATGTCTTTTGTAAAAAAAAAAAAAAAAGGAAAAAGCAAAATTTTAAAAAGTAGTCCTTCTTCCTCACCATTTTCATGGTTTGGGTAATGAGAAGGGTGATAATGAAATCAACAATCCTAATGTCACTGTTCAGTGATCAAGAGTGTAACAAGACCTATGCGAAGGTTCTGGAAGTTTTTAGTGGATTTGCTGGTAGTTGACCTGAACCACCCACACTTTCTCCACAGAAGCTGTGTGTGAATACATCTAGTTTCCTGATTTACTCAAAACATAACTCTATCTTTAGCTAATATTTTCAGCTTTTCTCAACTTCTATTCTCATGGGTTTTTTTCATATCATTCTACATCCCTGAAAAATTTGAAACTCACTTATCAGATTAGCTTCCTCCATAAATACATTGGCCAGTGTAGGATGATGGGGAAATTTTTGGACAGTAAATTAAGAAACATAAACTTTGGGCACCTGGCTGGCTCAGGTGGTACAGCATGCAACTCTTGATCTCAGGGTTGTGAGTTCAAGCCCCATGTTGGACATAGTGCTTACTTGAAAAAAAAATTAAAGGAAGGAAATTTAAATTTAAAAAATGGAAGGAAAGAAAGAAAGATAAACTTTACTCTCAATTGCCCCAACTTTAGTACATGTTACTGAATAAACTCCCTTTATCTCTCTGGACTGCAGTCATTTTGTAGACCCTACAGATATCACATTCCCAAATTTACTTTGCTATGATGTTTGTCAAGAAAAGCCGGAAAGAATTCTAGGGACATCAAATAAAATTAAAATCGACAGCAAAACACTTCATATTTGGCATTCTGACAATAAATATGAGCTCTTAATCCTTTTTTTTTTAATGTTTTTTTCTTTTTTTAAGTTTATTTATTTATTTTGAGAAGAGAGACAGAGAACAAGCTGGGAGAGATGGGGGGTGGGGGGAGGAAAAAGAGAGCCAAAATGGGCTCCTCACTGACAACACAGAGCCCCATGTGGGGTTCAAACTCACAAACTATGAGATCATGACCTGAGCCAAAGTCAGACCCTTAACCAATGGAACCACCCCTTTTCTTTCCTTTTCTATTCTCCTTTTGGAGAAAGATGGGGAGAAGGTGGTGATGAAGAAGGGGCACTTCACTAGAAATCTCCTACTAATTTTGTGGTACAAAATTTTAGATGTTCTTTAGTGAATGTTGCAGAGGAAAATGGTAGAGGTGTAACACGTGACAGGAAGTTACTCATTTTAATATTTTAAAAAGGCAATAATGCACACATATGGCAATTTGTATAATATATGTGTTGTGATATTCAATATATATGTATTTTATACATATACAAGCATGAAGATAAATTTATTTGCTAAATTTATAGTCATTTTTCTGATTTCTCCTATTTTGGTTTGTAATTAAAATATACAAAAAGCAGCATATATAGGATTTCTCCAAATTAATTTTAAGTGTGCTCATGTTCTGCAAGATGAAAATTAGGTATTTTTGCATTTGAAAAAAAAAAAAGGTGCTGTGATCAAATATGCTTAGTCAATATGGTGTACTATATGCTTATCTTAGAGATGAAAAATTCAGTGGCTTATGAAAGGTTCCAAGATATCTTGCTGCAGAGGAATCTGTTCAACTTTATTTAACATACACAGTTCCCAAAGTTATTTCACTTTTTAAGTTTATTTATTTATTTTGAGAGAGAAAGAGAGAGAGCAGGGGGAAGAGATGTGCAGGGGAGAAGCAGAGAGACAGTAGGAAAGAGAGAATCCCAAGCAGTCTTTGCACTATCAGCACAGAGCCCAATGTGGGGCTCCAAGTCATGAACCATAAGTTCTTGACCTGAGCTGAAATCAAGAGTCGATTGCTTAACCAAATGAGCCACCCAGGCGCTCCCCACATTTACGTAATGGGACACTTCAAGTTTTTTAAGCAACCACCTATTAATATCTCATGAACCTCTAGGGCTCTCATCACACAATTTGAGAAAAGCTGATACATGCATTGTGCTTCAGATATGCAGCAGCTATTCATAAAATAAAAGAGACCCCCACAAAACAATAAAAAATAAAATTAATTTAATAAAACAAGGATACCTGTTACGGTTCGTGGGTTCGAGCCTCATGTCGGGCTCTGTGCTGACAGCTAGCTCACAGCCTGGGGCCTGTCTTTGGATTCTGTATCTCCCTCTCTCTCTGACCCTCCCCTGCTCACACGATCTCTATCTGTCTCTCAAAAATAAATAAAACACTAAAAATTTTAATTAAAAAAACAAAGATACCCAGCATTGACTGTCACTAGACTTGCTGAACACTTTTTTTTCTCACTCACTAACATTTCAACCTAAGTCATCTGGGAAAACCCAGCAAATGTATATGATGCATGTTGCTGAAATTGAATGAAAGGCAGAGGACACTTCTGGCAAATGGTACCAAGTATTACCGTTGTTGAAGACCATCACTCATTTTGTGCACAAAACCTCTTCTGAATTATACTATACCCTAAGGGCTCAGTGGGTGAGGGGGAAATTGCATCTACAAGGAGGCAGACATAATTGACTTCTGCTTGAAAGAGTCCATTTGCCCTTGGCAATAAAACCAAATGTACCTTGAAAATGGCAATTATTTATTACCACTGGATTATCTTAAGATTTACGTAACACTCACAATACATCAGACCCTGTATAAAAATATTAGTCCAACTACTAGAGTTTGTATAATTCCAGTAGCTTTTAAGAATAAAATATGAAAAATTAAGACCATCATATTTTGAACCACATGTTCAAAAGATGACCTTTGTATATGGTTCAATGTCTCACATGCTATCTAATTAGACAAAATAGTCAAAAGCAGCAATATTTTGTGAAAACTGACCCTGAAATTAGAAACATGGCCAAACTATTTGTGTACACATAGACTGTAAAAAAAAAAAAAAAAAAAAAAAGATACATTCTCCCAAAACAGGAAAGTTCTGTTGAGTCTTTTTAAATATTTAACTAGAAATGGGTGAAAAATACGAGAGATCTGATGAAGGCATCACCTCTATTTGAAGGATTTCAAGTGAAAAGCCAGTTGTGTTTGCTAAGCATATTTTATATCAGTAGTTTTGAGGGAGGGGAGCTCCTAGAGCTGGTCTGTCAGAAATTCCACAGAATAGGGATATATGTGCAATTTGAAATCTTTACATAGCCTTACTACAGGGAAATTCATTTCATTTTCATCTTAACCAGTGAAGATACATACCAGAGGGTACAAACACACCAAGAGAGAACCCTAAAATGTATGTGGATTAAAATAAATGAAATATTATAAAAGTTACATGAATGATGCAAGTAAAGGAACTGTTCCTATTGCCTTTTACAACCACAGGATACGTTTTAAGTGAGTATATGTTTTTCTTTTTTTTTTATTGAGGAAGAAATGATATACAATAACCTGTGTATAAAGAGTACAATTTTATGAGTTCTATTATATATATGCCTGCAACCACAGTTAAAATAATGAACATGTTTATTACTTCCCATCAAATGACAAAACTAAAATGCTTTAGGAATGAGTCTGATGTCCTTCATTCAAGGGGGCTCCATGGATTTGGGGAGTGCGGTGCCTCACAAGCAGTAACACACTCTTCCCAAAGGATTTTGGGTAAGAGCAAGGTTTACAGAGCATTAGAAGAGGCATGGAGAAACGGCATGATTGGCTAGGGGGTGAGGATTTCCAAATTAGACCAGCAGGTCCTATTTTCTAAGTAAGATAAGCTAACTGAAGCTGAGCTGGAGGATTATGATTGGTGTGCATTAGGTTTCCTTGACAGTGAGGCATTTGTAGTAAATGCAGACTGACTTAGGTTTGGATTTGTGACATGGGCCCAGCCACTGGAACCGCCTCCATTTTCTGGGTCCTGATATACAAATTAACTTCATCATTCCAAAAGCTTCCTCCCAGCCATTTGTAATCTGTCCCTCTCTACTCTCATCCTTGTCCCCAGGAACTCAAGGATCTCCTTTCTGTCACTACGGATTAATTTGTAATTCCTAGAATTGCATATAAATGGAATAATGCAGTATGTGCTTGTTTTATGTCTGGTTTGTTTCACTTAGATCATTATTTTTAGATCATCTCTGTTATGTGTATCAATAGTTTTTTCTCTCTTCTTTTACTCATATAGTAGTTGAAGAGTTGTTTCAGGTTTGGGGCTTTTACAAATAAAGCTGCTATAAATATTTGCATACTAGTCTTTGTATAGATTCATGCTTTTATTTATCTTGGGTAAATATTTATGAGTGAAATGGCTGGATATGATAAATGTATGCTCAGCTTTTTAAGAAACTGTCAAACTGTTCTCCAGAGTGACTGTTCCATTTTACATTTTCACCAGCGATATATGAATTTGAAAAGGATGTGGTGTCATCACCAATACCCCATAAAAATGGATCATCCTCTCAAAAAACCCAATGTATGTATCACAAAGAATTTCTTTTCTAAACATGCTTTGATTTTTTATTACGTGTAAATATCAGTACATTATGGACTCCTACCTTTTCCATCTTTGAATTATTACATACTATGTAGGGCAGATAGTCAAGAATAAATAAGCTCTTTGTTTCACTTTGACCTTCAAGTTAGAATTAGTTTGTGTGAATAGTAAAATGTTAATCTTGAAATCCAGGTTTTATAGAAATAGGCAAAGGTCTTCCAATACTGAAAGTTTATAATTATACACCAAGAATAAGACTTGGGGAATATAAAGTATACTTGGAGGAACAAAACATAAACTTCATTCTGATGAAGTCTTTTTTAAAAAAAATTTTTAATGTTTTATTTATTTTTGAGAGATACAGACAGCATGAGCAGGGGAGGGTCAGAGAGAGAGGGAGATACAGAATCCGAAGACAGGCTCCCAGCTCTGAGGTAGCTGTCAACACAGAGCCCAACGGAGGGCTCGAACGCATTAACTGTGAGATCATGACCTGAGCTGAAGTTGGTGAGATCATAACCAACTAAGCCACCCAGGCACCCCTCTGATGAAGTCTTTTGCAGGAAGGACATTTGATAGGCACATGCATGATATGATGCAGGGAAAGTGCCTTCTTCCTCAAAAGAGTACTTAGGTTGGGAGGGTGTGAATGGGAGAGAGATGTGTAAATGATGTAGAGAATGAAAATGTTTAGAATATTGAAATGAGTATTCTGGCTTCCTATTACAATCCAAACCTCAGAGGAATTGGGAGAGAAAATACCCAAATCCATCTGTAATATTCCAAGACTATTTGACAGCAAGTGTTCTATTTCCCTACTCAGAGAACAGACTTCATTTCAGAGTACATCCTCAAGACTCCACATATCAAGCAAAGTGAACAACTTGTTGAAGGCATAGAGAAGATAGCAGGCACAAAAATGATCCTGTCCCCACCAGAGTATGTGTGTCTAGACCTCTCATTTCAGTGCTGGAGTGAAGAAAGGAAGAGAATATGCACTGACAGGGAGAAAACAGCACTTAATGGGAAGTGAACACTGAATTGACCGAATATATCAAAGAGAACTTGAAGGTGACACCGAGGTGTACTGAATGACTATTCACTGGAAATTTTTGTCTTTTCCCTGATCTGTATCATTCCTTATTCCCCCCAATACAGGTACAGAAGCATGCACAGATACAGATATCCCAGCAAGCAGGAACGGTGTTCTAAGGAAAGGCAATATAAAATGAAGGAGGGGTGCCTGGGTGACTCAGTTGGTTAAGCTTCCAACTCTGGATTTTGTTTCATGTCATGATCTCATGGTTCATGGGATCAAGCCCCACATCAGGCTCTGGACTGATAGCATGGAGCCTGCTAGGGATTCTCTCTCCCTCTGTCTCTGCCCCTCCCCCACTCATGTTTCTCTCTCTCTCTCTCTTTCTCTCAAAGTAAATAAATGAAGATTTAAAATATAGCAAATAGCTAAAAATTTTTTCATATCTATCTCACAGTGGATACATTCTACACGTCCTAAATGTTTGTCAAATCCATTTATTTCTCTCCATTTCCAAACCCCTAGTCTAAGTTACAAACATCTCTTATCTGGAATACTACAGCTCTCTCCTGAATTATTTCCCTGAACCAATGTTCCCCTCAAGAAGAATTATTTAAACTAATGGAGACCTGATCATGAAAATTTCCATTGCCGAAACTTCATTAGTAGAGGGAACTTCCTAGTAGCTCTCAGCTAATTCACCCATCAGTTACTGACCTAGCTTGCATGTAAATATTTAAATTTTATAAACTATCACATTTTTTCTTTTTGCTATGATTTGCAATGAATTTACCAGAGAAGGATATTAGGTCTACTTGTTACTGCAACATGTGGCAAAAACATGAAAGAAGAAATGTCCTTTCCTTAAGTGTCAGCGAGATTCTGTAAAAATGTTGCTCTCTCAGAATTTATGTCAAAACTCTTACAAGAAAATCAGCTGGAGCCATATCTGTTTTTATTACTCCATTCATTATTCCATTCAGGTCCAAGTGTCAGCATGCAAACCTACCTAGCAATGAATAAGATGTTCCAAACTGTCAAATGGAAACATGTTTGTGTGTATAGATGAGCTAAGGAATGCAACTGCCATCAGAATGTAGGCTCCATGTAGCTGGAAACTTCACCTTGTTTACCGCGACGCCGCCAGCACCCATAACAATGCATAGCGTATAAAAGACATACAACTAGAAAAACAGAATTGCTAGGAGGTGCATATTAAAAGATTTATTGTGGGGCGCCTGGGTGGCTTAGTCGGTTAAGCGTCCTATTTTCGTTTTGGTCATGTTCTCTCTGTTTGTGGGTTCGTGCCCCGTTTCGGGCTCTGTGCTGACTGCCAGCTCAGAGCCTGGAGCCTGTTTCAGTCTGTGACTCTCTCTCTCTCTCTGACCCTCCCCTGCTCACGCTGTCTCTCTCTCTCCTTGAAATAAAGCATTAAAAAAATAAAATAAAATAAAATAAAATAAAATAAAATATTTATTGCAAGGAATGGCTTATACACTTGTGGGGCTGCCTAGGCAAGTCTGAACTCCAAAGGGCAGGTCATCAAGAAAAAGGCAAGGCTGGAAGTCACAGTGACCAGGCTGAAGCTGCTGTCCACAGGACAATGTTTCCTTCATTAAGAAAACCTCAGTTCTGTCTTTAAAACCTTCCAACTGTTTGAATTAGGCCCATCCAGATCATTTAGATTTATCTTCCTTATTTAAAAATCAGTTAATGGACTTTAATCTTTTTACAGCAACATCTAGATTAGAGTTTGATTATATAACTGAGGACTATGTCTTCAACAAGTGGACACATCAAAAAGACAATCACACTAGCCATGCACATGTGGAGGGATGGGGCCAGAGTGGAGGGGACAGCAAGAAGGGGACAGGAGTGGGTTTGAGCTCCACATCAAACTCTCATCAGTCATCTGCACTGTCAGTGCAGAGCCTGCTTGAGATTCTCTCTCTCTCTCTGTCTCTCTCTCTCTTCTCTGTGTGTGTGTGTGTCTCCCCCCCCCCCCCAACTCACACTTGTGCAGGCTTGCTCACTTTCTCCTGCTGTCTCAAAAATAAATAAATAAATATTAGGAAAAAAAGGAGAAGAAGGGGACAGGAGAATGCTGGCACTCTATGCATATTCTGTCCCGAGATGAGGATAGAAGATTTATACATACAAGCCATGGACCATTCCCTTCTTTGTCTACTATGTCCCATCCCCCCATCAAATTTGTGTCTTCTCTTTTTTTGCAGTGCCTATCACTTAAAAACATGAAATGTTGATCTACATGGGTGCATTAGAGATGATAAAGTGGAATCTCTCTCTCTGGAACAAACCCAAGCATGGATATTTAGTTCTCCGATACACCGAGACAGGTGTGAAAAAAAATCCCTCTTGTAAACATGCTGGACATTAAAGAACAAAGAAGCATCTGGGATTAATCAAAGAAGAATTATGCAGAGTGGAGTGTTGTCTAACACCTGAGAGAAGGGACTTTCATACATTGACTATTACGGATTCTGATTATGCCTGCCTTGTTATGGCCTCAAAGCTATTGTTTTGGCTCAATACCTACGCTGTTTTAGAAAATTATTAATTCAGCTTGCCAAAACACTATAATTTCAACAATTCCTATTGAGCTATGAAATTAAATGTTAATTTTCAATTTCGTCTTGGAGGGATACAGTCATGAACTACCCAAAGTCAAAAAACACACATGCACTCATGTGTATGTGTGCTTCCTTATAATTAATTGGTTTAAAAGCACTTATTACTTGTGCAGTACAAACTAAGGAGTGTATTAACATAATACATATTACAATTAAAGCATCAGGCTCTTGACCTCCCTCCATTCCTTTTTAAACTCTACACTTTCCAAGATCTCTGATGAATTTCCACCATTTTGGAGAGCTGACAAGCCTACACCACAAGGCTACAGGATATTTTCTGAAACTATTCACTTAAAATTTGTCCCACTGAGATGTATCTTCACATCTGGTAATCCAGAGACTTACATTATAAAAGTATAATGAGAACATACTGTACTTTCAGAGGCTTCAGAGCTTATTTTTATCCCCAGAATCAATTAGCTACAATAAATATAAAACACTACTACAGATAGAAGGAAATTTGGTAGGTAAATATTATGGCTAAGAGGAATCAATGAATCAGTGAGACCACATGTTTTATCATATGTCTATGTCTACAGGCTTCACTTTCATCAATATTATAATTTAAATTGTCTTATTAAAGTTATTTATAATGTAAGTTCTTGCTATCTTATTAGGTAAGAATTTTTAACTTGGGAAACTGACAACCTCTTTGTGATTTGCTTTTCTCAATTAAAAGATGATAACTAGATCTCTAGGGTTACCTCTAGCTCTAGTGTTGGGTTTTATCTGCTTTAAGAGAAAAACGACTTGGAGATCTAGCTGCACATAAATTAAAGTAGTATTTGTACATACAAAGTCCTCAGAATCATTTCCATGGGACCTGGCACACTAGAAAATCCGCCTCCTCCCATTAGACTGTTTTAGACCAAATTCCTTTTTTCTCCCATCAGATTTTTCCCCCCACTTGATATTGGTCTCTGGTTAAAAACTGTCAATACATTGGGCCACCTGGGTGGTTCAGTCTGGTAAGTGTCTGATTTTATTCAGGTCATGATCTCTCAAGGGTCACGGGCTCAAGCCTCACTTCAGGCTCTGTGCTGACAGCTCAGCCCCTGGAACCTGCTTCAGAGTCTGTGTCTCCCTCTCTCTCTGCCCCTCCCCTGCTTGTGCTCTGTCTCCCTCTCTCTCTGCCCCACCCCTGCTCATGCTCTGTCTCCCTCTCTCTCAAAAATAAATAAACATTTAAAAAATTTTTTAAACTGTCAGTACATTAAAGACTCTAACCTCCTTCTACCAGTCCAGCTATCAGTCCTCATACACAATTAGGCTAATATTACTTCTCCTATGTACCCAATAGCAGTACATCTAGGTTAGGTTGAAATCAGATAAGTTAGGGGGAAAGAAAAGTGGAGATAATGAGGCATTGTACATATCTTAGCTGTTGCTATTTAACAAAAAGAGATGCAAAGTACATCCCAAACTAGTCATAATATCTCCAGGTACTATTCTTCCATTTCCATCCCTAAATCTGGAGGCTGGAGGTAACTATATTTGATTGCCTATAGCAAATAGCTTCCTTCCTCTCCCTTAGAGAGTAAATGTATGCTGACTTCTCAGCTCAATCCTTCTTCAGCTCACCTCCTAGATCCTTGCTTCTACATCTCAAACCTTGGGATAACAAGTCTACATAGGTCAGAAGTGGATCACCCACTCAAAGTACTATAATCATTATCCTGTAAAGGATACTCCTAATGTGGTCACCTGGATAACAAGTACAAAGGTCTACTGAGGACGCTTGAATCCCACAAAAATGTAGTAACAAGAGAGCAAAGGGTTTTCTCTGTTTTGTTTCATGTTGCATCCCAGTTGCCGGAAAAGTGCCTGGCCCATAGTAGACACTCAACAAATAACTAATGAACAAATTAACTGGCTTTAAGTATGCTTCCTTAATACTTTCTACAAGATTTCTTTCTTCACATACCAGCCACATCATACAGCTGTTATTTCTCTGTAAACCACTGATTTCTTTAGTGAAACAAACATTGAGGAAATGTCAAGAGTATAACCTACATCCTAATTTGGAACCCATTCCTCCTTTGTCACGCTAGGTCTCCTCTGGTATCTGAGTCATCTCCCCTAGTGCCTTATCCTTTGCTCTTGCATACTTCATATTGTCACTTCCTGGAATCTGAAATAATGTATATAAAACTCCCTATTTTCATACATAATGTATCTAAGAAAAAAATGTTACAAAATTTATTGTCTCGAAGTTAGGCAACAGACCTGCGTGTTACCTTGTTCCCTAAGAAAAAAAGGCACAAGAAATCATTCCTGAATTAAGTTTCTTTCTGGTACGGCCACCCACAGGGCCATGCAATCTAGTTGGTGGGTGATAATTTTCTCAGTTGTCTGGAAATTGCTCACCTGGGAGCCAAATGGTCATTTCTATGTTCTTCCACATTTAGTCAGGCATTCCCTTGCCCAAAGAGCTGCCACCTTCTATCATAGGCCTGTCAGAAAGCTGGCCTTCAAACTGAATCTGGTTAGTATCAGAAGCAACGGATCAAGGGTTATTGTTTATCTCCTGCCCCCCAACAACCAGGAGAGGTGACCTCAGAGAGCATCACCAAGCTGACTGCCACCTGCTTAAGCCCTGCACTGCCCACGGCACTGGGGCAGAGGAAGTTCAAGCAGAAAAGCAGATACCTGCCCTATATGCCAACATAGCATGAACAGACAGGAGGATAGGACTGTAGACCCACGGAAGACCTTGAAATCATTAGGTAACTGATACGTGAAAACGATAACTTAGATATACGCAACACGTGCTGGGGTCTATCTAATGTGCTAAAGTGCAAGTTAAGTGAAATTTGAACAGAAAAGGTGGAACGTGACACAGTCTCATCAGCGAGCACCCAGTGTTCACACTAAATGGCTTCACCTATTTCGTTACCCATTGTGCTACTACTCTAGCGATTTTTTTTCCCATTTGATATTTCATGTATCTAAAATACTCAAAATGCTTAACAGGGAAATGCCTCAAAAGCACTCTGTTAACTGCCTTCTGTAAAAATGTCACCTACAAAGACATCTGCTGCCGTCACACAATATACCGCATCTCAGTTATGGTGAAGATTTTCCTAGCTGAACGTTACCGGGAGTCAAAAGCCATTTCTTCTACGCATGTATTTCTTCTACCCGACTCACAACAGTTCCCTGATTGGAGTAAAGTATGAGAAAACACTCTGCTGACTACCTTCCTGGGGTTTTTATAGTTTGTATTTTATGCCATGCAGGTTACCAAAACATGTGCCTTCGTATAAAGCCAGCAGTGTAAGGACTTCAAATTCCGTAAGTTTATATTTTTTATAGATGAAGCTGCTACCATGTTTCAAATCTTAAAATACATTTGAACACTATATACAGACATAATTTGTTCAACTAGAAAAAAAAATTTGGCTCTTTATACATAGAAGCTATACAGTTCTCTAAATGTATTGCAGCAGTCAATTATAAACTAGATATAAACAATTATAACTAGAAAGCTAAACTGATCTTGATCCCTCTGAGTCTGTTAACCTGGACCAGAGTACATTCCTTCAATCAGGGCCTAGGGTGTCTGACTCTTCAGGCTCAAATTATGCCTCCCAAGGAGAGCTGTGGACTCTAATCAGAACATCCACTAGACAACGTGATAATGAGACTAAAGGTAGATTTGTATATTACTTAAACAATATACAGATGTCCTCTAAAGCTAGTTGAACATTAAACCAAGCAGGTCCGTATGGAATAGCAAATGTCCTCATAAATCTTCAGAGGAGAACTACTTTACAAATACAGTAAAACCTTAGACTGCGAGTAACATCGTTTCTAATAAATTTTAACTTGATAAATGAGCAATGTCTTGCAATATGAGTAGTACGTGATGCCAAACATCACATAATGAAACCGAGCTTGAAATTCGCTTTGATAGACGAGTGCTTGGGGTTACAGGCATGTTTCCGGAACGAATTATGCTCGCAAACCAAGGTTTTACAGTACTAAGTGTAAGGTCTAGCCTCAATAAAAGCTCAGGAAGAATTTTCTTTTTGTTAAAACCACAACCCAAATAGGAAAAGCACACTCCTATGAGAGCTTCCTAGAACGTTTTTGCTCTCACTGCCTGCTTTTCACCCTTAGGCAAATGACTGGGGAGAAGCAGAGAAGATTGAGGCTGAAGTTAGCATTCCTAGTGCAGTAGCATAGGTGGGTGTTGTGGGGTAGTCTAAGTTGTAATGCAAATCTCTCACCTGTCACAGTCAAACATGACAAGTTTGCAGACACACTTGATTAATACCTGGAACTGAATCTCAGTTGGAGTGGCTTAGGCATAGAAAAGTACTTCAAAAGTGAGTATTTTGAGGGAGGCCCATAGATAATTTAGTAGACAGATTAGAGATATAAATAATTCCATCTTCATGTCAGCAGATACAGGAGCGCAGTCCCGTTTCCAATGACAACATCGCCATTATTTAAAAAGCAAGCTACATAAAAGTTTAATTGGAGAATTGAGGTGGTGGATCTATAAATATTCACTGTATAATATGTCAACTTTCTATATATTTGAACTTTTTCATGATAAGATGTTGGACAAGGTGGAACAGAAAACAAGCTACAGAGCAGTTGGTTCACTGAGCTCAGTTTATCAGGTATGATGCATGGCTACAACACACACTGGTGACCCAACTGCAAAGCCTGAATCCAGAGCCCATCTGAATGTTCTCCCCAGAGCGGGCTGCATGAGCTCACTCTTGACTGCCACTAAGAACTTTAATAATAGTAACATCTGCGACGACACGCATGGACATTGAAGGCATTATGCTAAGTGAAATAAACCAGACAGAGAAAGAAAATACCACATGGTATCACTTATATGCAGAATCCTAAAAAATGTCAAACTCATGGCAATAGAGTAGAAAGGTGGTTGCCAGGGAGCGGGGAAAATAGGAGAGGTCAATAAAAGGATACAGACTTTCAGCTATAAATTAAATAAGGGCTGAGATCTAATGTAAAACATGGTGGCTATAGTTGATAACACTGTATAGTATAATTGAAATTTGCTAAGAGAGGAGAACTTAAATGTTCTCATCAAAAAAAAAAAAAAAAAGATAAAAATGTGAGACATTGACTGCGTTAATTAACTAGATGGAAGAAGCCACAATGTATACACATATCACATCCCTGTGATGTACTCTTTAAATATCCTACAACTTTATTTCCAACTATACCTCAAGAAAGCTGAAAAAATGCTTAAATAGTAATCTACTAGAATTGGGTAAATTTCTAGAGCTCTAAACACCTAGTCCTCTTTATTCTTCACACAGGAAGCCAGGAGCCCAGTAATAAAGACCTGGGCTTTGAATCATAGTTCAGATCCTGAGTGACCCCACTGCTTATAGTGATCAAATCTACTGGGGCGCCTGGATGGCTCAGTCGGTTAAGCATCCGACTTTGGCTCAGGTCACGATCTCACGGTTCGTGGGTTCGAGCCCCGTGTCAGGCTCTGTGCTGACAGCATGGAGCCTGGAGCCTGCTTCAGATTCTGTGTCTCCCTCTCTCTCTGCCCCTTCCCTGCTCACACTGTCTCTCTCTCAAAAATAAATAAACATTTAAAAAATTAAGTACCAATCAAACTTCCTCATCTTCTCTTCATACATAAGAAAAACCAAGACACTAAGTTACATTTTACACCCTTGATGTAAACACACTGCAAAAATCTTTGGTTATGATTCCATACTGGCTGAGCCTCTGTTCAGGCGAAAAGTTATCTAAAACTTTAAAATTGTTTCCAGGGCCACCTGGCTAGCTCAATCAGAAGAGCATTCAACTCTTGATCTCAAGATTATGAGTTTGAGTCCCAGATTGGGTACAGAGATTTCTTAAACAAACAAATTTGAAAAGAATTAAAATTGCTTTTAGGCCATAGGACATCAAATTATCATTATTATTATTTTGTCAAGAATGCTGAAAAGATAGATAAATTCTGTTAAGTAGACTTAGTTTCTCTAACTTCCATGCCTCTAGAATAAAATACTTGGGTTGTTGAAAGTTGACCCTGAAGTCCCGAAAACCGCTGAAGTGTCTACTGTATCATGGACGTACACTGGAAGAGAGGGAAGGAGAAAGATGGCTGTTTAGTCTCCTTACAGAACTCAGCTCCTACTGCCTTCTATTTTATCCTTTAAAATATGGAGAAAGAGGAAAAGAAACACAGGAGGTAAATTTTTAAAATCTTATTTATTTTGAGAGGGAGAGTGAGAGAGACAGTAGGGGAACAGGGGTGAAGGGCAGAGAAAGAGGGGGAGAGAGAGAATCCCAGCAGGCTCCATGCTGTTTAGCTCAGAGCCCCATACAGGGTTCATTCTCACAAACCATGGGATCATGACCTGAGCAAAATCAAGAATCGAACACTTAAACGAAAGTCACCCAGGCACTCCATGAGATAAATTTATAAAGGGAGTTCAATTTCTTTTTTTTTATTATTTAATATGTAATGTTTGAGAGAGAGACAGAGCACAAATCAGGGAGGGACCGGGAGAGAGAAGGAGACACAGAATCTGAGGCAGGCTCTGAGCTCTTAGCACAGAGCCCAACTCAGCACCAAACCCAAGAAACTTAAGATCATGACCTGACCCAAAGTTGGACACTTAACTGACTAAGCTACCCAGGTGCCCCAAGGGGGTTCAATTTCTTAATTTTAGCTCCCATTTTCCACAATGATGTTAGAAGTCCAGGCCCTTCAAACACATAGAGATTTAATGCACCCAAATGTCAAGAGAAAATAAACATTTTTGTCACTATCTGAATAATGATTTTATAATATGTCTATGTGAACTAGAAAATAAGAAAGAATCTAATATGTTGAATAAAATGAAACATATAACACTGTGAGGGAATAATGCCATTATATGTTCAGATATGCATTATTATTTTGAAATTCAGTGAGACAGTTTTTCTTCAAGACAATAAAAGGGAATTTTGTCTTAAAAGATGGCTATAAATATTGCTTGGAGTTAATGAGGAAAATGAAAATGATTACTATTATTAGTCTCGTTGGGGTGGCTGAAATGGCATATGGGCCTGGTGCTTTGGTTGCCATGGTGTATGTTGTTGCGTTCTTCAAATAGAGGATAATACAGTTCTGCATTCAATAACAACGGTTGAAAGAATGAATTCTACTGCACAGATTGCAAAACAGCTTTTTCATTTCTGCTTTCTCCTTCAACTACCAGGAGAAACCATACAACGTACACTACATGACGGGACTTTCTAGAACTGGTTAACGGAAATTTGTAAACACAGTATGTTCCAGGCGATTTCGTTTTGAATTTGGTCAGCATTTATGTCATTTTCTCCCCTCCATAGGGTACAGCTTTCAGCAGGGATTGATTTGTCACATAGAATCACAATTCACACCCATGGTGCCCTCCGTCCTCTATGAATTTTCAAAAGCCTCTCTCTAGGGCTGGCTCCCATGTTCTCTATGACTTTCCCCCTAGGACAGAGGCCCTAGGAATTCCTCGTTGACTGAACATATTTCACCAAATGACTTTTTCTTATTAAAATTTTTGAAATTTCTTGTATCAACTCAATTGTATTTTTCAAAAGCATAGCAACTAATATGTCTTTTTTTCTTTTTAAAAATATTACTGACTATATTCCCCATGCCATACCTTTCATCTCTATGATTTATTTATTCCATAAATGCAAATTTGTAGCCCTTAATACCCTTTATCTGTTTCGCCCATCCCCCTCAATCTCCCCTCTGGCAACCATCTGCTAGTTTTCTATATTTAAGAGTTTGTTGTTGGGGCGCCTGGGTGGCTCAGTCGGTTGAGTGTCCGACTTCTGCTCAGGTCATGATCTCGCGGTTCGTGGGTTCGAGCCCTGCGTCGGGCTCTGTGCTGACAGCTAGCTCAGAGCCTAGAGCCTGTTTCAGATTCTGCTCCTCCCTCTCTCTCTGACCCTCCCCTGCTCATGCTGTCTCTATCTCTCTCACAAAAATAAATACAATATTTAAAAAAAAAGAGTTGGTTGTTAGCTTGTTTTGTTTATTTTTTAGATTATACATATAAATGAAATCATATGGTATTTATCTTTTTCTGACTTATTTTATTTAACATAATACCCTCTAGGTCCAACCATGTTGCTGTGAATAGCAAGATCTCATTCTTTTTTATGGCTTAATAATATTCCATTGCATAATATTCCACTGCATATACATCTTCTCCATTTATCTATCAATGGACACTTGAGTTGCCTCTATATCTTGTCTATTGCGAATAATGCTGTCATAAACATATGGGTGCATATACCTTTCCAAGTTAGTGTTTTCATTTTCCTTAGGTAAATACTCATTAGTGGATTTACTGGATAATTTGGTATTCCTATTTTTAAGTTTTTGAAGAACTGCCATACCGTTTTCCACAGTGGCTCCACGAATTTACATTCCCACCAAGGGTGCATCCCAGTTCCTTTTTCTCCACGTTCTCACCAACACTTATTGTTTCTTTTCTTTTTTATTCTAGCCACTCTGACAGGTGTAAGTTGGCTTTGATTTGCATTCCCCTGATGATTCGTGATGGTGAATATCTTTTCGTGTGTCTGTTGGCCATCTGTACATTTTCTTTGGAAAAATGTCTCTTCAGGTCCTCTGCCCATGTTTTAATTGGATTATTTGTGCTTCTCAAAATTAATTTCTATTTGTTGAGAGTGATCCTCCGTTGCTGCCTGGATTTCAGAGTTTGCTGAATTCATATTCTTAAAACAAATTAGATTATTGTCTTTACAATTCCTTTAAAATTGATAGTTCTACATAAAATAACAATACGACTCTTCCGTGTCTGTCAAATATGATCATGCTTCAAAATTTAATGTAGGAGATCCCTAACTAAAATCTTTTTCCTTCTTCAGCTTCTATAGTGCATCAAGTTTATGCTTTTCCTCCTGCCTCTCAATGCCCACATCACCTGCATTCCACTCTTTCTATCTTTTGAGTTAAAATAGACATTTTATGGGGCCCCTGGATGGCTCAGTAAGTTAAGCATCTGACTCTTGATTTCAGCTCAGGCCATGATTTCAAGGTTTACGTGTTTGAGCCCCACACTGAACTGTCAGCACAGAGCTTGCTTGGGATTCTCTTTCTCCCTCTCTATATGCACCACCCTCTCTCCCTCCCTCCTTCTCTCTCTCTGTCTCTGTCTCTCTCTCTCAAAAAGAAAAAAAATAGACATTTCTTAAAGTTTCTTCCTTTGATCATTTTTTTTTTCTCTGTAATCTTTTCCTCAATGATCCCATCCTTCACCAGACTTCAAAAATGCCCTTGATGAAGATGCCTACCTCATTTTGAGGAAATTATAGTTCCTAGCCTTTCCCTTTAACATCCCTCATCTATATATGTTTTTACAAATGAATTATTATATTACCCTCCTCGGGTTGCTATAACAAAGTACCACAGATAGGAAGGCTTAAACAACAGAAATGTATTTTCTCAGAGTATGGAGGCTAGAAGTCTTAGATCAAGTTTCCCCCACAAAGGCTTGTGAGGGAAGGGGATGTTTCTGGCAACTCTCTTTGGCTTGACAATGGCTGTCTTCTTCCTGTGTCTTCACACCGTTTTTTCCCTGTACATGTCTGGCTCTAAATTTCCTCTTTTTATAAGGGTGCTTGTCATAGTAGATTAGAGTCCACCTTCATGGCTTCATTTTAACTTAATTATCTCTGAACACATTCTCCAAGTACAATCACATCCTGAGGTTCTAGGGGGTTAGAACTTCAACATATGAATCAGGGGCAGGGGGACAAATTTAAACCATAACAAATATCATAAGATTATATTGTTTTGAAATGTGATTATTCAGTTCAAACTTACAAAATTAATACTACTTCATACTAATCATGGAGAATAATATTATCTAAGTGAGGTCAGCTTTCATGTCAAAGGCCCACAAAAGAGGCAAGTTCATGGACAGGAATTCAAGATGGGCCCCAGTTTGGAGGGAAAACAAGATTAACCTGTCTTGGCCAAAAATCTTAAGAGAAAAGATGTTAGTTTGGGATCCTGGACGGTGGGTTTGAGGATGGTCACAGTGAGAAAGATTGGGAGCTAGGAAAAGAAACACACCTGCAGCACATCCCAGTTAAAGAGAAGTTAGGAATCTTTTTATCTCTGTTATGCTTTGAATTTTTAAAAATGATTCTCTACTTCAAAATCCTTCATCAGCATTCTATAGTTTTGTCTCAATGATTGATAGTGAATAGTAATAACTTCAAAACCAAAGTCCGGTCAAAATGAAATGAAGCAAAATAAAACAAGATTTTATAATTTTTAAAAAATTATTTACCTTTGTGTAACTCAAGCATTTCCAAACTCTTTTGAGCTCTTTATTCCATCATGTCCCAATGATTTTGTGTCACAGAACACACTGAGAAGGGCTGAGTCTGGCAAAGTTTTGCTGGGATTTTTAAACTTTGTGTCAGATGTTCTCTGAATCAAAGTGAAAGTTTTCCTGTTTCTACAATCATCATGTTTCCAGAAACAAGTATGAAAAGGCAGAGAAACCCTCTCACACCCCCACTCCCAGGAAAATGCATCTTATGATTATTGAAGAATAAAGTTAGCCTCATACAACCTGGCCTCTTCTCTATCTTGGAGGTTAAGGATTTATTTCTAAGGAAAAGACAATACTTCACAATCCCGAATTCCTATCTCTAACCCAGACACGCTTGATCTTTCTTTTGCATGAAAGTTGGTGTTCCCCAATATTCCTTCCTTAGGTATACTAGCAAAAGGATTAATTGTTAGACTCTTCAACTCAAATTACCCCAAACAGAATTTACCCCCTTTTCTCCAAGCCACTTTCCTCTTCTGATTTTATTAATCCTTCTCTTACAACCATTATATCCCTGAGAGGCTATAATAACTTATTAAAGTTCACATGGTTAGTGATCTGCAGAGGTAAGACTTGAGCCCATTTCTCAATGGGCCTAACCATACACTGTGGTCTCATAGTGTAAAAGATCAAATGACTACATAAAATTTATATTTGTTGAAACATTTTCAAATTGCTAAAATTACAGTCCCAGGAACATCAAATTATTGGGAAATTTTTTTGATGGATGGAAACAACCCAAATGTCCATCAGTGTATGAATGGAAAACAAAAGACATTATATACATACAATGGGGTATTATTCAGCTTTAAAAAGGACAAAAATTCTGACATAGGCTACGACACAGATGAACACTGTGGACATTTTAAGTGAAATAAGTCAGACACAAAAGGACAAATACCTTATGATTTCACTTACATGTATTAACTAATCAAATTCATAGAGATACAAAGTAGAATGGTGGTTGTCAGGGGCTGGAGGAAGGGAGAAATCAGAAGTTATTGTTTAATGAATATGGAGTTTCAGTTTGGGAAGATGCAAAAGTCTAGAGATGGAAGGTGGTAATATTCACATAGCAATGTGAATGTACTTAATGCCACTTAACAATGTTTAAACTTTACTTTATGTATATCTTACCACAGTTTTTCTTTTTATTTTTTTAATGTTTCATTTTTTGAGAGAGAAAGACAGACAGATTGTGAGCAGGGAAGGCACAGAGAGGGAGACATGGAATCCGAAGCAGGCTCCAGTCTCTGAGCAGTCAGCACAAAGCCCGACGTGGGGCTTGAACTCACAAGCAGTGAGATCATGACCTGGGCTGAAGTCAGACACCCAACCGACTGAGCCACCCAGGTGCCCCCACAATTTTTAAAACTTGAACAAAATTTTGTCACAAACTCAGAGTAAGATGAGTTTTTTTAAATAAAAAGGAAAACAGCGGCACCTGGGTGGCTCAGTCGGTTAGGTATCTGACTCTTGGTTTCAGCTCAGGTCATGATCTCATGGCCCATGAGTTTGGGTCCCCCACAGGCCCTGTGCTGATGAAATGGAGCCCGCTTCCGATCCTCCATCTACCTTTCCCTCTGCCCCTTCCCCGCTCATTCTCTCTGTCCCTCTCTTTCTCTCCAAAAAATAAAAAATTAAATTAAATTTTAAAAAAAGTCTCTCTCCCTCTGCCCCGCTCCCTGAATTATGCATATGCTAACTCTCTAAAATAAAAATTTTTTAAATAAATAAAAATTAGATTTTTATAAAAAGAGAAAATAGTAGGAATTAGACTGTATCCATATGCCTTTGTTTCATCTTTATTGTAATCTTTAAAGAAATGAGTTGTTGATGTTATATTGTGTGGCTATTTCAGTATGGAAAAAATTACTTTTAAGTTATTTATTATTAACAATTATATTATTAATTATATTATTAATTGTTAATTGTTATATTAACAATTACCTTTCTTCCTTAAAATATATTGTTGAAATGAACAAAAGCAACATACTATTACAAAGTACTTTGTGGACATTTAAGAATAGTCTTATATTAATTTCAAAATATAATGAAATTTGGAAAGTAAGTTTATTATTTTTAAAATTTTATTTATTTATTTTGAGACAGAGAGAGAGAGAGCTGGGGATGGGCAGTGAGAGAGAGAAAGGGAGAAGAGAAACCCAAGCAGGCTCTGCACTGATAGTGAGTGCATGGGGCTCAAACTCCTGAACGGTGAGATCATGACCTGAGCTGAAACCAAGAGTCAGACACCTAGCCAACTGAGCCACCCAGGTGTCCCATAAAAAAAAATCTCATTTTTAAAAGAAATTTGGATCAGTATAAACTGTTCTTTTAGAAGGACAAACCTCCACTTTAAGAAAACCAAGTGCAAGAATAGAACATAAAAACCTGTTTTCTAGTCTTCCACATTAAATCTAATTCCACAGTGACTTGCAAAAGCTTACCATTGACACAAGCCCCAGTACTTGACGCTAGAGATACAAAAATGATTGAAACCCTTTCTTCCTGCTCTTAAAGAACTGAGTCCATGGGAGATATAAACATGTATGTTAATGCACCTCCGTGCTGTGGGTAGAGATTCAAAGACGTAGACTTAATAAAAGAGGGAGATTCAAAGTATAGCAGGTACACAAAGAAGTAGTCAACTCTAAGTTGATGATTCTGGAGCTCTCTTGAAGGGAAAGAAAGAAAATTACAAGTCTCTCTGGTTTGGAAAGAGCGTCTTTAGAAAGAAACCAATATCTACATTAATATCACCTTACATTTCTAATATCATCTTATCCTTCATTGTAAAATTTATTACGAAATTTTTCATCCAGTACTTTACTGGTTATAACAACCCTATGAGGCCTCTGTAATTATTCCCACACTGCAGATGAGGAAAGTATCTCCCAGAGAAGTAGCCAGCTCAAAATTATGCAGCTAGTAAGTCCAAGGCTATTTATGATAAACTTTTTAAATTTCTAATCTGCTTCCTCACTAAACTTCACACTTTTTTGCTAACAAAAGAAAGGCATAAAGAATTTGTGGATTTCAGAAAAAAATAATGCGAAGTGAAGAGATGTCAGAAGCATGTGTTGGCATATTAAAATTTCAAGTTGAGAAACATCAACTAAATATAACTACTCAGGCATCTGAGGCTTTCTGAATAATAATGGGGAGAAAACAACAACTAATGATTAACCAGTACCAGACACAGGTTAGTCATATCCAAATGTACCCATAGATGGTACCCAGTTACTAATTTTAGAGAATTCTCTAAAAAAGTAATTAATTGGTGCTCTAATCTAATAATCTGATAGTTTAAGTTTAAGTGGAATATCTGAGAAACTGCCCTTGAATGATGCTACCTGATTAATGTCAACATTAAGGAAGGCAAAAACAGAGAAAAGTGGAGAACTATAAAAGGAAGTTTACTTGCATCCAGTCCTGCTGTATATTATTTATAAAAGGAATAAAAATTAGAGTGGTTGACGGTGTTTGCTTTCAATTCATAGTTCACATTAAATAAAACTACCAGCCCTTCCTTTTGATTTATTTCCTTCAATTTAATTAAACCCATTTTTCTGTATTACTGGATATACGAAACAATATAAAATTATTTAAAGTTTTGTATAATATTTTCCAAAATGTTGTTTAAGATCCAATAAGGTTTTATTTTTGGCCTTTCAGGTTGATATTTACCTCAACTACACTTAACAATCTGAAAACTATGAATATATCATTTTATTTAAAGGAGCAATAGAGGGGCGCCTGGGTGGCTTAGTCGGTTAGGCGTCCGACTTTCGCTTAGGTCATGATCTCGCGGTTTGTGGGTTCGGGCCCCGCGTCGGGCTCTGTGCTGACTGCCAGCTCAGAGCCTGGAGCCTGTTTCAATCTGTGACTCCCTCTCTCTCTGACCCTCTCCTGCTCACGCTGTCTCTCTCTCTCTCTCCTAGAAATAAATAAAAAAAAAAAAACCATTAAAAAAATAAAAAATAAAAATGATAAAGGAGCAATAGCATCTTGAAATCTACTCTAGCCAGGAAAAAAATTGTGGGACAAAATAATCATAAACTTAGGAAAATTATGACTCCTGTTAAGTGAATATAAAAATCAATAGAATATACTCATCTTATACAAGTAGCTAAATGAAAGTTCCTAAACAGTAGATTCCTATAAAGATAATGTCAGTCAGATAAGTAACTTTGAATTTTCTCAGTGGAAGGAAAAAGGATTTGAAATGACAAAAGGCAACATGATATCTGAAAAGTGCTGGACTGGGGATGGGTAACATCAGGGTTTTTTTAATGTTCATTTATTTATTTAAGGGGGGATGGGCAGAGAAGGAGGAAGAGAAAGAATCTCAAGCAGGCTCCATGCTGTTTGCACAGAGCCTGACACAGGGCTCGAACCTATGGCCCCAAGATCAAGAGTCTGACCCTCAACCAACTGAGCTACCCAGGTGCTCCAAGTAATATCAGTTTCTAACCCAGATTTACTTTTAACTAAATGTTTCATTATACTATCTGTAAATATAGCTAAGCCAACTGAAAATGAAAATGTGGGACTAAGTCATCTGCCAAAATCCTTCTATGGCATTTCCACTCTTCTGTTGATAACCCTGTTTCCCCTCTTTCAAGTAGGCAGAGGCCACACCTGTGTTCACTTCCTTTCTTCTTTTCTCCTTTTGGCACAGTACCTAAATTAGAGAGTGGGAGAGAAGAAACTGAAAAGGAATGTCTATGGAGAATGTGAGTTCTTTACAGAAAACTAGCTAGGGAAAATAGACCAATTTGTTAAACTCTCCAGACTCTTCATTGGCCTCACCTATAAAGTGCTATCGTAAGATTATCCTGATAATCCAAATGGAGTCCCGGATGCACAGAAATTACTTAATTAAGTCTGGCTGTTAGTGCTGTTGTTTATTTATAGTGAGGAATGGGAAGGGAAAAATAGGACTCTAGTCCAGGTTCGTCTACGTCTTCTCTTCCTTCCTTTTATTGTATTCCCCCTCTCTTCACAAACACTTTATAATTCCATTTCACTCCGTGTGATGATCTACATGAAATATCAGGTAGTATTTTAACATAGTACCAAGAGAAAGTAGGCCTTTTGGATTATTTGATCCCTCTTTATTTTGGATACAGGAAATTAGCAAAGTTCCCTTCGAATAGAAAACATTTTCTTGCTAAGCCTGTATTGCCTTTTGTCATCTCAAATCCTTTTTCCTTTCACTGAGAAAAATCGAAGTTACTTATCTGACTGGCATTATCTTTTGTACAGGAATCTACTGTTTAGGAACTTTCATTTAGCTACTTGTATAAAGATGAGTATATTCTATTGATGTTTATGTTCACCTAGCAGGAGTCATAATTTTCCTAAGTTTAAGATAATTCTGTCTTACAATTTTTTTTCTGGCTAGGGTAAATTTCAAAAGTAGGCCTTTTGGATTGCTTATTCAATCCCTCTTTATGTTGGACACAGGAAATGAGCAAAGTCCCCTTTGAATGGAAAACGTTTTCTTGCTAAATCTGTATTACTTTCTAATTTAGCCCTTGTCATTGTGTTCCCACAAATGACACTATTTAACAGTGCATGGGTGGATTCTCTAGGGACTGAGAAGGTTCATGAAAATATGCATAAGAGAGGTGTGTCATTTTCCCTCAGCACTATGCACTGTACCCAGTTTAGAAAGACAAATCCTCAGCAGATGGGTCTCTGGCCTCTTTCCAATATATGATTTGAATTGTTTTTCAAACACACCACAAATCCAAAGCTGACTGCTCTTGCAAACAATTTTTATGTCTCAGGGAATCAAGTGGCAAGGTCAGGGTAAGGTACTGCTTTATTTATTATACCTTTTAATGGCTTTCTTTTTCTAGGGCAACAGAAGTAGTTTGAGGCTTTCCTAAGATTCTAATAAAATATTTCTTATTTTTAGCTATCTATCCAGTCACACGGACAGTGACTGACCCCTGACAACAGTGCAGTGGCCCGTAAGAAATACGTTTCTGGTTTTAATCTAGTTCCTTAATGGAGAACCACCTACATCACACAACCCATCACCCGAAGTGTGATTATTCAGACTGAAGGCACAATGGTCAGAAGTGGCCCTGCATCTGCATTATTTAAGATTTCAGTCAATATTCTCTACGTATTCTATGGCATAAGAAACACGCTCGTTAAGTCTGCATAGGAAGCCAGGCTGGGAGGAAGGCAGAGGCTAGCATCTGAGAAAACACGAATCAGCTCTCGTGTTTGTATCTAACTGGATCCTTTATCAAAAGCGATGCAACAAAACTCAGCCAGGAGAGTAAAGATAAACATAACAAGGGAGGAAAGATAAGATAGAAATGCCATAAACCAGCCAGGAGTTCTGAAGTCAAGACTTAACTCTGCCATCTACTAGATAAATAGATAATATATATTTGTCAATATAGTATTCTAATTATATTATGATACAAACAATAACAAATATATATTTATTTATTTATTTTATATATTTATTAAAAATAAATATATATTTATTATATAAATTTATATTTATTTATTATTATATAATATATATTATATTATGATATAAACGATAATAATAAATATGTATTTATTATTTATTTATTTATTAAAAATAAATATATATTTATATCATATATGTTTAAATCTTGAGCACATCGCTTCACATTTCTATACTTTAGTCATAAATGGGGATAGAAACGTCCTACCACACCTATTTTGCTAGAGTTTTATGAAACTCTAACTACATCTGTTCATTCGATTTTTAAAATAAAAACATGAAAGCTATGCATTCCAGAGAAAATAACCTCAACTCCCTGTTGTCCTACTCATATTAACCTTACTGAGGAAATTATATTTGTGGAAGACTGATTACTATCACCCACACATTTACTATTAGTACCATCTTACTGACAAGGCCACTGCCTCTCATTAACCTGTCTTTTCTGGGCCCTCCCTGGCTTACAATAACTCCTATACACTGGCAACTCTCAAACACGTATCACCAGTTCCCTTCTATCCTCTGAACTTCGGTCTACCTGACATGCCCACTTAAAAATCTTTTTTTTTTTTTTAAATATTTTTATTTATTTGTAGGAGAGAGAGAGAGAGAGACAGCGTGAGCAGGGGAGGGTCAGAGAGAGACGGAGTCACAGACTCTGAAACAGGCTCCAGGCTCTGTGAGCTGGCAGTCAGCACCGAGCCCGACGCGAGGCTCGAACCCACGAACCGCGAGATCATGACCTAAGCGAAAGTCGGACGCTTAACCGACTAAGCCACCCAGGCGCCCCTTGACATGCCCACTTAAATATCTAAGAAGCATACGAAAATTTATTTTGGGACACCTGGGTGGCTCAGCGGATTAAGCATCCAACTCTTGATTTTGGCTCAGGTCATGATCTCAGTGTTCATGGGTTTGAGTCCCACATCAGGCTCTGCGCTGACAGTGAAAAGCCTGCTTGGTATTCTCTGTCTCCCTCTCTCTCTCTCTGCTTCTGCCCTGCTTCTGTGCCCACTTTCTCTCTCAAAAAAAAAATTTAATAAATAGACTTAAAAAATGTTTTTGGAGGCACCTGGATGGCTTAGTCGGTTAGGTGTCTGACTTTGGCTCAGGTCATGATCTCACAGGCCATGAGTTTGAGCTCCAGATCAGGCTTTGGGCTGACGGCTCAGGGCCTGGAGCCTGCTTCATATTCTCTGTCTCCCTCTCTCTGCTCCTCCCCGACTCATTCTCTGTCTCTCTCTCTCTCTCAAAAATAAGTAAACATTTAAAAAAAGAAAACAATGTTTTTAAAAATGTAATTGTATAATAGTAATAAATACAATAATGATAATAGCAGCTATGGTTTATTGAATATTTACTTCATGCCAGACACTATGTTAAGTATGTTGACTTTATTTTCCTTCCCTGACAAGACTCTTCTCCCTTAAATTTAACACTGCTCTTGACAGAATTGTGAAAAGCAAACCTTGAGTGATCTTTCTACATTCCTTCGATGAAGAACCACTGCTAGAGATGGATCAACCAGGCCATCTTCAAACCAGACTCTTGGACTATAATTATCATTTCCTCTCCCTTCTCTCTGCACCCCGGCTCCACTGGAACTGGTTTCTGTGAGTGGATTTCAATGTTACATCCAAGGCTTCCATCACAGCACACCCCCAAGCAAACAGCCCTCTGACGCCTGTTATTTCATTTGCTAGGTGGCTGTTTGAGGACTGTGAGATTCCAAGCTCCAATATGAAGCTCCCCAGGGTACATGTGTCTTTTTTCTGAAGAGAAACTTATCTTCCTTGAAGGAATTGAGATTTTTCTTCTTACTAACCATAAAATCCTCTAACCTTTCCCATCTTCCATTCAACTGGGCTTCCATAGAACTTGACACTAAATGCAAATTTCAACTATAGCAATTATATAGGCCCTTACTGCCTATGCACTTAGATTTCATTTCCCACCTCGATCATGGTCCTTTACACAAATTTTAAGAATTATTTGTCAGAAAAATTATCCAAAATTTGAGAAAAGGCGAAAGAAATTATTAGGTATGTTTTCAGGGGAGTGCTGGGCTTGACATTCTATTTAGTGACTTTCACAATGTGTAGGGACAGAGGGTAACTTGCAGATTTTGTTTAATAGAAATGCAAATAATTGCTATCCAGTGGAACCCAAAGTTATGGTTTATGGCACTGTTGGACAATAGTCAGTTTTGTATCTAATCTATCAACCCAGAAAATTACAATAACTCTAATAAAAACCAAATGTTCTTTGGATGGGTGTTTAACATTTTACTGTTTTCCTCATCTATTAATGAGATGAAGGAAATCTGCAGCATGCATTCATCTTATCTTTTCATGAATCATGAGTTTTCAAATTTAAAATTATACCTTAGCATATTTCATGTAATCATAAATTTAAATTTCCATTTATATTTTTCCCATTTTGTTATATGTATTTTTGTTTTAGGTTGGCCTGAATTATTTACCATTTATAGAATGAAGTCAGGTAGAAATAAATTAAGATGAGGTTATATTTATGTTTATATATGAAAGCATCATATAAATATATTATCCATATAAATGGCTTGGATCAAAAACAGTACTTAGAATTAGATACTAGCCCTCTCATACTTACCACCAGTGGGACCATATTAAATCTTACGTGAGGGCTCAGCTGTGACGAAATACAATACTCCTTATCAAAGTTAAAGGTAGTTGATGAATAAATTGCTATCCATATCTATCAAGAAAAGAAAAAGAGGATACTGGCTCATCTCACAGGACAAAATTTGGGTTAAATGTAAGAACAAATATTCTATAGAGAAAATATCTTAAACTATTTTGAAAACTGGCTAGATGAAGTTTGCTTGAGTTTTTCTCCTCCACAACATTTAGTTCATATTCTGCTCTTCAGAGCATTAACCTCAAGTTCACTCCTCCATATCCTCCATTTCCCTTAAGCCTTCCCATACAGAGTCTAAACTTCTTGTGGAAACAGCATAGAGTGTTCAACTTTGAAGTCCTGAGCAAAGCCAAAGACATGAGAAGTCAGAAAGAAGGTTGGAAGGATAAGAATTTCCGAGAGAGACAAGAGGTATGCAGGGCAAATTCAGCCAACACCTATACCCCGGATACTCAGAAAATGGTAGACTCTACCTCGGGAGAAATGAGACACTGCATACCCAAAACAAAGAGTATTTAGTGAAGTTGAAGCAGTCCTCACTAACAGAGTTAGTGTGCATTCATGAAAATAGCTCCAGTGCTTGAAATGTTAGAGACTTAGATACCGTTTGTTAACTATCTGGGTAAGGGTATCCCAGAGCCTCTGTCTTCCTCCCATCCATAGAATATGATGATTATACCTACCTGGCAAGTTTCATGTGAAGATTAAACAACATATTCAGAGCCTCCAGCATAGTTCCTGGACCACACAAAGAGCTAGCTACTTCATTCTCATCTATAGTCACTAAGAGAGCCATTTTTAATTCAGGCTGAGGAGATGGACACAAAAAGATCCTGTTTTTCCAGCTTAAAATGGTATAAACAATCAAGAAAGGTCAGTATCAGGAAAAAAGTGAGCAACTAAAGGGCAAGTAAAAATATTAAACTCTCTGGAACATACTGTTTAATGCTTTAACCCTACCCTGAGCTAATTAAGGAAGGAATGTATCCTGTACGGAAAAAGCATACCATTTCTAACTTGGGATTCCTTCCCACTGTAGTAAAAATTGCCTTGAATGTTGTAATGGTGGTTGCTATAGGCAACAGCAATCATAATGTGGAAAAAGATTCAAGAGAGAGGAAAAACAGGTGATCGTACTGTAAGGAATCAATCAGTCTTTGCAGAAATTCAGTATTCCCATTTCCCATTCCCACTCTCCTGAATTTTGGTGGCGGAATAAATTTAGTACAGACAAATAGAAGAAAAAATCTGGCCTAGGATTGCATAAACAATTCCTCAACTAAAGACCTTCTTTTCTCTGGGACGGCCATCCTCTTCAGCCAAGGGCCTGGAGTAGAAGAGCTGAGATAGGAAGCAGCACTGTCCAGCCAATGAGCCCTGTCAACAATGAGGTGACAAATGTCCCGGGCTGCCCTCACCTCTGAAAGTAAAATCTGTGGCTAAGAGAATCAATTCATCTGACCATTATTCAATAGCGCTACTACCTCTGTGAACCCTCTGCAGTAATAAAAATTGCAGCTCAAGAATTACACTAGCCTACTAATAATTAATGTTAAATACTAATTAATGATTCATAGGAAAGAACTTCAAATGAATAACCAACTGAAAGAGAGTATAATGATTTTGAAATTTATACATTCTATAAATTTACTGGGTAAATCTCTCTGGAATTAAAAAAAGGCCAGAGATGGAAAAAAAACAAGTATCATCTAATTTTACCTAGTAGCGTAAGTAATCTACTATCAACTATGAGGGCAAGATGCCTTGTGTAAGTAGATGAAATGGATCACTTAGATTTTTCTTTATGGGAGACAATAGATTCCACACCCTTCCCTGACATACCCACAAGCCTCTGTCTATTCGCCTCAAGCCGAGAGGGGAGATGATTAAATATTAAAATAAGCAAGCTGCTATCTCTCCATTTCTATCACCCCCACCAAGGATTTTGCATTTAAAACCTCAGTGTGATCACTGAGCAAAAAATGAAGGATCTAATTAAAATGAAAATCAGTATAATATGAAATCATGAAATCATTAACACTTTTGGTTTACTATAATTCTGTTTTTATCTCTGATCATTTTTATTCTTTCACGCCTTTAGAAATGTATGCATCATTTCAGTAGCCTTTTTCAGATTAAAAAAAGGCAAAAGCCATTATAACAATGGGTGGCTTCTGTCATCTAAACTACTATTTTGATCATAAGAGGAAGGAGAGATTTCTGAATCTCTGTACTACATGGTGGGGATCAAAGTAGATCTTGCAAACGCATGTTTCAGCCCTGGCACAGAACTGTGTGGGGATTACTGGAGAAACTGTTTAGCCTCTTGTAGCATCATTTCACTCACTCACAAAAGGAAAGAGTTGGATTAATCTACCCTTGACTCTTGGTTTCCAGGCCCAGGAAGGCACAGGAGCTAATCTGGCTGTCCTTTGTCTCGGACAAGGGAAAGCTAAGGCCATATACACGAGCTTGCAAGGTGCAACGTCCTGGGGTGTAGAGAGGACACTGCATTTACTTCCTTATTTGGAACTCAGTACATGCCATAATATTTCAGCGTTTAGCATTCATAAGTACTGATTTCAAGAGAGGTTCAACTGGGGAAATGTCTAAATTCTCTGTAAAGAAGATATTTCCTACAACTAGGAACTTTTTAATGTGTCTTAAGAACATCCCCAAATAACTATTATGACAAAACAACCAGCAATTTTCCCTGACATGCTACCCTTGAGCTCTCATCAAATGCTCGTACGTTTTCCTATATTTATTGACAGTGCTTGTTCACGCTGAAAATGAGATTTTTCCATTCCAAGAAGAGGGGGTCAGAAGGTGTAACAAAATTATTCAATAAGGTTTTACCCCATTTGATGCATGGTCAATCAAACACCACAGATCCAGTTTCTTAAATGTTTGTAAAACAATTTCATAATAGATTTTTAAGGGCTTATGTAGAATATAGTATTTTCTATATCTACCACCTTACATATGGTTATAGTTTTCAGTGATATTCAAATAAATATGGACATCTTTATTTCTCTAAAAATCTAGTCTAGAAACAAAAATGTTCACTATAACATTAAACTGATACAGCCAAAAAAAAAAAAAGAAAGAAAAAACAAAAGTGCAACACTGATAAAAGAATACTTTCTGTGAATATTTGCAGACATAGGAAATTCTTATTAAATAATTAAGTTAAAAATTAATTTTTAATATGATCACAAATTTGCTTTTAAACATATACATATGTATTTTTAAAACACTAGAATGAAAAACAAAACATTAACATTTATTTACATGATTAATGTGACTAATGTGAATAATTTTCTAAATTTTCTACTAGTAAATGTGGATTACATTTTTAATGAAAAATACATATAAAAAAGTTATGCTCAAATTGCATTAATAAAAATTATTTTAGTACATTTTAATTTTTTAAAGATTCATTTAATCTTTTAGGAAGAAGCAGAAGATATCATAAATTTAATCAAACATTTATAATATAATTGAGTTTCAGCATAAGTGTTCACAAGGCAATGGGAACATATCATTGTAGTTTCTGCCTAAAGTATTTTAACCTTAACTGAAGCACATAGCTAATATATTATAATTAAAGATGTTTATAGATTTCAAGTTTTAAAAGTTTTACACTTAATGTGACTTAATTCTATTTAAGTATATTAAATTTGAGTCTTTCTAAATTTGAAAGTGTCATTAAAATTATTTTTATGAATTTTGATGGCTTGGTTAAATTAGGCAGTAAGTATTATAATAGAATACAGTATTGCATAGTTTGCTATGAAAAGTATTTTAACAAACTTGATTCAAAATATCATCTAAAGGGCTGCCTGGGTGGCTCAGTCAGTTAAGCATCCAACTTTGGCTCAGGTCATAATCTCACAGCTGGAGAGTTCAAGCCCCACATCGGCTCTGTGCTGACAGCTCAGAGCCTGGAGCCTGCAGCCTGCTTCAGATTCTGTGTCTCCCTCTCTCTCTGTCCCTCCCCTTCTCACCCTCTGCCTCTCTCTCTCTCAAAAATAAACAAACATTGAAAACAAATTTCAAAATATCTAGAGGTAAAAGGATAATAAAAATTGAAAATGTCATTATTTTTGTAAATAACGTAAGAATCTACAATAGAGATACAGTTGAACAACAATGTAATGCCGGCATTAACATGGTAAAAAGGATGACTGTATTCAATCATCCGAGTGGTTATGAAACATCAACATTAGTAAGTGTAAATAGTTGGCTACTATAAATCTAGGGATAAAGACTATAAAAGAACAGAAAAAATGGAATTGTGCTAGTATGTGGGTGTTAGCACTTATAATTTTCATTTTGTTATTTTGAACTTATGTTAGATATTTTGAATTATAACTGATTCTAAAAATTATCACATTCTATGTAGACACGGTTTCTCCATATTTTATGAAGATTTTGTATGCTATTATTTTTCCTTGAGGGGAATATGTGAGAAGTTAAAAACGTTTTATTATTTCCATTTTATAGATGCATGCATTGAGACCAAAAAATGTCAGGGACAGAAACAGTGATTGAACTGGGAAGGCAAATTAACCCTACTCCTTCTCCAAACATCCACAAGAAATCCAAGTGCTACTCTCTTACTGTGGTCCATAGATTATTTTTAGTTAACAACGTTTAGAACTAATAAATTACTTCTGAAATTTCAAGAATGACTAAAACCTAAGTTATCTTACCAAAACACACTCACCCAGGAAATATAATTACCTTTGGTGGTGTGATATTTTGACTATTAGAAGTTAAGAGGTAATAGATGAATGAAATATGTTGTGTTCCCAGAAAAGAATGCTCTTCTTGCTTATATAGCATAGCTGCAAAGGTGGAAATGGCTTTATTATCATGAAGATCATTAAAAACTAAAAGAGTCCACTAAGATAACCAACATGTATTTGGAAATAACACTAGGCATTGAAAGAGAAAGAATTAAGTCAAAATACATTCTCATGCTGCTTTCAGAGGAGGGAACAGCTCCAGATGACTTAGAAAAGTCAATCTCAGGGCACCTGGGTGGCTCAGTCCGTTAAGCGTCGGACTTCGGCTCAGGTCATGATCCCACGATTCATGGGTTTGAGCCCCACGTCGGGCTTCATGGTGACAGCTCAGAGCCTGGAGCCTGTCTTCCATATTCTGTGTCTCCCTCTCTCTCCGACCCTCCCCTGCTCACATTGTCTGTCTGTCTGTCTCTCTCTCTCTCTCAGAAATAAATAAAACATTAAAAAACAAAGTCAATCTCATCGACAGGACAACAGAGACAGAACATGCCACTGCCTATTAAACATTTCTCCTAGGTAATTGACTATTAAGCAGTATAAAAAATAATGACATGGTGGGAAACAAAGTAAATAATCAGGAAATATTTGTCTGTAAGCTGAAAAAAAAAACCTGGGGTATAAAAAGAAACAACACTTCAGCACACAAATGATTAGCAGTAACCTACTGGAGATTCCCAGAGTAAATGATTTTCCTTTCCTATCACTGAGCAACTCCGTATTTAAGTCTAATTAAGGTTTAGGGAAGTCACGCCATTCTCCTCTTGCCATAAATCAGTGATTCTCAAAGGCTTTTAAAAAGATGCTGGCAGTCTTCTCTCCCTAGATTCTGATTCATTAGGTTGGGGTGGGGCTTACGCATATGTTTCCTTAATTAGCCCTCATTATCTCCAGGGAACCAAGGTTTGAGGACCACAGACTAGATTAATGGTTCTCAACTACAGCTGCACATTGTAGGTACTTTGAAAGCTTTAGAGAAAGTCCTAAACCCAGGCCCCATGCAAGATAAATTAAATCAGAATCTTTGGAGGGGGGCCCAACATCAGTATAGCTAAAGGCCCTCAAAGTCATTCTAATAGGCAGATAGGGTTAAGGACCACTGCATTCTTTTTACTTCCTGCAACAATTCAGTCAGCTCTAGTTGTTATAATTATCTTGGCAATTTTTATCTGAAGATCATCAGCACAGTACCTCACATTAATTTAAGGAGACAACATTGCTAACACAAAGTTAACCATAGACACATGGTTCAACTGTCTTAAACGTGACAAAGGGAAATGGAGCACGCTTTTGTCTGGTTATAGAAATCACAGTCTGTAGAAAGCCAGTGGTATTTTCAACAGACAGTACCTACAGGTAAGCCAAGGCCCAGTCCCTAAAGCATTTGAAAGTACTGAGTTCGTTACAGAAATAGGGAACTTGTTAAACACACGCTCTTCCTTTCTACCTCCTATGTTAGGGATCTTTATGTTTGCAGCTTTGTTTGGTGATATTGAAGTAAAGAAGGGATCTGTTTGGTAACCTTTTAAAGATGGAAACAAGTAACTATCACTCTATAGACCTAAAAAATCAAATCTTAATTCAGTTCTCATTTTCCTACCTACGCTGAAAGTAGCACACAAGAGTTTTGCTGCTATTGTTATACTGACTTTTAGAATCCAGAGAAAGCACTTGTTTTTCTTCACAAAGAATTAGTGCAACTAGATCAAACAAGCATGTTCTGTGGGCTGTCTGCCCAGACAACGAGACAGCTTTTGTACAGCACTGTTCTCCGTAGTGACATTTTTGCAATGGAATTGTATCTGTAGCCCTATTTGTCTCTATTAAGCCCCCAGTTAGAATAGCAGTTACTTAAATAATTTACATAAACTAAAAAATTTATAATACACCTTAAAAAAAATAATGCTATGCAAGACTGGTATAGAAATTGAGTATTGCAAATACCTCACATATCTGATTATTGTTGAAAGTGTCTGATGATTTAAGGCCATGTGGCAAACTGAGAATAATATGGACGTTATGTCCTAAGGGAAAAAATGAACTTCCCTGAACCTTGGTCTTATCTGTAAATTGGAGTGACGATACCTACCCTCAGTATCCTCATAGGGATACTGTGAAAGTGAAAACGAGAAAAAGCATAGGAGAAAATTGGCAAACCAATTATAAAAAATAAATTACTCTTAGTACTAATAAATTACTATAGTTGAGGAAAACAATAGCAGAGGACCGTTCATTAAGAAGATCTGTCACTAATTTATAATTTTTTAATTTATTAAGTTTTTATTTTAATTCAGCATAGTTAACATACAGTGTTACATTAGTTTCACGTACACAATATAGTGATTCGACTAATTTATTATTTTAAAGACTAAATTTATCAAGATGATAGTGCTTGTGTTTTTTTTTTAATTGATTTAATTTTGGTCTTGAACAAAATACAATCTAATTTGGAATGTTATGATTGTCCTAAAGACTAATGAATTCTTTTAAAATGAAGGATGTTTTTTAAAAAAATAATTAATTAATAAAGGATGTTTTGGGTTCTGGTTCTTAAAAAACAAACAACAGAAGAAAGGAAACAGTGCTTACATTTAGTAGCCAGGAAAACTGGTTAGAAAATATGAACTTCCTGGGCACCTGGCTGGCTCAGACAGTGGAGCATGTGACTCTTGGTTTGGGGGCTGTGGCTTTGAGCCCCAAGTTGGGTACAGAGATTGCCTAGAAATAAAATCTTTTTTATTTTTATTTATTTATTTATTTATTTATTTATTTATTATTATTATTTATACTAGGAGAGAGACAGAGAGAGAGAGAGAGAGAGAGAGAGAGAGCGTGAGCAGGGTAGGGTCAGAGAGAGAGGGAGTCACAGACTGAAACAGGCTCCAGGCTGTGAGCTGGCAGTCAGCACAGAGCCCGACGCGAGGCTCGAACCCACGAACCGCGAGATCATGACCTAAGCGAAAGTCGGACGCTTAACCGACTAAGCCACCCAGGCGCCCCAATAAAATCTTTTTTAAAAAGAGAAAATAGAAGCTTCTTACGTGTCTGGTATAATACTCAACTGATCTATTTTCGGTCATTTTGAAAGGTTTTGGAAATCAGATACAAGAAGAAAACAATATTTCTAAAAATTGCAGCCGATACTAACACTGTTACTTCTCTTGTTTAAAATCTACCCTACACACCACATTTCATCTACACCCATCCTATAGACAACCTCGCCCCAGAAGACGGCTCTAGGACAGAAATACAGTGGCACCTCCTGATATCACTGACACCGGTGGGCTTACCTCTATTACAGTACAGTTTTCTCAAAAGTTTTTCTCCGCGATAACGCTATTCATCTGAGTTGTTTGGCTTGAATACATAAAAACTTTTATCTCTGCGTGGGTTATTTTAAGTAAATAATTATTATTATCAGTGTCACCATGGAATACCAGTACAATGAAAGGCTCATCAGAGTTATTATTATGCACTTTAGTTTTCTGGTTTTAAACTACCTCATCTGCTTAACATTAAGTCTGTCTAAGCCTTGGCCTCCAGATTGTAGGACCATTTGAACTGTTGACTGTTCTGAGTCAGATTTCAAATGGGGGCCCTTAAGCTGGTACTCCTCATGGACCCAGCAAGTAGTTGGAGCTGGACAGTTCTTCTTCTAATCTTCCCAGATCTGTTAGCCAGTGTTCCTTTGACTTCTGCTCTGTCATCTTAATGCCAGCATTTGCATTAGCAACACTGCTAGTTACTAACATTAAAACCTGAAATGCACCTATATTCCTACAGACTCATACCAGCCAACAAACCCTATTTAATACTAGATCTACATACAAAATGAAAAGATGGCCAGATAATTCTCTGAACTTTTTCATTTCTACGGTTTTTCATTTCTACCACCTTCCTAGTTTAAGGAGACACAGTCTTCTTACAAACTATATTTATAGTTTGCTATTCATTTTGTTTAGAAATAAATATTGATGGTTGGTGGTCAAATAAAATTAAATCTATTAAAAAATCAATGGATGATGAATGCCAGGAATTACTGGTCTAGAGAGCTAATGCTGTTTTCTACTGAATGAAGTCCCAAAGCCACCACCTGGTTAACAGTTTAGAGTTGTTAGTCGTGTGCTTGTATTTGAATTATGTGTTAGACATGAGCCATCTGGATTCCTAGTGCACAATCTCTTGCATTTAAATACTTTATCTCATGGTTTCTATAGACAGTAAAGAGCATGACTAGATTTCAAGTGATATTTGCCTTGGTCCAGAAAACAATTTAATGGAAGCGATTTTTGCCAATGTAATTCTGTAGAGGGAACTACGCTCTTCAGGTTTGACATATTGCTGAACCAGCTTTTGGAAAAATGGAAGGAAGGGAAGAGGGAGGGGAGAGAGGAAGGGAGAGAGGTAAGAAGGAAGGAATAAGGAATAAAGGAGGAAGGGAGAAGGTGGGGAGAAAGGAGGGTATCATTATCCAGTGGTAAATTTAATTCTATAAAAAGAAACCAAATTATTCACATAGCAATAGTAATTAGAAACTGAAATCTTGCTTGGGTTTAAAGCCTGGCCAGAAGTGACTGCATTTTTCTGAGTTTATAAAGAACCACCTACCCTATCCTATATCCTACTCTGTGTTGGATTTTTTTTTACTTTACATTTATACAAAAGCAGAACATATCCATTCATGTGACTTCAGCCACCGAAAAGAAACTGAAAAATTGGGATATTTGAATTGGTGGATAAGCTCTCTGTGGCAAGTCCTTATTTATTTGCAAAATGTATGAGATGCTTATTAGAACATCAAACAGCTGATAATAATTTTACCAAAATTCAAAAGGCAAGCTTTCATGACAAGCAAGCAAAAGAACTACCTTCTACTGCCACCTGGGTGGCTCAGTCAGTTAGGTGACCAACTTCCTCTCAGGTCTTGATCTCACAGTTTGTGGGTTCGAGCCCCGTGTTGGGCTCTGTGCTGACAGCACAGACCTTGAAGCCTGCTTTGGATTCTGTGTCTCCTTCTCTCTCTGCCCCTCCACAACTTGTACTCTCTCTCTCAAATAAATAAACATTAAAAAATTAAAAACAAACAAACTACCTTCTAGGAGAGTGGAGAGCCAGAGGAAAGTCAATGAGTTAACCTCTAGAGAATGCCAGAAGTTTAACTTCCTTAGTTGGAAATTAATCTATCTATCAGAAAGAGTCCCATATGAGAAACTCAAATGTCAAAGCTCTGGAATTATTGCACACTAAACATATGTAATCCTCTCAAAAAACTAACGATGGGATTCTCCCCATAGCCATATGAGGCGGCTTGGGAATGGTAGGCAGGGTGGTCCTTGCTGTGAACATTTTCCTCATTGGAACATCAGAAAAGAATTCCAGCCTTTAAGTTTCCCATAGCACCAAATATCTGAATACAGCACTTTACCTCTTTCTGGAATGATGCAAACTAGGAACACGTGTAGCTGAGAACAATGAAACTATACTACTTAGTGGCTAATTGTTTAAAAATATGCAGTCCCCGGGGCGCCTGGGTGGCTTAGTCGGTTAAGCATCCGACTTTCGCTTAGGTCATGATCTCGCGGTTCGTGGGTTCGAGCCCCGCGTCGGGCTCTGTGCTGACTGCCAGCTCAGAGCCTGGAGCCGATTTCAGAGTCTGTGTCTCCCTCTCTCTCTAACCCTCCCCTGCTCACGCTGTCTCTCTCTCTCTCTCTCCTAGAAATAAATAAAAATATTTTAAAAAATATTTAAAAAATAAATAAATAAAAATATGCAGTCCCCTAAATGCCAGGATATCATGTTTATCAAGTTAGCAGAGAGAAACACATTCAACCTAAATCAACAAACAAAACTTTATGTGGAATGATAAAGTATATTTGTTATGAGAAACCAGTTTTAATTATTTATTATTAAGAATAGCTATGGTGAGGTACCTGGGTGGCTCAGTTGGTCAAGCGTCGGACTTTGGCTCAGGTCATGATCTGGCGGTTTGTGAATTCGAGCCCCACATCAGGCTCCGTGCTGACAGCTCAGAGCCTGTTTCAGATTCTGTGTCTCCCTCTCTCTCCGCCCCACCCCTGCTCATGCTCTGTCTCTTTCTGTCTCAGAAATAAATAAGCATTAAAAAAATTTTTTTAAAGAGAAGGATGGTATTTAATGATATTTTTCTGAAACTATTTTTGCAATATTTAAGCTATAATAAAGTATGCCTCCCTGAGAAATGGATAGATATGAAACTGCATTTCTAGTTCTTTACCTACATATGCAGTGGACAGGTAAAGAATGGGGGCGGGAGATCACAGCATCTTTTTTTTTTAATTTTTAATGCTTATTTACTTTTTGAGAGACAGAGAGAGACAGCACGAACATGGGAGGGGCAGAGAGAGGGGGAGACACAGAATGTGAAGCAGACTCCAGGCTCTGAGCTGTCAGCACAGAGCCTGACGGAGGGCTCAAACTCACGGACCATGAGATGATGACCTGAGCCAAAGTTGGACAATTAACCAGCTGAGCCACCCAGGCACCTCATTAATAGCATCTCTTAGATTTCAGTTCTGGGGTCACACACACCTGGCTGTGAACCCCATGTTCCTCACTTCATTTATAATCCTGGGCAAATTGCTCTACCTCTCTGTTCTGGTTTCTTTACTTGAAACATGGATATTTATACAGCTCTTGAGAGGATTAAATGAAAGACTACCTGCAATGTATTTAGAATATTGTTTAGCATATTTTCAGTGCTCAGCCACCCTTTCTGTTGTGATATTGTTGCTGTCTTATCATCTTTATAATCATAGCTCTCCTGGGGCACCTGGGTGGCTCAGTCAGTTGGGTGTCCAACTTTGGCTAAGGTCATGATCTCATGGTTTGTGGGTTTGAGCCCCCTGTCGGGCTCTGTGCTGGCAGCTCAGAACCTGGAGATGGCTGTGGATTCTGTGTCTCCCTCTCTCTGCCCCTCCCCCACTCATACTCTCTCTCAAAAAAAAATAAATTTAAAAAATTTAAAAAATTTAAAAATTTAAAAAATTTAATTTAAAAAATTACAGTTATAGCTCTCCTAATCTGTCCTGACCTTGGTCAAGCCCCTTTACCTCTCTCCATCCCCATTTCCCAACATGTAAAATCAGAGGAATAATACTCCCTTTAATAGGTTTGTTAAGAGGGTTAAGTGCGACAACTTGGAGAAGCAATTTGAAAGTAAAAAGATTATATTATTAAAGTATTTCCAAGAGATATTTTAGTTTAGATAATTATATCTGTATAGTACTAACTTCAGTACGTAATTGAGAACTTTTCATGTATCTTTTATACTTTCTTCCTTTTTTTTACAAGACGCTCAAAGGCTTAAAACACACGTTAAAGAAGAAGAATCTCCATAATTAGTGCATATTAAGGGAGCGATTACTCCTCCTTAACATGCACTAATGGCAGATAACAATAAAACACGCCATCGTATGCCGTATGAATACAAATTAGAAACTCAAAGAATGGTGCTCTATCATGGTTCTGCAGTTTTCCTAGAACAATAAAGATAACTCGGAAAATAAAGATGACCGCTACATTCAAGGATGTACTGGAGCTGACTCACACAGGCTTACAAGAGCCAAGTGTTAAATTTTCAAGAACTTTGCAAGCCTGTTTTTAACTGTTATTTAAGTTATATAAACTTATAATTAAATAAATTACATTAAAAATAAAGATAAATATACATTTAAAACTCATCACTTGCTATTTATTATGCTACATTTACTATATTTCACTGTTACTGATGTTTTTGAGGTTCTATCACATCTGTATGTGAAAATACTAGATATACTGGTGTGCTACTATGAGTCTGTTCCCAAATCCATGTGCAGTGATGTCACATTGGCAGACTAAAATGGACCATGGTAGGAACATTTAGACAACCAAAATTTACAAGTGCTACACATAAGGGCTTGATTTAGGGCTAAAACTGAGGTCTTAGTTCAATGAATACAATTTGTAGAAGGGTGAGACGCAGTTATACAGTAGATCATACATAATATTTAATGATAATTGGGAAAAGAGTTGGTGGATTGGAATATAACTCCATGTGTCAATTGATGGTTTTACTGCAACCAAAGGTTGGAGACAGCAAAACATGGGTTCAGCAAAAATCAGTGAAAGCATTTTCTGATAGTCAATTAGATATATGTAATTTAAATAAAGAGTATTTCTACCTTTATTATTACTTGTAAATTGTATGTTAACTTTTACATAAATTGTGTGTATCCTTTATATTGGTAAAATTCACTAAAAATGTGTGTTTGTGTGTATATGTGCACCCATTTTGGTTTTTTGGAGAGATAGTTGCTAAACATTTACTACACTTCCCTGTTTATTTTTTTTAAGATTTTAAGTAGAAAGAACTGTCTTTAGGGAAAATAAAAACAAGCTATGATCTGAAATAGCTAACAAGTAAACTAACACTTATCCACTAGGTGGCAGTAACAAGAGTTAAGAAAAACTCAGGAAAGCAAACTGGAAATTTACAAAGATATTACTTCATCTGTTTTCTTTTCTTTGATTCATTAAATGATATTATAAAAGTAAATTATGACCTTTTCAAAAGCTATCTTGTAAAAGCTGGTTATCAAAGTAACCCATGTTCAGTATAAAAAGTTCAGAAAATAAACAAAGGCATAAAAAGTAAGCAAAATGACCCATAATATGACCCAAGACTTAAGTACTCTCAATATTTTGGTGAATAGCCTTGTAGAATTATACTATCCATACTTCTTTATAATTTTATTTTTCCCAACTGTATCACTTTCTTCATGTCAAGATTCATAGATCTATAACACCATTTTTAGTGACTGCATAATATTTGGCTGTTTGGAGACACTACAATATATCAACTTTCTATTTATTAGTAGACATTTCACTTGCTAATAACTTTTCCCTAATATAAACAAAACTTCGATAAACCACCACATGCATGTATCTTTGTGCACTTATGTAATAATTTTCTTAGGGTAAATTCCAAATTGTGGAATTACTTGATTGAAAAGGTACACATTTTATTTTTTAAGGGGTACACCTTTCAAAATCTGATGCAAATTGTCAACTTTTCCTGCAGAAATATTGTGCTCATTTACACCTCCAAAATTGAGAATAGACTATTTTATCCACGCTGGGTAGTTTCAGTTTTTAATCTTTTCAATTCAATAGGTAATATTATAAGTAATTGTTTTGATTTACTTTCTATTAATTCTTTCATTCATATATACATTTATTCAATAACCATTTGAGAATCTACTGGGACCAGTCACCAGATACATGTCAGAAAGAAGAAGAAGAAGAACAACAACAACAACAACAACAACAAAAACCCAGAGATTAGGTCCCTGATCATTTTTTTTCTTTAACTTTTTTAATGTTTATTTTTTGACAGAGACAGAGTATGAGGGGGATAGGGGCAGAGAGAGAGGGAGACACAGAATACAAAGCAGGTTCCAGGCTCCAAGCTCCAAGCTGTCAGCACAGAGCCCAACAAGGGGCTTGAACTCACCAACTGCAAGATCATGACCTGCACCAAAGTTGGATGGACACTTAACCAACTGAGCCACTCAGGCGCCTCTAGGTCCCTGATCTTCAAAATGGTGGCAGATGGGGAGTTAGTGACTTAAAGAATATTAGAGTGAAGATCTGATAAAAATTTGTAAGAATTTTTACCAAACAGAAAGTTATCTGTGAGAACATGTAATTATAGTTGTTTATTGATCAAGAGCATTTCTTGTATATTGAGCTGTCTATCCCTAGCCTTGCTCATTTTTCTATCATATTTATATTTTTCTTAAGTTTATTTATTTTGAGAGAGAGAGACAGAGCACACAAGCAAGGGAGGGGCAGAGAGAGAGAAGAGACAGAATCCCAAGCAGCTCCTCACTGTCAGCACAGAGCCCAACATGGGGCTTGAACTCGCAGAGATCATTACCTGAGCTGAAACCAGGAGTCAGATGCTTAACCACGTGATCCACCCAGGCAGCCCCATATTTATATTTTCTTAATGACATCTCTTTATATATTGAGAATATTCACTCTTTTGCAGAGTATTTCTCCATTGTATAATTTGTCTTTTAACTGTTAATGGTGCACACTATACAGAAGTTTTTACATATCCCACTTGAGCACTCTTTTCCCTTAAGTTTTCTTAGCTTTGGCATGAAATTTAGAAAGGCCTTTCCCAGACCAAGACGACAATACCTCTTTTTTTTTTTCTAGTACTTTCATCAACTTTATCCAGTATTTTAATCTTTAATCCAACTCAAATTTGTTTTTGTGTGTGGTATGAAAATAGAGATTAAAGTATATTTGTTCCGGGACGCCTGGGTGGCTTAGTCGGTTAAGCGTCCGACTTTCACTTAGGTCATGATCTCGCAGTTTGTGGGTTCGAGCCCCGCGTCGGGCTCTGTGCTGACTGCCAGCTCAGAGCCTGGAGCCTGTTTCAATCTGTGACTCCCTCTCTCTCTGACCCTCTCCTGCTCACGCTGTCTCTCTCTCTCTCTCTCCTAGAAATAAATAAAACATTTAAAAAAAAATAAAATAAAGTATATTTGTTCCAACCACTTAGCAGGAAATACCAATACCATTTAGAAAGAATTTTCTCCAATATATTTGATTAGTACATTTGAAAAAAGGTGAAATGAAACTCTTTATTTTGGCTCAGAATTTAAACCTAAGTCCCAAACTGAGGCAGCAGGTCAGCAATGTCCACAAATATTCTAAAGCCAACTAACAGATCCATCATCTTTACAAGAATTAAAAGGCCACAAACCAGGGAACATATACAAGAAGCCTATCGTTTCATTAGGAAGACTGTTTCTTGGAAGAGAATTTCAGGAGGAGACTGCTCTGTGAGATTTTCTCTCCCTCAAGCCATATAGGAAAAGGCGGGACCCAAGAGAACCACTATGGAGAGGATTGCAAATTTTACCTCGCTGAGGAGATAACAACCTCTTCACGATGATCTCTTCACGATGACACCGATGAAAGTAGGTTCAAGCAGTTAGCTAGGACTTCTGCCATCTTGACTTGACAGGTATTCCCCAAGAAAGCTGCTAACTGCAGGGGCCAAAAGGCCTAACAGGAAATGACTGGAATGGCGCTGCCTGGGGCAAAAGCTCGGCGCTGAGAGAAACTCTGAGAGTCACTGGAGAAATTCCACATGGAATCTGGAAAGAACTCTTGTGACCTCACAAAGAGACAGCATCTGAATACTTGAAATGAAAAGGGCATCTGATACGAGGAAAGTACCAAAAACAATATCACTCATTATCCTCTCTCTCCCATAACCCTGGCAGATGTAAAAGTGGCAGAATATGGGGCAAGAAAAGTGAAAGAACAGGCCACCCTCTTCCCCGCTCCCTGCTCATTCTGGACTCAACCATAAGTCAGACCTGAGCTGAAAGAAGACAAAGCCTTTAAACTGGGTATCAGAATAAAGTTTTTATATACCCGGACCAGACTTTTATTTTTATTTTATTTTTTTAAGTGAACTTAAAGCCACCCCATGTGTGGCTCAAACTCACCACCCTGAGATCAAGAGTCGCATCTTCTACGGAGTGAGCCAGTCAGGCACCCCAGGTATTTTAATGCCTGAAAATGAGGCCATTTGGTTACATGAGAGTGACAAAAAGTGACTGGATGACTTGAGATCAAATCGGGGCCAGTAAAGAGGGGACTGAGCCTGTTTGGATGAAATATTGGGAGAACAATCAAAGCTGCTTCCTGTGTGTAACTCCTTCACTGAATGAAGCCAGTTCCGCCTTTATCATATAATTGGATTTCTTTCTGGATTCTGTTCTGGCTCGTGGATCTTCTCTCTCTTCACTAGGACCCGTTTTAATGACGAATTACTGTTACCCTTAAGTTATTCAAACACAAATAACAAATATGTTCAACTTTAATCAAAAGAGTTAAAAGTTTGTGTCAGTTCTCACAAAAATGAACCATAGATAGAACATAGACGTTCGGCTACTGTAAGTGCTGACTTTTAGGAAGCAGACAAAAGGTAGCCGGGAGCCTCTCAAACAGGACCCTGGTTGACTATTAAGGCCCAGTGACCCCAGGCAAGTGACGCACACCTGATCCGCTGTGATAACACCAAATCTGCATTTCCCCTCCTTCCCTACTCTGATTTCTAATTTGGGCAGAAACATGTGAGGAAGAAAAATGGTGATCATGGGTCTGCATGCATACATTACACCTGCATGTAATACAACGACAAGGGAGAGGGACTCTGTCTGAGCACTTAGTAGGACCAGAAATTTGAAATCTTGTCATAAGGTTGGCAGACACTGTAAGGTTCTTCAATTAGTCACAAGGTATTCTCCAGAAAAACAGAAAACAGTATCTTGATGAGATTCTTTGACTTCTCAAAATAGTCCAAACGTTGAGCTTCAACGATGACAGTAACTGAAATTACTGTTTACTGAGTGCCTGCTCAGGTCTTGATGTTTCACACACATTTGATCCTCAGAACAACACTACAAGTTAAAAATTACAAACTCCATGTAATAAATTTCTAAGTTTCAAAATGATTATTTGGATTGCTACTGGTGACATATCTATTAGTGACAGAGCCTGGACGTGAACTCAAGTCAACCTGGCAGACTTTATCCCATGTGCTCCCCATTACTTCCCACAAGCTCTCTAGCTAATTACTGTACATTGCATTGATTTTTTCATTTTGTAAATCTTGGACTTTATCAATATAACATCTATGTTAAACGTATATCCTTTAGGGGATCCTGGGTGGCTCCGTTAGTTAAGCATCTGACTCTTGATTTCAGCTCAGGTCATGATCTCATGATTCGTGGCTTCAAGCTCGACGACAGGCTCTGCACTGTGCAGAGCCTGCTTGGGATGATCTCTCTCCCTCTCTCTCTGCACCTCCCCTGCTTGTGCTCGCTCTCTCTCTCTCTCTCTCCTTCAAAACAAATACATAAACTTTTTAAAAATTTTAAATCAATGTATACCCTTTACTTGCCTGAAAACAATAAAATCCTACCCTTCAATTGTGAGGATTTTAGTTGTCTTCCCTCTGGCGTTTTGGTCCAGATGCCTGCATGCTTCTCTTTTCCATATTTCAAAGTTAAAAAAATAGAGTTAAATAATTCTAGTCATTTTTGGCATAAGTCACAACAAACTGTAAACAACTTATTTGATAGCAAGATGCCAAAACAAAGATTCTCATTAAAATCTTGGGCATATATTATCAGTTAACGAGCTCCATAAAATGCCTAACCATGAAAAAACTTACACCATAAAATCAGCCATTAGCCAAAGGGCACCGCACCAAGAATAATGGGATTGAAGCAATTGTGTGGCTCTGGTTTCTACTCCCAAAGGGCAATATGATGTGAAGATAATATGGACCTAATAAGCATGCAGGACCTATTCATGGGTGAAACATCTGAGAGAAAACACTGCTTTCTGTTTCTGCATATCACTGTTAATTTGGGAAAGGTAGTTTAGAGAATGTAGGGTACCAACTTTAAGATACAATTCTTCACCTTGAAAGAATTGATCCACTGCATGTAATCACCCATGTCCGTGTATTTCAAAGGAAAGCAGATGCCTGAGGCTGGGCACCACCACTTTCCGGCCATGCTACTTTGAGAAAATGACTTCATCTCTTTAGGCTTCAGCTGTTTACCTATAAAATGGAATAATAATATCTGCCTTATAGGATTGTTGTAGGGTCAGACCTGCACTCGGCATAGTACCTGGCACTGCTTCAAGTCAATTTTAAGAATAAGATTTTTACTGTTACAAATTCCAAAATTAGTTGGTCTGACATTATTCCTGTATATAAATTATGTATACCTGATATATAAATGATATAGACCTTTATAAGTTAGAAACAGTGAATAATGGACAGCTGCATCTGACTGCGTGGCAATTTTACCATACTTGCCTTTTAATTTTCCCCCAAGTACCATCTCCCAGGCTTGCTGATTTGCTTTAAGCACTCCTATAAAGGTCCATTAGCTAGCTGTCTGTACCTTAATCAAATTAGAGGCAGTCTTCAATTTACAAGAATCTCTACAGCCCGTGCCATTTACACCCCTGTTCTGACTTTTGCAGCACTTAGCAGGGGAGGGCTAACAGGATTGCCCGGCCTGTTCGTTTGCTCAGCATGCTGGCTCATAAAAGCCCACCCCACCCTTGGCCGCACCACATCCGGGCATCAGGAGGCTGCTCTGCCCAGCAAAGGTTCCTTTCCAGGAAGAGCTCTGATCTTCATGTTCTGGGACATCCCTGGCTCCCAGCCTCACTCAGAGCTCTCCTCCCAGGCCCAGGAAAAACAATAACTGAACTTCTGTAGCAAAGGCACAGAAAAACACTAATTTTAAAACACTCCTGTGTTCTGGTAAGATTATGAGCACGACTACCGTCGAGTGCCAAGATCCCTCACTCTTCCCCCCGGGAGCCCGCTGCTCCAGCTGCTCCAGCTCTCTCTGCATCACTGCCTCCTGAACCACCCACGGACCCAGTGCTCAGGGATCATGTCCTGCCCTGGTTTGCTGCAAGCTAGCAGAGCAGTAGATGAGCACATGAGCTTTAAGGCCAGATGAAGCGTTGTTGTTCCTGAGCTAAGGACTATATCATATAATTTTGTGTATCTCAAACTAAAATCTATTGAACTAATACCTTTACAAAGGAAATAAATTTTCCTTAGTGATAAATTGCAGTTAAGAAATATTTTAGGAAAGCAGTGTATCAGGTTCTTAGAGTGACTGTTGTATGGTTACCAATCAAAAATGGTAGCCATGACCCAATGACTCATTAAATAAATTTTTATGATTAGTCACTAGGTCCATTTTTCCTTAACTAATTTATTACTCTAAAAATCTTGGAGCTCCTGGGTGGCTCAGTCAGTTAAGCATTTGCTTCGGCTCAGATCATGATCTCCCAGTTCTAGAGTTTGAGGCCCGCAGTGGGCTCTCTGCTGCCAGCGTGGAACCTCCTTGGGATCCGCTGCATCCCTGCCACTCCCCCACTCACTCTTTCCCACTCCCCCTCTTAAAAATAAATAAAAATATTTTTTAAAAGAAATGAACTGGCAAAATTATCAACATAATTAAAATATTTTGAAAAAATCTTGGTATCAGTAATATTTGGAAACATTTGCTCTTTTTGATTGCGGTTGGGGCAGTTCCCCAATATTTCTGGTTCTACTCCTTCTGGGCACAAGGCTGGACTGCCCTTTCCTGCACGTGCTTTGATCAATAAAGTATAAGTAACATCCCTCTCTTCCAAGGAGAAGCATTTCCCAATCAACATACATTCAATCCTGTTACTTCCCAGTGCCATGGCAGACAGCCATATTCCAGATTTCCAGGTGGTGGCAATTCTACCAGCCTGTGCCCTGAATGAGGACAATGTGGAGCACAGTCCCCACCAACCCAAGATACACATGTGGTGTGAGCAAGAAATACATCTTTGTGATTTTTATGTCACTAAGTTATACTTTAGTACAACCTAGTCCATTTTGACTGGTACACAGATGATTAGATGTTATATAACAACTTGTATGAAACCTTGGATATTGCACTCTTGGTTTGAGAATGTTAGCTCTTACTACAGCATTGCCTTTTTCAGTAATGTTTCTTTTCCTAAAAGGTAATCAGCCCTGAAAAGGAGAGTTACCTGCATTAAATCATATTCTTTCTCAAAGGCAAGGTATCATTCTCAGCAGCCTGCTGAAGGCTGTTAGGTCTCATTCTGTCTGATGTCCTCTACAAGCCATATTCTTATTCTGTGTTCTCTGCCTCAGCTCTCTTCACTGCAAACAGACTACAATCTTTTCATTTGTTTTTCTACGTTAAATCTTAACCTCGGAATCATTTCCCAATTCCCATATGAAAGCAACTACCCTGCTCATCAAATCTCAGGGATCTGCCTCTTCGAGATCCCCATCAATGGAAGAAGAAATGGAGCTAAAAGAGAAAATTAGGGTTTATAAGGCCCTAGACTCTTAAAATTAAGGGTACCTTTTATATGCTGTAATAGTCATTAAATGTGTTCATTAATAGTCATTTCCTATTACCCTCATCCCAAAGAAGTAGAATGTTTGCATTTCTTACAAACTCCAAATTAACGGATGATTTTATTCACCCGAGTTAAAGAAAACACTATGTTCGGTGGGTCTGTCAACTGCAAAAATCATTTCCTCAGTTAATTAACTGGAAATGAAAATACTTCTCCAGTAATCTGTGGATGAGATCATGGTAAGCAGACAAGGCAGCTAATTCAATACATCATTTCTTGTCAATTAGGAAAAGGCCCTAACAAAGAGATGCATACCAAGACCAAACCCTACTAGACTGAAAGGCTTGTCCAGAAATGGACGAGGGTTTCATTGCTGATTCCTATGCTGATAACCCTTATACTTGTGCTTTCTGGTCCTTGCTAAATATAAATATTAATTCAGTGGACTAAAAAATCTGTGAAACCTGGTTTCTCTAATCAAGGGCTGCCAAAACCCATTCCCATTTCATGTAAATAGTCTGAAGTCATCTAAATTATATCTGACATACAAATTAGGTTTGTATATATAAACCTTGTTCCTAAATACTAACTCTGCTTTCTTAATTAAAAACTGTTACCCAAGAATGCCAGAAAACAAATTAAATTATATTCTCTCACAGTAATCTTCTGTTTCCACCACCCCTACTCCATCCTTTCAATGTTTATAGCAAAACAAGTAGAGAAGAAAGAAAAAATATATGTAAACTTCATTTTACTCTTATTTTTGTGAAACTTCATTATCTTCTCACATACACAATATCTTCTTGCATACACAATCAAAACAGAAGGATTTAGGGCTGATTGGGTCCCTGGATGCCTAATGCCATTATTGTGACAATGAGGAGACAGAATCCTACAGAAATCAAATCTGAGACTGGAATCAAGATTATGTAACTCCCGGTCAAGAGCTTCCTCCTTCGCAGCACAATAGCCACAAGTGAAAATAAACAGAAAGGAGAAGAGTAACAGGCACCGGATTCTCTCAGAATCTTTAATTTGGCCCAGTAGCTATTTAACCATTAGATTGTTAATTGAGGCTGCCTAGATTTGCAAGCAGATGAAAGAAAGAAGGAGGGGAGAGGGAGGAGAGATGGAAGAAGGGGAAAAGAAGAGAGAAGAGAGCGAGAGAAACTTTTAATTTATTATGAGAGAAGTCTCACAGAGCTCACTTTCCTTTCAAGTTTTACATTTGAGACATCAGCACGTATGATCTAGGATGAGAATCAGTGACCTGCTGAAGCCTCTTCTTACTGCTCAAATCTGTTCTCAGGGTTAGGGATCCATTATGAGACTTAGGCTCTGCCCTGCCCCTGTTCACGGAAGTCTGGAGAAAGGAGAAAGATTAAGGGCTCTGAAAATGGTTACTAAGTTTTACCATTTATAGGTGGGGCAAGTAAAATTGTGTTCAAGGTAGCAATTTGTTTTGTTGCTAAAACTTCAGATTGCAGTTAATTTAAAACAGTACCCTTCCACAGGTACCTGGGTGGCTCAGTTGGTTAAGTGTCTGACTTTGGCTCAGATCATGACCTTAAAGTTTGTGGGTTCAAGCCCCACATTGGACTCTGTGCTGACAGCTTGCAGCCTGGAGCCTGCTTTGGATTCTCTGTCTTGCTGTCTCTCTGCCCCTTGCCCACTCATGCTCTGCCTCTCTCATAAAAATAAATAAACATTAAAATTTTTTTAAAAAAAGCACACCTCCACTGAAAAGGGTAGTATGTAAAAACTTAATGGAGAAAAGTATTTTCTTAATTTTATTTTATGAATAGGAATGGATATAGAGACACACAAGTGAAAACAAAGTGGATATGAATAATAATTACTTGTTTGGGAAATTATAAGGATAGCTTGTGTACACAAAGAAGCCCATTTGTAAAGCAAGATAGATCTGCTACATGTTCTTTACTATTCCTCTCAGTTTCATTTTTTTTATTTCAACAAATATTTCAAGAATTTCTACATTTTGGTGTAATTCCCCTACATAGTATTACTTAGATCATATTTCCTCATTTTCTTATAAGATTTTTTACTTTTAAGTAATCTCTGTAAGTAATGTGGGGCTCAAACCCACAACCTCAAGATCAAATCACAAGCTCTACTGACTGAACTAGCCAGGTGCCCCTTTCCTCATTTTTCTTATGGGAGGCAGTATATTTTAATGAGATTAACTGGATTCTGATCCTGACCCCACTCCTTGCTTGTTGTGAGTCTGTTTGGTTTTCTCATTTATAAAATGGGATAATAACATTAAATGACAATGTATAAACTAAACCACCAAGTACTAAGTGACCATGAATTACTTTTGAATATATCCTACTAGGAAGGAGAAGCAACTAGGAAGTGGAAAAGCATTAGTCACAAAGGAAACTAAAACCAATAAGACTAACACAGCCCTACCCAGTGAAGCTTACAGCTTCCTGGAGAAGACAATACTCAGACAAATAATCAATTATAATATCAGCATGTGCTTCAAAGGAGAATGATAGGATCCTATCTCCACCCCCTCCCCCCACTAATGTTTAGATGACGGAGTTTGGGTGCTTGAAAAAATCCTAGAAGTAGATAGTATATTTTTAAATAACTTAATTATAAAATTAGTATCTTGGTTATAGAAAATTAAGAAAATGAAAAAAATATATGAATTAATCTATAAAACACTGTACATAGCAATAAAAACAATAATTAATGGCTACCACTTATACAGATCCTGTTCAAAGCATAAATAAGTTTTATTTCATTCAATCTTTGTAACAACCCTATGAAATGAAAAACAACCCTAAGATCCTGCCATTATCCTCACTTTTAAAATGAAGAAACAAAAGCACAGAACATTTTTGTGTGTAGATTTCCATTTTTACCTGTGTACATGTTATATACAGTTTTCTTTTTAACCAAATTAGGTTAATATAATTCATGTTCTTTTAAATATGCTTTAATATGTTCTTTTCTAATATGCTATTTCACTCAAGAAAATAACATTTTCCCATATTATTGGCTCTTCTGCCATATGATTATAGGGTATTTTTGAGTATGTAGTAGGATATTATATAAATTACCAATATAAATATCTTAGAGATACATTTAATAACTTCCATGAAAAAAGTAGCCAAATTCCTCTGACAATTTTTCAGCATGCGTTTCCCCAATCTTTAAAAATGCCAAAATCTAGGGGCGCCTGGGTGGCTTAGTCGGTTAAGCGTCCGACTTTCGCTTAGGTCATGATCTCGTGGTTCGTGGGTTCGAGCCCCGCGTCGGGCTCTGTGCTGACTGCCAGCTCAGAGCCTGGAGCCTGTTTCAGGGTCTGTGACTCCCTCTCTCTCTGACCCTCCCCTCCTCACGCTGTCTCTCTCTCTCTCTCTCTTTCCTCTCTCTCCTCTCTCTCCTAGAAATAAATAAAACATTTTTAAAAAAATGCCAAAATCTAGAGCACCTGGGTGGCTCAGTCGGGTAAGCATCCAACTTCGGCTCAGGTCACGATCTCTCAGCTCATGAGTTCAACTCTTGCATCAGGCTCTGTGCTGACAGCTCAGAACCTGGAACCTGCTTTGGATTCTGTGTCTCCCTCTCTCTCTGTCCCTCCCCCGCTCTCGCTCTCTCTCTCAAATAAATAAAGATTAAAAATAAAATATTTTAAATGCCAAAATCTTATCAACAACAGCATGAGGCAGTTGAAAGTATCTGTCCCTTCCTCCCACTGATCTTAAATTCTGAATGGCAGGGCAAGCATTGAAGCCTGTGCTCTGGAACATCAATAAATACTACTCGACACAAGAATTCTTGTTTGGCTGTGCTTTCACCAAGACAGAATGGATGCCTCGAGGACAAATCAATGTGCTTGCAACTGTCTGAACTAAAAATGCTGCTTTTCCATACAAAAAAAAAAAAAAAAAGTTCAAACGTTTTCAATAGATTCCATCACTTTAGGACGCTGGGTTCCTTTATTTGAAATATAAATACTGGGCTAGGATTAGAGTTATGATTCAGAGGCTGTTATGTCAGAAAAAGTCCTACAACACTTGTGCAACTGAGCATATATCAGTCCAAAGCCCAGTATCTAATATTCATGGGTATTCTCCTTTTCGGTACAATGCCTCCAGCATTTGGGAGATTCATGAAAATACTAGTAGCATCACTTCTCATTATAACCAAATACTGAAAGTGATCTGGTGTCAGTAATTTTTTCAAGTAATTAGACATTCCCGGAGTGTGTTCAGATAGGGCCAAATTTTTAAATGTCACTAGCTTCTTTTACTCATGCATTCCTAGGTAGGATTTGTCCCATAAATGCTCTATATAACTGTTAGGTGATTTCTATAGTCTCTAGCATAGAGAATTTAAGAATGACTTGTCAAATGAAAGAAATTGGGCAAAAAAATGGCCCAGCTAATAGAGAAATAACATTTGATAAGGTAAATGCCTGTAATTGTGTTTCTCTTGCCTGCTGAAATGATTGCAGCAAATTATTAAGGCACTGGAAACACGAGATGACTTGGTGTACAGTTACAACCTGGTAAAACTGTCACCCAACATACATCTATGTGAGTAATTTACATGCAAATGTGTATATTTATTAGAAAAACAAACTTAAGAAATTCACAAAGCTAAAATAACAACTACCATTTAAACATAATCTAGGGAATGCCAAAAGGATTTTTTTTCAATAGGAAAACATTGCCATTTTTGTTAATAATTAAAAGCATATTATGAAAGTTGAGACAACTCTAAGTTTTCCATCAAATTTTTTCTTTATAATAATAGGAACAATCTGTATAGTTGTTCTTATAATAATAGGTAAATTTTATAAAAAGGCATATTCATTTGCAAACATCTCAGAAATCTTGGGAAGAACACATGGAAAAATAACATGGTGGCTTCCTGGGAAGGGAATGGGGTAAGTGGAGGACAGAGAGAGTGAGAGAGAATTGTCATAATATGTCTTTTTTACACCTTTGAATTTTAAATCAACATTTAAAAAAAACCTTCTTATACATTTATTTATTTTTGAGAGACAGAGATAAACAGAGCACAAGTGGGGGAGGAGCAGAGAGAGAATGAGACACAGAATCTGAAGCAGGCTCCAGGCTCTGAGCTGTCAGCACAGAGCCCGACATAGGGCTCAAACTCACAAACAGTGAGATCATGACCTGAGCCAAAGTCAGACTCTTAACCGACTGAGCCACCCAGGTGCCTCGAACTCAAAGTTGTTAATGAACGTCCAATTTTAAAATAAAATTTAAAATTTAAAGAATGGATTGTTCTCTGATATTATGCTTTTTAAATTTATAGTCTATTCTGAATTTGACTTAATACACCTACTAGCTTTCACGTTTTCTACCAACTAGCTTGCCATTTCCCATTGGCCATGAAAATATTTCCACAAGTCTTCTTTAGTATTAAAAAGGCATTTGTTTCAGGGTTCCTAGGTGGCTCAGTTGGTTGACCATCTGACTCTTGATTTCAGCTCAGGTCATGATCCCAGGGTCATGGGATCAAGCCCCACATCAGGCTCTCCCCGAGCGTGGAGACTTCTTGAGATTCTCTCACTCTCCCTCTGACCCTGCCCCACTCGTGTACATGCTCGCTCGCTCTCTCTCTCGCTCTCTCTAAAAATTAAAAAAAAAAAAATTTAAAGACATTTGTTTCAATTTCCACTAAATATTAGCAAGCTAATTTGACTGTAGGAGCTAGGATACAAAGCTATAAAGTACAAATAAAATTAACAAACTGTTTTCATATATAAAGAAAGTATAGAAAATTATCCTACAAAATGAAATCTATGAATCATATTTTTAATTTAAAAAAATAAATTGGGGCACCTGGGTAGCTCAGTTGTTTAAGCTTCCAACTTCAGCTCAAGTCATAATCTCACCTTCTGTGAGTTCAAGCCCCATGTCTGTCTGTGTTGACAGCTCAGAGCCTGGAGACTGCTTCAGATTCTGTGTCTCCATCTCTCTCTGCCCCTCTCCCACTCATGCTCTGTCTCTCTCTCTCTCTCTCTCTCTCAAAAATAAACATTAAAAAAATAACTTTAACAGTCAATTCATTTAATAAATATTTATTGAGTTCCTATTACTTGGTAGGTACTATTCTGAGTTTTGGTAGATACATTAGTGAACAAAATAGAAAAATCATGTTACTTACATTTCAGTGTAATATTCCACTGTTGAGACTCTGAGGTGGTAAATAGACATTACGTCTTATATCATTTATTTCAGCATTTTCCATTTATATGTTCTTGCTTCCTCTAATTTTTCTTTCTTAGAGCACCTATCTAGAAAAATTCCACTAGGTGGCATTGTTTCATTGGTTAGAATAAAAGCAACTTTTCTTGTTTCTATGTATTCTTTTCTGATTCCTTTGATTTTGTTTTTAACTTTCCTTTTCTGTGACCAAAAGACAGCTTAAAGCATACCATTTGGGAGAACACAGAAAGATGAGATAAAGGTGTGAGTTTGCTGGAGCACACCACCTTTCTACATAACAAGACAAGTTGTATGTGTCACTCAATCACACCCCAACGCACATGACAATAGACAGACTTCACCACCAGTGACTAGAACCCCTAGGAAGAAATAGTATATAATAATGGAACAAGAAGTCTAGAGAAAGTGTCTAGAGATATGCATTCGAGTCCTACCTTTCTCTCCCCTTTAACCTAACTTGAAATGAGCAACCAGCGACACTTCACCTAATCACCATGAACTTTAGGTTTCTCATTAGAAAAACATACAGAGTAATATATCCTTACTCACCTACAAGGGTCTCATAAAGATCAAATGATTTAAATGATTTAAAGTCTGCCTTTTTGGACACATTTAGCCGTGTGGCTCTAACAAGATACTTTGGCTAAGGGAAACCACATGGTTTTTGGAATTATGAATATAGTAAATAGTATTTTCAATTTACCTTTTCAATTAGTGCTTACTATGAATCGTGAATTATTTCAACTGCTTTAAAATAATAATTCATGGGGCGCCAGGGTGGCTTAGTCGGTTAAGCGTCCGACTTTCGCTCAGGTCACGATCTCGCGGTTCGTGGGTTCGAGCCCCGCGTCGGGCTCTGTGCTGACTGCCAGCTCGGAGCCTGGAGCCTGTTTCAGGGTCTGTGACTCCCTCTCTCTCTGACCCTCCCCTGCTCACGCTGTCTCTCTCTCTCTCTCTCCTAGAAATAAATAAAAATAAAATAAAATAAAATAATAATTCATTTAAGAACATAGACACCATTATTATCCTCATTTACAGCTGAGAAAACTGTGTTACAAAGAGATGAAATAGCTTGTCAAAGGCCACACAAAGGCTTAAGCAGCAGAACTTATTTTTCCCAAGGACCTCCTCATTATTATATATCACATCCATCACATGAGCTGTCGGAAGAACTCCTATACCACTGAAAACATCATGCCCAATGTAACATTTGGGGTATGCTAGGACGAAAACACAGGAATTCTTTTCAGAGGACAACAAAGTAATGAATATAACTGCTTCATACAAGGAAATGAAGCTAAGGCAATTTAGGATAAAAATCGCCAAATTAAAAGAGATAAGAACTATGATCAGTCAGATAACATCTATACTCACAAAGAGCTCTATATGGCTTTTTTAATGCAGCTTTATAGCTGCTCCAACACAGAGCCTGCCATCTAAACAGTAAGAAATGAAAGATATGATTTTCAACCCCTATCACAATGTTATCCAGTCCTTCGACACCCTGTTCAGATACTGAAAGCTCCTTAAAAACAATTTCAGATTTACATGTTGGGAATAAAGAAAAAGTCATTGAAGTATAAGTAAACTTTATCAGTAGTTTGGGACATGATTTCTATAGAATACAGACTGGGTTTTCCCCAGTTGCCAAATAAAAGATTTAAGGAAACTAAACCAACCCCCCACATTTGTAAATTAGGGATAGTGATGGTACCTCTATTGGAAGTGGATTGATAATGGCCTTTAATGGTGGAAAGAGGAAATGTGATAGTAGAATCTAATAAATACCACCAAATTGACTTAAATATTGAAAACGTAGAGATGTTGGCTAAAAATTGAAGTTGAGAAGAATTAGGAGACCAGAGGGAGAAGAAAAGAATGTTAAGAGAGAGTAATGTCTTGGATAACATGAAAAATAGAAAGATATGGAGCAACAGGGATCAATGAAACCACAGACAGCTGGGAGGTCTCTCAGGGCTCAGGAGACTCTAACGTCCCATTTAAAGACAAAAACACCTCGACAGAGCTCTAGAGCTGGTCACCAGCTTCAGCTGAAAACTTCAGCCACAGGAATACTCTTATTTACAAGACAATTAAATTGTTTTAGGAGAAAATTCTCATTAAGAAGTTCTTCCACATTCTGAACCAAAACCATCTACATCTCCCATAAACTGATCACCATTCTGCCTTCCAGAACGACGTCGATTCCATTTCCACAACTCTTCAAATATTCAAAACCCACTAACAGGCCCAATGCCCCCTTAACATGAATCGTCCCCTCTCCAAGCTGATATGCTTGGCATTTGATATGACATGATTTCCAGATGGTCATCCTCTTAGTCAATCTTCTTTAGATCTATCCTAATTTTCTAGTTTGCTTCTTAAAAAAGATTATCTGCAAGGGATATGCCCAAGTTAGGCGATTATGTTTACATTAATAACACATACTTTATTTTAGAAAATAATCTACTTTTTTCAGAGTTCTTTCACATGAATTATATTGTTCAGTCATCACTGTAAAAATCTCTCCCCCGCCCCCCTTCCATTTTAAAGTTGGAAACACTGAGAATCAGAAGGGTTAGTTGATATATCCAAAGCTATAGAATGTGGATCTGATATCAGAATATCTTTATCTGGTTTGGTTTTGCTTTGTTTTTGTTTTGAGATTTTTTTATTTTTAAGCAATCTCTACACCCAATGTGGGGCTTATACTTACAGCCCTGCAATTAAGAGTCTCATTCTCTACCTACTGAACCAGCCAGGGGCCCTTGGTTTTGTTTTTGTTTAACTTCTTATTATGAAAAATTTCAGACATACATAAAAGCAGAGAGAGATTTTTAAAATGAACATGCATATTCTTTCCCCCTAGATTTAACAATTATCAGCACTGGCTTCATCCAAGTTTTTCTTATCCTTTGATAAAATCTTTTAAAGCAAATTGCAAGCATCCTGGAATTTCATCATTAAATCTTTTAGTATGCATCTTTAAAATATAAGGACATGTGCTTATATAATCACAAACTGATGTCACATCTAAGAAAATTAACAGTAATTTCTTAATACTGAGGCGCCTGGCTGGATCATTCGGTAGAGCATGCAACTTCTGATCTCGAGGTTGTGGGTTCAAGCCTCACGTTGGGCATAGGGTTTACTTAAAAAAAAAATAATAATTTCTTAATATCATCTCCTATTCCACATGTAAATTTCCCTGTGTATGTCCAGAACAATTATATTTTTGAATTAATTTGTTCATAAGTTATATTCCATAATTCCCAATCCACTCTTATTTCTACTATACCATGAAAATTATAAACAAAATAGAAAAAAATGCTTAAAGAAGTAAAAATGAAAGGAATAATTCATTGTTGAAAGATCAATTACCTAATTTTTACATTTTCCTGACTATAGGAAAAAATAGAAGAATATCAAAGGTAACATGATGTTGACTATTTAAGTGAAGAAAAAGTATGTTTGCCATCTTATTAAAGTTTTTTACTAATATTAATTGCTAATTAGTATTAATTACTAATACTAATAATCATTTTCCTTCAGCTTTATATCAGGAAAACTTTGATTTTATCCAGTATGAAACTACTTTAAAAAAATTGAAAGGCATTTTTGAAGAGTAAATTTATATATGGTGACCTGGTAAATACTTTCAAGAAGTTTTCTTTTTCACTGGCCTTAAAACATTCTACGAAATCTGATTACAAACAACTGAAACTTTGGATTCACACTAAACCTTATATCCTTTGCCAGGCAAAAGGCCACAGCTGCAAACAGAAGAATGAGGGTAGCTTGCTTAAGACTGTTCAACATTTTAGCCAAACATTTTATCTTTATCACTTATTTGGGCTAGAGGCTGATGCTGCACTTATTAAAAAGCAAATTAACACTTGTTGATGAATAACTGGGTCTTAGGACTAGGAACACTATGGTACTCTGTTGTCTTTTCAAAGACATTCGTTTTAAAATAGGAGTTAGATGGAAACCAGTACCTATGTTATATTAAGCAGTGATTTTTTCCATTTTTTAGAGTGGCCATCAGCTTTTGTTGCTTGATTTCATGACAACTCCCAAATATGAGTGAAAATTAATTTTGTCTATTAAAATGTGCAATTGTTATTATGACAATTAGAGATACCTGAATTGAGGATATGAATCAGTATTGGATGAGGTTTGATGTAATTATCACATTCTCTAATCAAGGCAGCAAGACCAACCTGCAGTTACTCTAAGTGGGGAGGAGTCTTTATGGAATGTATTAAGGTAGAAATCTTTGAACTGTACACAAAATAACTTGTATACAATGAAGCTTGTCATTAACTTACAACCAACATATGCCTCCTTAAATCCCTATAGATTTATGCTGTGAGCAAATGATAAAATGGAATTTGAGGGAAGACCAGTTTTTTTTAGGAGGCCTGCCTCTATTTCCAAGCCCTAAGACTCTGGTCCCCCTGGCCCTGCTCTGCTCAACCACTTTGCCAGAAATGTCCCCCTGTCATCTGCACTCAGGCTTTTTCCCTAGCCACATGCAGAGTTTACAATGGGTTTCATCATAAGAGAAAAGGATTCAAGAACATTACAAATCATCAAACTACCTGCTCGTCCACACCTCTGATACCCAGTGTCTACTTCCAAGTGTGCTCTGGCCAAACCCTGGAAGATATTCTCAATCCTTGCTTAATGTAGTTTCCATCCTAAGGAATATTACATTTGTAAATGTCTGGAGACTTCATATGTTATTCCTTTATTCGTCCTTTATCACTTAGGACCCATTCTTATATTCCTTTTTGACCCCCATTAGCAGGTTAATCCACCCTCTCCCTCTACCCCTTATACCCTAACTCCTCTGCCTGGTATTCACAGGGCGCACCCTAGACAACACATGAACATTTTTAACAAGTAGGAAAATGACTGTAAAAAAGTAGAGGAGTTCTCATGCTGATAAGATCTTCCACAACCAAATATTCTATTGTTCTATCCTCTCTGAGCCCCCTACTCACCAACTCTATTTTATGGACCTGGAAGCAAAAAGTGCACTATCCTGCTAATGGCAGGATAATCACTCAAAGAGACTGCACTTCATGAATCACAGACTCTATCCCACTCTCTTCAATGGGAAACATCTAATTCAATGTAAACTGGATATGGGATATTCTTCCAATATCTGTATAGACCTCCATTTTCTGAGGAGAACAAGCCACTATGTCAGTCCTCACTCTACAGAGAAATATCATTAGGTCTGTGGTCATCAGAGAAGGAATTAAGGCTGCCTGTAGTGTAGATTGTTAAGGCCAGAACAACAAAGGAGCTTACCTCAGTTTGGAAGAGCAATAGCTCATTGTAATCCAGACCCCATTTATCTCAGAGTTCACCTAGAAACCAATCACTGGAGGTTAAGAAATGGAAGATTCCTTTGGGGAAAATAAGCTTGGCCAGCTGGCTAGTGCCTATGTTGGCCATGACAGAAACAAAAAAGGAAGATTAATGCAAGGGCTGCTTATGAACAGAATAACAGAATGAATCCAAAAAGAAGAGGATAAATATTTGTCACAGCAAATACTACTAGTTTAGGAGCTTCCCTCCCACAAAGCTCTCTTCATTTCTATATTTTTTCATATTCCTGAAAGTAATTTGTTTCATCATTGTAAACCCTTATTAGAATAGATATATGTCTAAGGAATAAATAGCAGGTCAATCACTTGTATTTTTTTACTTAATTTTTTTAAGTATGCTCTATAGACTGAGACAGCCAGGAGCCCAGATCAATCTTTTTTTTTTTTTTTAATTTTTTTTTTTAATGTTTTATTTATTTCTAGGAGAGAGAGAGAGAGAGAGAGAGAGAGAGACAGCGTGAGCAGGGGAGGGTCAGAGAGAGAGGGAGTCACAGACTGAAACAGGCTCCAGGCTCTGAGCTGGCAGTCAGCACAGAGCCCGATGCGGGGCCCGAACCCACGAACTGCGAGATCATGACCCAAGCGAAAGTCGGACGCTTAACTGACTAAGCCACCCAGGCGCCCCCAGATCAATCATTTTTAAACTAAGAGGTGTGCAGTAGGATAAATCAGGGATTTTCTAAAAACAGAAGTTGATTCTGACTCCCCTCCCTGCAAAAGAGACAAATAAATTTTGTCTGGTAATCACAAATTAACTAACTTACAGAATTTGATATACATGATTGTCCTATTTTACCTTGAACTCAATAATTTAAAAAAAAACTTAAGATTAAATAGAAATTGATTTTCTCACAACTCTGGAGGCTAGAAGTTCAAAATCAAAGTATTGGCAGGGTTAGTTTTCTTCCAAAGCCTCTCTCCTTGACTTATAGATGGCTGTCTTTTCCCTGGTTCTTCACATAGTTTTCCCTCTGGGTGTGTCTGGGTTCTAAACTTTTCTTTTGAGGACATCCATCAGATTAGATTAGGGCCACCCAAAGACCTCATTTTAGTTTATCTCTTGAAGGACTGTATCTCCAAATACAGTCCCATTCTGAAGTGCTGGAGGTTAGGCAGCATACAAATTTGGAGGAGACACAATTTGGTCTGTAACAATTACTATGGCCAAAGAATTCTACCTTAGATGTTTTAAGAAAAATGTACATTTCTATGGTTGTCAATGGAAATATCTCACAGTGTCTTGTGCTCTCTATGGTAAGTGCTATTGACATGAGAATATATTATTTTCCTATTTAGAATCTAACCTAATTTAGGATTCCTAATTCAGATTAGGAAAAGTACTTCCTCTATCAATTACAATTATTTCCAAAGCTAGTTCAAAAACAAAACAAAACAACCAGCAACTATTTTAATCTGGAATCCAGTATATTATTCTTGTTTCTATATGTGCACTATTTCAAAACTTAAATATATTATCATAAATTATTCTACCCTTTGGCAAATATCCTTTCTGGTATTTTGAAAAGTGTATGCATTGATTTCTTTTTTTTTATTTTTTAAAATCAAAATGCAGCTATTTTGATTAGAACAGGATCATTAGAAAATCAAAAATGCTTATAAACTTTATAGGCTAATGGCACAGCAGGGCCTTTTTTAAGTATGGAGAGTGTCTAGAAATAGCCTTTTATTGGCTATGATCATCTGGGATGAGAGAGTTTATTGGTCTGGAAAGCAAGTGAGGCTATCTCTAAATTGCTTCAAGAGCAAAGTCAAATCTCCATGCACAGGTCAAAGAAATGAGTACAATTTATATATAACTTTGACATATTTTGCCTGTTGCCATGGTAGCGAGAAATGCTTCTCCAGCAAACACAGTCGAGTTTATGACCATAGCTTAGCAAAAGACATAAAAATGGGTATGATGTAATCAATAGTTGTAACATATTTGATATTTGTCAACAAATCTGCCAGAATATACTTTTCAGAAGAGCCCTGGGTAGATGATTCTATAATCTTTTTTCTGTGTAATGTCAGAGAAGGAGTCACCAATATATCATCTGAACTTAGGGAAGAACCACTGATAGTCAAGGAGGATGTATAACCTATCTCCAGTGGCAAGCAGTGATGAGTGAGAAAAGAGCCACTGCTTGAAAGAACATAAGGTGTAGAAATCTCCCTGATGGGAAATCCATTCCAAAGGCAAGTCTAAGCCATGCGGGTATTTATAGTTGTGAAGTCACCATTTTCAAAGAGGTAAATTCCTAATTATCATTCAAGTACGAGATGATACTTGTCAAAGACAATGTAGCTGATTAGTGGGAAATGAGAAAATGAGTAACATATTAAAGAATCTGAAGACCAAATTTGTATTATTTTTTAATGAAAGTAAAGTTAACAAAATATTATATTAGTTTCAAGTGTATAACATAGTAATTTGACATTTATATATATTACAAAATGCTCACTATAATAATAAATGTAGTTACCACCTATCACCATACAAAGTGATTACAATATTATTGACTATATCCCCTATGCTGTATTTTACCGATGTGAAAGCGTAGTCTGAACTGTTCTTTCAGAGAGGGCATAATATGAGGATTAACCTGATGTTTTATTTCTTTGTAATCCTAGTGACTTGCATATACATCCCAGCCATTCTCAATTTGGGCTACACATCAAAATTACTAGATTTTTTAATGTTTATTTATTTATTTTGAGAGAGAGAGATTGAGTGAGTGCAAGCAGTGAGTGAGTGCAGAACCCAACATGGGATTCAATCTCACAACCACTGAACCACCATGAGATCATGACCTGAGCCAAAATCAATTGTCAGATGCTTAACTGACCGAGCCACCCAGGATCCCTACAAGAGGAAGTTTTATGGTTTGTTTTGTTTAAATGAAGTCATCCTGACTATACTGAAAGTCACCAAAATTAGGTTCTTCAGGCACAAAATCCAAGTCTCTGAAGTTTTTAAGTGATTCTGATGCATAGCCACAGGGGAGATACATGGATAGTCGACTGAAAAGAAAATGTTCAGGGAAGATTTTTTCTAAATTGTATAGAAGTCCAGAACACAAACTAAAGCTTAACTTTACTTATAACTATTCTATTAAAAGCAAAGTATCACTATACTTTCTTTTCATGATCACTACGAACTCTCTCTCTTAGCTGACCATAGTTCCACTCAACTGTGGAAGAATGGATCAATCCTCTCTTAGCTGACCATAGTTCCACTCAACTGTGGAAGAATGGATCAATCACCAGAGAAGTCCATGAAAGAAACCCATTCCATGCTGTATAACTTCAGTTAAAGTACTTATAATATTCTATACCAGCTAACTCCTCTGAATAATCTCTCAAAGTTCCTCCAAGTTTATTCCTCTCAAAGAGCCCCCAAATTTTTATAGTATGCTTGCATAATTTGATTTTATTATTAAAAAATTCCTGGGGCACCTGGATGACTCAGTCTGTTGGGTGTCTGATCTTGATTTCAGTTTAGGTCATGATCCCCTGGTTCATGAGATCGAGTTTCGAGTAGGGATCCGTGCTGACAGCACGGAGCCTGCTGGGGATTCCCTCTTTCCTTCTCTCTCTCTTTTCCCTTCCCCCACTCATGTGCACCAAGCATATTTGATATGTTTTTTATCAAGCACACGCTCTCTCTCTCTCTCTCAAAATAAATATATAAACATTTTTAACAAATCCCTTGAAGGTACTTACTATCACTATCATAGGGTAGTACGAGGACTATACCAACTTCATATTGGCAGGGATCTGCTGGATTTAAGCTATGATTTTCTTCCAACCATGGAAATCTTTCTTTCAAAGCATAATTCATATAGTCAATGGGACCTATATTAGGTAGATGCATCTTTTGTACTGATAATACAATGAAAGTATGAACATTTCTAAAAATGTTATACAACTTACTATGGCAGATGGAAAACAGATGGATGTTATTCTTTTAAGACGGTTACTCTTACACTTGGGAGGTGAACTAAAGCATTTGACGCTACTTTCAGGGTTACATAGGTATTTTTTTCATTCTTTGTTCTTTTCCTCCCCACACATTTGAGCAAAAAAATTTTATCATATGGTATTGATAATGCTTATTTTCACTACTGTAATTTGCAGTAACATTTGGAATCAGTAAGCTTTCTAAAATGTAGCTCCAAATTATAAAAGGTAATAAATATTCACTATAAGAAAAATTTGAAATGCAAGAAAAATTTGAAGAAAAAAATAAGTATCCAGATAAAACAACTATTGATATATACGTATTTCCCTTGCATGTATCTCTACATATGGATTATATAGTTGAGAGCATACTTGGTACATTTTTTATCCTGAATTTCTAAATTAATAAATAATGAGCATTTTCATATCATTAAAATTTCTTTTAAAAACTACATTTAGGGGTGCCTGGGTGGCTCAATCGAGTAAGCATTTAACTTTGGCTCAGATTAGTGAGTTCAAGTTCATCTCACAGTTAGTGTGTTCAAGCCTCACATCAGGCTCTCTGATGTCAGTGCAGAGCCTGCTTCAGATCCTCTGTTCCCCTCTCTCTCTGCCCCTCCCCCACTCTCATGTGCTCTCTCTCAAAAATAATTAAACATTAACGAAATAATAAAAATAAAAACTGTTTTTAAGTGAATGCATAATATTCCATTTAATGGATATACTTTATTTAACAATCTCTTTATTATGAAATATTTTAAATATTTTCAATTTGGGGCAATTATAAAAATTATGAGCCAGCTTTTGAAAAGCTGTTTTCTGGGGCGCCTGAGTGGCTTAGTCGGTTAAGCGTCCAACTTTCGCTTAGGTCATGATCTCACGGTTCGTGGGTTCGTGGGTTCGAGCCCCGCATCGGGCTCTGTGCTGACTGCCAGCTCAGAACCTGGAGCCTGTTTCAGTCTGTGACTCTCTCTCTCTCTGACCCTCCCCTGCTCACGCTGTCTCTCTCTCTCTCCTAGAAATAAATAAAACATTAAAAAAAAAAAGAAAAGAAAAGAAAAGCTGTTTTCTTACCAAGCAATAGCCAGATTATGCGCTAGTTGTCTAAGACGAAGTATTAGTCAGGGATAAACAACTCAAATTTTCTGGAGATGCCTCAAGAAATCTAAAAGCCCTTAACTTTAAAATGTCAGTATACACTCAGCTTTTTAAATTAATTTCAAAAGCATTGTTATGCAAATTAAAACCATAATGAGGTATCACCACACACCTGTTAGAATGGCCATCATCAAAAAAATAAGAGATAACAAATGCTGGTATGGGTGTAAAGAAAAGAGAACCCTTGTGCACTGTTGCTGAGATTGTAAATTGGTACAGCCACTATGTACGACAGTATGGAGGATCCTCAAAAATTAAAACTATGGGTGCCTGGTTGGCTCACTCAGTTAAGCATCTGATTCTTGATTTCAGCTCAGGTCATTATCTCATGGTTTGTGAGTTTGAGCCCTGTGTGGGGTTCTGCACTGACAGCACAGAGCTTGGAATTCTCTCACTCTCTCTCTGCCCCTCCCCTGCTCACTCCCTCTGTCTCTCTCTCAAAATAAATAAATAAACTGTAAAAAAAAAATCAAAAATAGAACTGCTATGATCTGCAATACCACTTCTGGAAATATACCCAAAGGAAATGAAAACACTAACTCAAAAATATGACTGCACCCATTATTCTTAGCAGCATTATTTACATTATTTACAATAGTGTAAACAATCATCAATGGGTGAATGAATAAAGAAGTTGTGGTGTGTGTTTGTATGAGTATGTATGTAAATATTATTCAGCCATAAAAAATGAAACCTATCATTTGCAACATGTATGAACCTTGAAGGTATTATGCTAAGTGAAATAAGTCAGAGAAAGACAAATACTGTATGACCTCACATATATGGAATTAAAAAAACTCATAGAAAAAAAGATCAGACTTGTGGTTACCAGAAGTAGAGGGTCGGGAGGATGAATTGGAAGATGGTCATCAAGAGATACAACCTTCCAGTTACTAGACAAATGACTACTAGGAATGTAATGTGCGACATAATGACATAGGAAAGTTAAGCGAATAAATCCTAAGAATTCTGATTACATAAGAAAAATTCTTTGCTTCATTTCTTCTTTCTTTTCCTTTTATTATATCTATATGAGAAGATAGATATTAGCTATACCCATTGTGGTAACTGTTCACAATGTATGTAAATCAAACCAGCATGCTGTAGGTCTTAAATTTATAATAACATATGCTGATTATTTCTCCGTAAGACTGGAAAAAATAAGTAAATTAATTAATTAAATTTAAAAATCATTTTATATACAACCTTTCATTTTTCATGCCAAAACTTATAGAATCATATTTTGGGTCATTAAAACAGAGGTGTGACTAGAGTGTTTCACAACTGGAAGAATCATTATTTTCAAATGTGTGTTGAATTTCAGAAATCATTCCCTTTTGGTTTGAATCAAATTCCAAGAACTTGGGCGTTTCATTATATTCTTTTCCAAATTCCTCCTTCCTCTCTATTCCAATATGTAAAGCTTAGCATCGTGCCAAAAGTGACCAATCCTTTTTTTTATTTTTTACAACTTTACTCAAGAGATCGCTTAATATTAATATTTTGGTTCCCATTTTGTTCAAATATCAACACTTGGCCCTTTGGGGTATTAAAAATGAATATTCTAATTTTAGAGCAGTCATGAACTTTTTTGCTTGATATCCAATTCATATTTGCAAAAGATAGTCTTTTTTCTTTTCCAAGACATCTTGATTGGCTTATTTTCCCCCAACTTCATATGTTACTATTTGTTGAGATTTTATTAGTCCGATGCTCATTTAAAGCAACATAGAAACAATTAGCTTAACTAATCAGCATCATTCCAAAAGTAATTCCATATTATGGAGTTTAACACATAGCACTCTCTACTACACCAATCATTTTAGCATTTTGTTTGAAAAGACAAGGAAACAACAAAATTAAAGACATTTTAAATTACTCTTCATATTTTCCCTCATGGCAATTAGTTACAGTGTTAGAATATAAATAAACTTAATTTCTCTGATCTCTAGATTAGTACCATGTGTTAAGTGGGGTTGGCTCTGAATCTAGTGCTTTTAAATGTCGAAATACAAAAAAGCTAAAATAGAATAATGTGTCCACTAGAGTACATTGACTAATAAAACTGTACCTCCATTTTAGAAATATATATCTTGTGACTTTTAAGTCAATGCCTCTCTAACAATAAATTCAAAGTATTATTCTTGGGTGGTTAGAAAAATAATCTTAGCATTACATAAGAATCTTTTTTTCTTTTTTTTTCAAGGAGCATTAAAAACAACTTATCCTTTATAATACTAGAAAAAGAGGAGACAACCGAAAGTAAGAGCTCTTTTCCCTCCCCTAGTGCATCTTGGATTTTGCTAGGTTGGTGTCAGCGACAATGAATATTACACAGTCATTTTTAATTATAGCTGTTCTTCAGGGCTTGACCATACTTAACTAAAATGCAACATTAATAACGAACTGTCTGAATTCATCAATGCATTAAGTCAGCATCAAAGTTCAAGACCTTCATTCTAGTATTCCAAATATGCTCTTTATGAAACCTTTGCTTAAAATAAGTGACTCACCCATCTCAGACTCCATCACACCAGGCTGAGTAGTTTTTGATGTTATCTCAAACACTCCCAAGCAAAACACATTACTTAATATGAACGTTAGCATTATAAGATAACACAAAACATATATATTGGTCTCTGCCTCTGCTTCCTGGCATAGAACTCCTAAAAGCACTTGTAATGTCCAAAGTGATGAGAGCACTTGGAGCATCTTCTGTTCGAATATTTGGTCTTTAACCCTCGTTCCTGATACAGAGTTCCTAAATTTCTTGGAATTTCATGGGTCATATAGCATCTTTTGTTCTGAAAAGGTGATCCTGGGTCTTGGTGGGCGTGTGGATGAGGACTGGTCACCAGAAAGACCAAGCCATCATTAGAAGCTTGGAATTTTCATTCCCAATCTTCAGAGACTGGGGAAAAGGGCTGGAAATGGAGTTAATGACGGATCATGCTACATGATGAAGCCTCCATAAAAATCCCCAAAGTAGGGGGTTCAGAGAACTTCCAGGTTAGGAACACATGGAGGCACTGGGAGAGAAAAACACTGGGAGACAGCATGGAATTTTATGCCTCGTCCCACATACCTTGCCCTATACATCTCTTCCATCTGGACGTTCATCTGTATCCTTTATATACCCTTTTATAATAAACCAGTAAACAGTAAGTATATTGGTTTCCTGAGTTCTATGAGCAGCTCTAACATAATAATTAAACAAGAGGAAAGAATTATGAAAATGTCCAATTTCTAGGTGGTGGGTCAGAAGCACTGGTAACAACCTGGCTTGCCACTGGCATCTGAGGGGTGGGGGCAGTCTTGCAGGGCTAGGCCTTAATGTGTGGGATCTAACCATATTTCCAGGTAAGGAGTATCAGATGTAAGTTAAATTACAGGGCACCTAGCTAGTGTCATGGAACTTCTTGGTATGAGAAAAACCCACACACATTCGGTGACTAGAAGTATCAAGTGAAATGTTCTGTATAAGTAGTAAAGGAGAGACACACAGGTGAAGAAGTGAGTTTTTCCTACTCAAGTGGCATTAAATCAATCAAGTTCTCTTTCAATTCTTTGTATCACTTTAGTACAGAGCGTCAATTGAGAGCACTTCAAAGTTTGCCAATATACATCCTAGTTGAACCAAGTTAGTTGAACATGATTTCATAGTTGGTGAACACTAACAAGGAACATTAAATATTAAGATAAATATTTAAGGTAAATAATACTAATCTTTTATCTTAAGTGTGGCTCATAGAGATGGTAGGATAAAAAAAACAAAAAAACAAAAAAAACCCTGTCACAAAACTTAATGTGGCATCACAAATCCATCCAGAACCCTTGGGCTACATGAAAAAGAGGACTGGACAATCACTCAAGAAAAGTCCAGAGGTTAGTATAAGGTGACTCAAATGCTACCCAATACAGATCTAATCAAGAATTACTTTCTCTCCTCAAAACTCCCAAAGAACCAGTCTTCCCTCTCCAACTATCCAGTTAGAGGGAACCAAGGGTCCTGGAGATTGACGCCTACTAACACTCCCAAGTTCAATCAGAGTAGCCCTACACTTTCATTAATTACCATACTTGAACTAAAAATAATCTTAAAAATTATCCAGTCTTACTTTTTCATTTAACAACTTGGGAAACTGAGGCCCAGAAATGCTGGTCAGTTGTTCAAGGTCATAAGATTAAACAGCGCAAGAACTGGAACTAGGATGCGAGTCCTCGGACTTCCGGCCCAGAGTTCTCCTCCCTCTGCTGCCGGCCGGTGCCGGATCACAGGCAAATATACTCGAGGACAAATGAATTAGAGCTGAATTGCTGTGAGTTCTAAGCCTGACACACAGGAGCTCATGCTGTTTGACATCTGACGGGAAACAAGTGATCAATTCTCCTTAGCTGCCATGGTAACAAACATTTAATTAAACACAAGAACAAATGAAGGCAAACAAGTGGAACTCTATCTCAAATTCACTCTTAAAATTTTGTTAAAAATGAGAGCAATGGTGTCTTGCTTTCTTAAAATAACTTAATGTACCTCTGTATCAGAGAGTGTAACAGCAACTATAAAAAGAATTTAAGAAACTAAATGCAGAAAATATTCTCATAAGAAAATAATACATAAAATTACTCATTTGGACCAATCACCATTAAAAACACTTTGCTAACATGATATATTTAATAAATAGGATTCCCTGAATATTTCTTAACCAGAAATTCCTAAGTTATGCAAGCCAAAGTTTTTGAGGTTGGATTTCTAAATATAAAATTTAATAACTTTATATGGGGCATTTAATATTAAACAGAAAGGGAGGGAGTATGGTTGGAATGGGAAATTCTTGATCATCAGGTATGTGTGTGTGCAATAAGGAAGAGCCAGAATTAAAGTAAGTCTACAAAGTAAAAATGACAATTCAATTAATAAGAATAGAACAGGGGCTCCTGGGTGGTTCAGTTGGTTAAGCATCCGACTCTTGATCTTGGCTCAGGTCATGATCTCATGGTTTGTGGGATGAAGCCCTGCACTGGGCTACACACTGTCAGCGTGGATTCTGCTTAAGATTCTTTCTCCTTTGCTCTCTATCCCACCCCTGCTTGCTCACTCGCTCGCTCTCTCTCTCTCTCTCTCTCCCCCCCTCCCTCTTCCTCTCCCAGAATAAACAAACTTTAAAATTAAAAAAAAAAAAAATCAGACTATCCTTGATGGTAGAATTACAATCCATACACATACACATATATATATACATACATATATATATACATTTATATGTATATATATACATACTCTATATACATATATCTATGAGGAAATAAATAAATGGCATCTCTGTGCCACCTTGTAAACTACTTATAACTAATATGGTAAATCTTGCCAAAATCCAAGGAAATTTAAAATATTAATGCTGAAATTACATTATTTATAACTGAAAATAAAATATAATTGTTATTAGCCAAAAATCCTTTAGGGTTGTTTTACTTTGTTCAGATTTTAAGAGCATAGATCTTAAAAAAAATAAAATGCATCTTATCTAATTGGTGTCACACTCTATATCCTCTGCATATGTATGTAATATTTGGGAACATTTACTATTTCTTAACTAACTGCTTTCTAATAAGGAAGACGTTCTGTTTGGCTGTGGAAGACTATATGTATACACTGACATTTCCCACTCAAATGCCATGAGATCGTGTCTCTCACCTGAAAACATGTCAGCAACTACTAATATGCCAGCACATGATATTTTATAAATATTTGTGAAAATAAAAATGAGCAGAGTCTCCTCAATGTTGAAAATGCAGACCAATTCCTTATCTTATAAAGGTTTAATGGATATTATATACCATATAGATCAGAGGCAGCAGAGCACAGTGAAAAACATCCTGGGCTTCAAGGCAGGTGGTGGGCATTCTGCATCTTGCTTTGCCACTCACCAGCTAGGAGAAAAGCCTTTACTTCTGCTGTACTTAAAATAAGATCATTGGGCCAAATGATCTGTAAGAGCCCTTTCCAGTAGACCTAAATTTCTATAATTTATTATTCACTATGAAAGACGATAAGTTTTATTAATAGCCACATGAGTTAAACTATATAGGCAGATTGACAGATTCATTGATTAAAGTGATATTTATTCTCGTCTAGACAAAATAAATAGTTTTTTCACTAGGATGTTCAATCTTCATTGATAGCAGACATGACAACGCATTTCAAGTTCACTTTTGTATTTCCCAACTGGAAGTTTAATTTGACATCACTTAGCTACTTTTGCAAGCATTAGCAAGACACTTAGTACACTAAAACAAACAGGATTATTCCCTATTACAGAAGTATTGACAAAATACTGCTTTATAAATTTTCTACTTATTATTTTTTGCTAAGGGAATTTAGTAATACACTTATTTTATTTGTCTTAGGAAAAGTAAAGAGAATATTAAAAGCTCTATGCAGGGGCACCTGGGTGGCTCAGTTGGTTAAGAGCCTGACTTGGGCTCAGGTCATGATCTTGTGGTTCATTAGTCCGAGCCCTGCATTGGGCTCTGTGCTGATGGCTCAAAGCCTGGAGCCTGCTTCAGATTCTGTGTCTCCCTCTCTCTCTGCCCCTCCTCTGCTCATGCTCTGTCTCTCTCTCTCTCTCTCTCTCTCTCTCAAAAATAAATAAACATTTCTTAACAAATTTTAAAGCTCTATGCAACTCAAATTGTTAGGATCTAGGTGCATTAAAATATTACAACATATATCAAAATAAGTATATTAAAATAAGTGTATATACTAATTATCCTCTGTTGACCCTCATAAAATAAACTAATTGTTCTATTTCCTCACCTGAAAGTTTGGACTTCAACCAATGTTATTGACCATCAATAAGTGAGCTTATGTTAAGTTTTAAAATTTATTTTAAAATACCATCTTTTTTGTAGTGACGTAGATAGGGCTAGAGTTTATTATGCTAAGCAAAATAAGTCAGAGAAAGACGAATACCATATGATTTCACTCACATATGGAATTTAAGAAACAAAATAGACGAACATAGGGGAAGGGGGGGGTGAAAGAGAGGGAAGCAAACCATATGAGATTCTTAACTATAGAGAATAAACTGAGGGTTGATGGAGGGAGGTGGATGCGGGATGGGCTAAATGGGTGATGGGCATTAAGGAGGGCACCGGCACCGGTTGTGATGAGCACTGGGTGTTATATGTAAGTGATGAATCACTAAATTCTACTCCTGAAAGCAATGTTACACTATATGTTAACTAACTAGAATTTAAACAAAAACTTGAAAAAGAAATAAAATAAAATATCACTTTTAAAACATAGTTGATACTTACAAATAATAACATATGTAATAAAGAAATGAAACCCAACTAAAGCTAATGAAAGTAAGAATTGAAAAATAATAACTTCCTTAATGCTATTCCCCACTCCATAGAGCTGCTCAAGTCTTCATTGTCACCTATAAATAGGTGCTTCTGCCAATTTTCAATATGGAGCTAAGTCTAGAGGATAATATTAATATGTGCATCCCAGGGTACTAAAAAATTTCTATTAAGATAGGAAGAGCTCCACTGTAGTCAGCCCAAAAAGGTTTTTCATGTAGAAAATGAAATAAGTTTTTATTATTAAATAAAAAGAGAAAGAAAATAGAAATTTAATAGAGAGTATACGTGATCAGGGGTTCATTAAACAGAGCATATTGCCACCTCTGATTAACAGTATAGAGAACTTCAACAACCATGCAGAAATGATGACATGCAAACATAAATCCTACTTTCAGAGGCAGCCTAATAAACAACAGCCAGGTAAACAAACAGGTTGGAATACAGGAAAATAAATGGCCATGGAAAAACTTGAACAATTTTTCAAAAGCAAAAAGTAATTACCATGAAAATTAAAGGTTTCAAAAAATTATTTGCAATCCAAAACCCATAATCCTGTTGGCATGCCAAAAAACACAGATAGAAAACGCATAATACTAAGAAGACAGTAGGTAGTATCATTAGTATTACTGCCGTGCTTTTTTTATTTTATTTGTTAGAATGTGGCATAATCTTCAGGTCAAGAGGTTTTGATAGAGAATGTAAATAGTAGCAGCTGATTTATGCCCTACAGAATCCTTTGGGGAAAACAGCACCAATAGCACTCAGATTAATGTATTTTACAAACTATATTCCCTCACATACGTTCCTATATAGTTATAACGACTGTAGGCTTTGTCATTAAAACAGACCGGGTTCAAATACTCAAGCAGATTATTTGACCTCTGTTCCTTATAGTGTATATGTCAAAAGAAAATATTAATAATGCTCCCTCAAAGATTAGATGTGGGGATGCAAAATTACATCCACAAAGTGTCTAGCACATGAAAAGCATCGGGCTCATAAAAGTCCCAAGTATACTCATTTATAGTTACTTGGAAAAACAACCATGTCTTAAAATAAATGATATCTGTAAACATAGTGCCTTATATATAATATTTTTAAAATAATCTTTAACAAGAAAATGAGACTCTAGTCATTAAAAAGTGTTTCCAGGAAAAAAAAGTGCTGTTCAAGAAAGGGTCATAACTGTTAGTGAGGTATATACCCAACTCATGCTATATTCATGGACTGCCTAATCTCACCACAGCAAAACTGGTGAAAATGACTACCAAAGTCTCTTATCAAATTGATTCTGCTTATTTATGAAATAAATAACAAACAAAACTATAAATCTTAGATGTGAACACAGAAATATGGTGGTGAGCATTAAAAGCACTTGGCAGAAAAGTCTGACTAATGCTAGGTAGTGTTCAAAAAAAGCCACAAGAAGATTCCATTATAAAATATGATGCCCTGATCTTTGAATCAACCATTACCAAGTAATTAAGCTACAATTTTCTGCTTTATAATTAAGGAGTCTTGGCTGAATTTAAAATTTCCCTCAATTTTGCTCAACAAAACTGATTTTTTAAATCTGTTTTTCCTTATTCTTCAGACAGATAAAGTAATATTTACTTGGACAAGAAATATATCAGCCATGGCGAAAGCAATTATAGAAAACCAGTGTCTGGAATTAAATGTTGCTCCCATACTTCTCAGCTACTCTCGATCAAATAGCTTACACCCAGAGTGATGCTGAGTGCGACAAATCTGAACAGGGGACCTGATTTGACTTGATCTTGTCCCTCCCTAAATTAAATCTGATGATGCCATTTTCCTGCATTTTCCTGCTTGTACTCTTTCAGGTGCTCTACACAATCTGAACTACTCATGAAAGGAATCCATAGCTTTGGAAGTTTATTTGGAATATATATATATATATACATACACATATATGTGTATGTATATATATGTAAAATTTCCTTTTTGAGTATAAATTCCTTAAAAACAAGGCCCTGTTTAAGTCATCTTAATTCCATAGAAGTGCTTTTCTTATTTCTTTTAAAGATTTTATTTTTAAGTAACCTCTACACCCTACATGGGACCCAAACTCATGACCCTAAGATCAAGAGTCACACACTCTACCAACTGAGCCAGCCACGCACCCCAGAAGTGTTTTTCATAGTACTTTGTATATAATATAAAGATAGGAAATTGGATCATTGCATTACTCATTAAAATACATTGAATGGGAATCCTGATGCTATTACAATGGTTGAAGATCTTCTCATAAGTAATCATTTATTTGCTTATCTGAAAAATGTGTAATCAAGATTTTTGCTTTCTGCTTTTTGAAAAAAAATTTTTTTTTAACATTTATTTATTTTGGAGAGACAGAGAGACAGAGTGCAAGCAGGGGAGGGGCAGAAAGAGAGGGAGTTACAGAATCCGAAGCAGGCCAGGCTCTGAACTATCAGCACAGAGCCTGATGCGGGGCTCTAACTCACGAACTGTGAGATAATGACCTGAGCCAAAGTTGGACAGTTAACCAACTGAGCCACCCAGGCACCCTTGCTTTCTACTTTCCTAATGTGTCAGCTTTCTGCTAGGAATGGAAAGATGAAAATGACTCAATCTCGACCATTAAAGAGGTTATAGTTTTAGTGGAAAGTTGACACTTTCACTCTCAGTCACATTGCTATCCAAATATACCATAAAGATTAAAGGTGAAAATTTTAATTTATGCATTAGTTATTCATAAAATCTTTATAGATCAATTTCCTCTGCTTCATAACCATAGCTTTGATAATGTGTATCAAAGACGACTTTGATAAATAACCCAACATTCTTCTAATTTTCCATTACTGAGGCTCCCAGACCTGCTCAATGATAAAGATGCAATTGTATATTTAGTGCATTATTTAGTGCATTAACCTTCAATAACCAAATCAAAGGCAGATTTCTATTATGTATATTAATAAACTATTAGGTTTAATGTTAGCCCATTTTCTTTGCAAAATGCATCAGAACACAAAAGTACTAGAGATTCCCATCACTGGTTTATTAAACTGGAAATTATAACATTTAGAATCCATGAGCTAAAAGTATTGTTTGATCTCTAAAACAAATATATTTACTAGATAATTTAAGAATAACTTTCTTGTTTTAATGAATCACACCTAGCAGTTTTCTCAACGCAACATCTAAACTCAATTAAAAACATTAAAAAGTAGAAGGAAAGAAAAAATTTGCATCTATTAATCACTGATATTCTAGATATAAAATTTTGTGATAATAGGCAACTGTTATACTAAGTATACATATACATATATATATAGTATATAGTATGCTTAGTAAAAATATACTTAGTATACGTATACTTAGTAATTACACTAAGCAAAGTCATGTGCCTACAAAGCAAAGCCTAAAACAGCAAAAGTGAACACAAAATTGAAATCCAACACAAATTGAAAAATAATTCATATTATCTTGTTACAAGTTTTTAAAACCCCAAAACATTATTCAAGACACACTCTATCCTATATTTTTCTTTGAGAATTTTAACTTACCCTTAAAAAAATCTCTTTGGACCCTTATTGCCCTATCAGGTCTTATGTTCTCAGTAAGGATTTCATTAGATCAGGTTTGACATTTATCCTTTATATGTGTATCCCGGTATGTTTACTGAACTCTCCCGGTGTTTCAGGCTCCAATTCACTGAGGATCCTGAGGCTGAGAAAGCAGAGAAGGCCCTTAATCCAGAGGAGCTCTCTCTAGAAAACACACAAGGAAGTGGAAAGAGCAATAATAACTAGAGAAGAAATCAAAATCTAATTTATATAACTGAGTTCAATTCAGTAGAAGTTAGAGATTTACTATCTTGGGAAAATTAGAAAATATGGACCCTAAATTTATCTACAAACTTTAGATATATTTTCCAGTAACTATTTAGAAGAAAACAGTGGTCATTGGGACTCAGAAGCACCAGTCATTACATTAATATTAGACTGTGTTGCATTCTTTCCAAAAGTAGGATTCATCTTCAAGTTCTCATGTTCATGTAGTCTCAACAAATTTTTCCTCCAAAGAAGGAAACATTATGTTCTTACCTAGACGATGATTTCAATCATGAGACAAGAATTCAAATTTAAAAATTAGGAGTTGAGGTTAATGGGTTAAGAAGATGTGGTATTTATATACAATGGAATACTACTCAGTGATGAAAAGAATGAAATCTTGCCATTTGCAACAATGTGGATGGAACTGGAGGGTATTATGCTAAGTGAAACGGCAGTCAGAGAAAGATAGGTATCATATGATTTCACTCATGTGGGGAATTTTAGAAAACAGATGGTCATACAGGAAGGGAAGGAAAAATAAGATAAAAACAGATAGGGAGGTAAGCCACAAGAGACTTAAATACAGAGAATGAACTAAAGGTTGATGGGGGAGGGTGTGGGGTAAATGGGTGATGGGCATTAAAGAGGACACTCATTTGGATGAGCAATGGGTGATATATGTAAGTGATGAACCACTGGGTTCTACTCCTGAAGCCAAGGCTACACTGTATCTTAACTAACTTGAGAATAAAAAATAAATAAATACATAAATAAGCAGGAATTGAACTCCTTCTCTAGAGCCTCTTCCAACTCTAAATTTTAGGAAATAGCAGGTACCATTCCTTCCCAGTCTCAACACACATGTGCTAGGACCTTTTCTCTCTCAGCTCACAGAAAGAAAAGTAAGCAGGTATGGGGAAAAAATCATATTGTAGTCCACATTAGATAGCTTATGCAACCATACCTAATTTTACCGTATGCTGACTCTATAAATAACTGGATACAATAAAGTTAACACAAATGAACATTTCATCATTATGTATGCATGTAAGAGTTTTCTATATATTAAGAGACAGTTTAATTTTATGAGTAAAATTATGAGTTTTGAAATCAGACAGGCTTAGGTTTGAAGCTTAGTTATGCCACAATTCATGTGACAAGTTATATAACCATGCTCACCTCAACTTCCACTTCTACAAAATGGCAATAATAAAAATCTACCTCCAAGTATGATGTACCTGAGGTCCTTAGCAGAAAGTAAGCACTAAAGACATCAGCGAGTACTGCAATCAAACATTGCCATCGAAAAGAACACAGGGTGAATACCTGTGAAATGATCCCTGACGTAAAACATAAGTGTAGAAAAATATCCTGAAGATGCAATTATATCTAAGGAATATCTTGAAGATGCTATTACAACTAAATTTCATAGCAAACAGTTTCATTTTTATAAGCTTGGCTGTCTTTTCAAACTCCACAATAGGTACTGTATTACAATTTCTCTATGGCTTCTAAGTAAGGCTTTCAAGTTACTGGACAAAAATAGTATATCTGTACAACTTGATGATACATATCTAACAAATTTACAGATGAAGTCAATACAGATGAAGAGGATGGAGGATATGAAGAGATTTTTATTTTTTTAAGTATGTTTACTTACTTATTTATGTATTTAGAGAGATAGAGAGCAAGCAGCGGAGGAGCAGAGAGAGAGGGAGACAGACAGAATCCCAAGCGGGCTCTGCACTTGGGATTCATCTGCACAGAGCACAATGCAGGGCTAAACCCACCAACCGTGAGATATAGACCTGAGCCGCAATCAACAGTTGGATGCTTAACTGACTGAGTGACTCAGGCGACTCTGAAGCAATTTTTAAAGCAATTAGAGAATTTATATAGAACCATATCCTCATACAGAATCCATAACCAAACTGGGGAATGTTCAAGAATATGTATTTTTCAAAATGTATTATTCAAAAATTAATTCTAATAAAAACACAGTTTTAGGAAAATAGGTAAAAAGCACAAGATGAAAATCAGTGTTCCAAACTTACACTATGCCATTTATATTATAAAGGACTAAAACTGACTTGATAAGGTGCTTGTAGGATATACTGAAGTCTCACTTTCTCATTCTTTCTCTTTTTTGCTTCATTTCTATCTCTTTTGTTTTTAGACTGATAGGGGTTGTATTTATTTTTAAGAGCTTTTATTAAGGGTGCATTATATTGAACCAATCTCTTATCCTTCCCGTGTTCTCATTACCTTGCTATAAAGTGGAAATGACAATGACTTTATTCAACAGGGAAAGGAATTATATGGCTCAAAAGTCTTTATAATAAGCTTCATTTCACCACACAACTTTACATTGCAGAAGGATACTGAAGTGCGTATTATCGGCCTTTTACACAAATACTTATTATTACATACTTAGTATTCAAGCAATATTTAATACAGCATTGTTCCAATGTTACAAATAATTGAATAGTTTCATTAGGAAGAACGTAGCAACAATAGATGTGAACAGCTACATAAAGTACTCTAACGTGCAAGCAATAGGCAACCTCGGTCTATGTAGTATGTCTTGGTCCAATGATTGATTGACACAATATATCATAAAATTATAGAACTGGAAGAAACCTTGGAGACTTCACTGGAGTTTCAGTCCACTATTTTTTTTTATCATGTTTCCTAGTTGTGGTCATTTCTAGAAAATGGAAAATATTTAATTTATAAATACCTTATCTCTACTCCATTTATGGTCACATGACTGACTTGCTCTTCATAATGTTAAAATGAATTAGGCCACTTACAAATTCAGTCTTCTAGAAACCACAGTATGGGCCACCCACTATCTAGCTCTCTGAATTGTGGGCTATTTTCCGTGTTACTCTTCTAAGAATATACATTTTTGTCCTTTGGGAATCCCCACTGAAAAGACAAATTGCTTTTCATAGAAGAATATGACAGGGGCCGAAAAAAGATTATCACAATATAACCTCTCCCTACTCCCCTCAAAACAAATTGGCAGCTAAACGTTTTTTCTTACATTTAATATTATACCAGTGGAATTTTGCTGGGAAACTGAAGTAGGAATGAGTGGCCTATAAAGCAATGCCTTTATATCATAAGTATCAAAGTTTTTGGTCATCTCTTAATAGGAAGTATGTTTGGGGGCAAAATTTTTTTTTTTTTTCGGTAAGCTCTAGACCCATCCTGGAGCTTGAACTCACAACCCCAAGATTAAGAGTCACATGCTCTACCAACCGAGCCAACGAGGCAGCCCTGTTTGGAAATCCTTGGACCTCAAAACTGATTTCTCCTTTTTCCCAAATTTATGTTACTGAAAAACTATTCACTAAAAACAGGCTTCTTTTTCCCCTGAGCCCATAACTATTATGCCCACATATCCATAAAATGCCATACCCAAATTTGTTAACAAAAACAAGACATAACCACCAGTACAATAAGTAATTACATCAATATGCTTTTAGCTAACTCACTCCAGAAATGTGAACTATTTTTCTAGCTGACTCAGATAATTATTGACATATTTTATGTACATATTACTTTTCCTTTTTTTATCTGAATAACTTGGCAAAACAATTATATAGAGACAACTTTAGCTTCTTTTTGGTGTCATTGACAATATAGCAAGTACAAGCGTAGTGTTAGACTTTGTTTAAAATTATATTGATAATGCTATGTGTTTTTTTACCACAATAAAAAATATATTGGATTTCTACCCACGATTCACAGGACAGATGAAAAAACCAATGGCTTTTCTTGAGGGATGATGCTGAGACACAGTCCTTAGGTATGGGACATTTTGTAAAATGCACTAACTAAAATAGATGTAATGTTGGAAAGATGTTCATTTCTGAGTTGTTGACAAAATACCAAACATTTGTATCTAAATTCTGAAAGCAAATATAAAAATCATATTGTTGACAGGATCAGTCACTCAGTTGACCTGGCCTCAAATATACTCAGGCTTAGCCAAGTGCACATTTCCAATCAACTACACAAACATCTGGTGAAAAAAGGTAATAGAACCACACAAAATTTAATATACCTAGGAGGCCATCAGTATATGAGCCCATGTCATCCAAGTAAATCTTAAACTGTAGGTGATTACTTATGATATACTACTAAATGGTTCATTCAAAATGAGAATCCCTACCCCTGGTAACTTACTTATCTGATAATATACACTTCCAGTTTCCCTCAAACATATGAATGTAAAATTTTAAAAATTTTATAGCAATGTGAGTTTGGCTGCTTTATATTTGATTGCTAATCCGTGTAACCTACCTGAACTACAGACTTGTTCTGTGTTCCAGCATTTTTTTTTTAATTATAGACAAGAGTTAAATGATAAATCCTAGAGTTGGATTTTCTGGTTTCACTATAGTAAAAGAATCATGAAGAATACTGATGAGGTATGTAATAGCATCCTAATGTATTTATTCCTCCAGTTACACAACATTTATTAAATGTCCATCTTATGCAAGAGGCTGGGCAACATGATTTATTCCGCTGAAACAAAAATAACATCAACTGAACTGGCTAACTGCTTAATCCTCAACTTTGTTGTAGTTATCTTTTTTTTTTTTTTTCTTTTTTGAGAGAGGGAGAGACACAGAGTGTGAGCAGGAGAGGGGCAGAGAGAGAGAAAGACAAAGAATCCAAAGCAGGCTCCAGGCTCTGAGCTGTTAGCACAGAGCCCGATGTGGGGCATGAACTCACAAACCGCAAGATCATGACTAGAGCTGAAGTCAGACGCTTAACTGACTGAGCCACCCAGGCATCCCTGTTGTAGTTATCTTGGTTAAAATAACTTTAATCCCTTTGTTCTCCACAAGGAAAATTCAAGTCAAACAATATACATAAGAAGAAAAGATGAGAGCCCATAGAAATATAGAAATGTAACACTGACAAGGTGGAGGTGGAATTCACCGAGGCTAGACCAGTGCCTTGCAGTAGATGGTAGCAACTCAACAGTTATTCACACTATTGCAATATCCAGAGCAGACAAAGTTGTGTCACTCCCACACTCTTCTTAAATGATCACTGGGCTTGGAGAAAATTTTCTAAATGCTCTATTCCTCAGTTTCCTCCTACCTGGTAAGTGGATATTGATTATTCTCTCATTTGGTTGTTACATAAAATTGACAAACATAAAAATAGAAGTTCTCACCAAGTTCTTGGTGTGAAAAATAATAAAATAAAATAAAAATTATAATATAGTGCTTCTATAATATTTTAGTTTTGCTACTATTTGCCACTATTGTTCTTTATTTTTGTCTCTTGTTAATCAAGTTTTGTTTATTCATTAAACTTTTCATATAGTTGATAATTTTACTAAATTATTTTATCTCACAGATTTCATTAAGCAGAAAAGAATAATAATAATAAAAATCAAATGTGAAATACTAGTCAGCTAAAGGGATACACATATACATAGATAGACACACACATAATCTAGGAAGCTTATATCAGTAATGTAAGAGTTATGCATGCCTGTACTATAACAAAAATTTTTAATTAGCGGTATTCCTAAAGGATATAGGCCATATGGAATTTTAACGTAGATTTATAGTAGGTGAAACTGATGGACCCAAACCAGAATTCTACATATATTATGGGGGTAGGAGGGGAGGGAGAACCTAATTGCTACTTTTGTTTCACTCACTAATAAAGGCTAATGACATGTTTCATAACTATCACATACAATCTTTTCTACCACATGGATGTTTTTGTGACTCCCTATTTCAATCCTTTCAGGGTAATATTTACAAACAGAAACAATGTTATGTCAGTGCTAATCTCATAACAACACTGTCTGTATACTTTCTACAAAGTCAATCAGATCTCTTTATTCTTAGCCTAATTGTCTCAGTAGATCTGCTACATTTTCTGGCTGTTAGTGTTCATATTTAACAACAACAACAACAACAAAGAACTAATCCTCCCTTCCTCACTCATAATTTCAAATAATTCTCATAATAGTCATGTAAAATAAGCAGCTCAATTTATTGTTGAGTGTGAGTAAATTGCAAAGTCAGAACCAGTAGTCTTTTTCACTGTGTTAGTCCCTTTAAATATACATACATATTCCCTTAAATAAAAATGTGTGTGTGTCCACATGTGTGAAAACATACTCATTGAAAAAAAGATCTAAATAATATAAAAATGCATTTATAAAAGTGAAAGTCTCCAGTGTCCACTGACAGAGTTCCATTTATCAAAGGTAACCACAATTAACTCTGTAATATCCTTCAGATATTTTCTAAAGCTATGCACAGATATTTATGAAGGAAATAGATTCAAACACAGTGTTCTATCCATCTCTTTTCTTTTTTCCTTTTTCTTTTCCTTACCTTGGCCATCTTTCTACCTCAGAAAATAGAAATTAATTCATTCTATTTAAAAAGCTCTCTGTCTACCAGTCCACCCTTAAAAATAAGTGTTCTCTTTTAATTTGTCTATTTTAAGCCCAAATATTTTATAATACCCCAAATGTAACTGAAAATTTACAGAATGTGAAATTCAGAGATTTACATTTTAAGTCAGTTCTTTCTACTATTTTGTATGATTTAATTTTTTAAATTAAATTAAAACTTAAAATATCTATATTTTTAGATATCTTTATCTATTTAGATATTTTATCTAAAAATTAAATATCTATATTCAAATTTAGAACACAGGGTCAAATTACTTGTAATTGCTATAATATTCTGTACTGAAAAACCATGTCATCACCCAATTTACTTATATGCATATAATCAAATATAAAACATATACTATATATTACTATCAATATGTATAGTACATTTTCATATATGGCAATATTTTCCAGAAAATATTTTTTGGAGTATTCCTCTGTAGCTTGTCTTTCCATAATGTAAATAATCTGAGTCAGTAAACAGGGTTTTTCTATGGATACATACTTAGAAAACTGACTGCATTGATTCATTTCATAATGATAAAACTGCAGCAATAAGTAGCAAGAAAAACAAAAGATATTGAGACAGAATTCTCCTTTTACTTAAAAGGCAAATGGCAAAATACACAAGTCTCCAAATTATAAACCCATATGGCTTGGGCTTCTGTCAATTATGATAAATTATTTTGGGAGCACAAAGGGGTATTAAAAATATTGTTGAAAAAGGCTAAATATAGGTTTTTCTTTCAACAGATTTTAAATGTTGCTTCTAAAATCTCTTAGCAACTAATTGTCTTCCAAATATTACCCTCTTTCTAAGGTAAAAAAGACAAAGATAATTAGTTCCTCTGGAAATCTCTATGTTTGCTTGATTGTTCTGAGTAGAAATATGCATATTTGCAAATCTGCCAAGTTCAACCCATTTTGCTGGAGAATTCCCAGTGCACTGGATTTTTGCCAAAAACCTAAGCTTGGTTATTCAAAGTTCCTTTTTATCCATCTGCAAAATTTCACTCTTTCTTTTTCTGCTGGCGGCCACAGACACCCTTTACAGATACTAGGTTTAGATATGCAATGAAACACACATTTGTCCCATTAAGCTTCAACACAATGAATACTTCAGTACCTCCTTATTATAAGTATTTTACTTTAGAGCAGCTCTCAGTAACTGAAGTTCACCATTCCCTATGGAGCTGAATAAAGCTTTTCTGTGATAGGCTCTTCCTATAAGATTTGCAACTCTTACCATTATTTGAAGAGTTCAGAAGCACTTCTAAAAGCTGTAAGCATTTTACAATGTTTTCTTTGCACCACTGAACAGCCCAAGCTGATGAAAGCAAAATGAAAAGGGCCAGATGCATGCTAAGAAGGGCATGCTCTTTTCTGTGAGATCCGTTTTTTCAGCTTTAGTTCACTGATCAGGTTAAGGTCCTGTTTTGCTCATGTGCTTTGCCTCTAAGCATGTGGCCTCAGACATTGGAAATTGATGTGATTTATGTTAAGTATGAGGGGAAAAACCCAAGAAGAAGTTGCTTATTCTATTGTTTACTTGTTGCAAAATCTTAAACACTAAAGATATGGTTGACGATAAAAATTAACATAAATTTTACTGTTGTGCCTCTGGTTAATTACGTGACCAATTTAGTAACTGTAATAGAGTCACTAGTATTGCTAGAATTACAATTTATAAAAGTTAAGTGGAGGCATTATGGGAGCAGGAGGTAAATTTTGCTTTGAAAAAGTACATAATCAATTAGTTCATTAGAGCTTTGTTCACTTTATCTGATACCAATCATTTCTACATTGTCTCTGTTGTACACAGACTGACCACAGAGTGAAGGAGTAGTTCTTGTTTTGGTACACGAAAATTTGTCACAGAGTGAACTCTTTCTCCCCCAAATTATGTTCTTTTCATAGTATATTAGTAGTACTTAGAAACATTAGTAGTACTTTGGTTTACTGTGTCTTCATTTTCTCATTTTTTCCCCAATGAGAAATGCAAAAGGGGAGAGTATGCCAGCTGTAAGCAGCTTTAACCAAAACCAAAACATAACAAAAGAGGAAATAGAATAAAAGAAAAAAATATTCTTTTCTCCAGTAACAAGAACTGTGAGCCTAATACAGTCACAGTTGTGCCTCTGGTTAATTACGTGACCAATTTAGTAACTGTAATAAAGAGTAACTAGTATTGTAGGGATAGTGTATCTATTAAAATTAGCTGAGATGGAGAGACTAGAAAGCTCCCATGGTAACACTGAAATGGATTAAGATGAGCAAATGTAATTCTATCGTTCTCTCAATAATATATGCTCTTCAGGAAAAAATATTCCCAAAAATACAGAGGTTGAGAGTTCAGTCAAAGTTTAAATTTAAGCAAATTGTGTTATAATTATTGATCAGAACAAACGGCCAGTATTCCATTACCAGAGGAAATGTCTCAAATATTACATGTGATTTACATGAACAGGTACATGGGCACAATTTGAAGTATAAAAATATGTTGATATCACAGGCAAACAAAAATATACATATTATTAATAATCATGTCAATGCAGGTTATTCTATTTCCTAATATCTGAAAAGATTAGTCTCTGCTATTTTCTCCCAGTAGCCCTACATATTTAAGGATTATTTGTTGTTTTTGTTTTTGTTTTATTTAAGTAATCTCTACACCCAGTGTGGGGCTCAAACTCATGACCTGGAGATCAAGAGTTGCATGCTCTTCCCACTGAGCCAGTCAAGTGCCCCTTTTAAAAGATTTATTATTGTTGTTATTGTTGTGTTGTTGTTATTATATTATTTAAGCCCTACATATTTAAACAAGTGTTGGAAAAAAGTACTCAAGACTGTAAATTTTATATTTGGCCACATGATGTCCTATTTAACCCTTTTAATTATTCCCATTTCCTTTTGTTACTTGCTTCTCTGTAACTAGAACAAGATTTCATGTGCCAGGAGACATAGCTTTGAATGTATGATTCAGGGATATACACTTGAATAGAAGATGTCAGGGACATAATCCAGAACTGAGCTCCTTCTCCTTTCCCAGGAAATGAATCTTGGAATGAAAGAAAGAACAATGGCCAGGCTTCCAAAGTCCAGGAAACCACAGGGAGTCCTCAGCCAGCCAGAGCTCATCCCATTGATCTCCATAGTCAAAGCTCTCTTTGGCATAAGCCCCAAGTGGCCTACGTCTTGCAGAGATAGTCCTCTAATCACCACAAGTAATTTCGAAGGAGGACTCTGTGAGGCAATGAAAAAGGCAGTAGGTTCTAAGGACACAAATACTCATTGGACTCTCAGAGCCACTTCTTCCTCAGTGAACCATTGAAAGTATTTAACTTCTTGGGCAGCACTCTCTGGCGTGGAGGACCAGGCCTCTTCTTGCCACGTCTCCAACAGTTTTGAACTTTCCCTTTAAAACTTCAGCTACTTCTAATCCCAGCAGGCTGTCAGGTCTGACTTTACTAGGCCACTTTGGTCTTGAAATAAAATGATCCAGCTAAATTTTGACTCTACCACATTTGCTGGTAATTGACTGTGCAAATTGGACAAGCTACTTAACTTCCATGAGCCTCTGTTTCATCGAATATAAAAACAAGTCATAATATTGACTTCACTGGGTCGCTACAACTACTAAAAATAACACAGATAAACTATTCGATATTGTATGTGTCACATATCATATGTTTAGTACTGTCCCCAATTAGTTTTATTAGTCTGTCTGTATAATCCTTTTAGCAAGTTCACATACTCCAATTTAGCCATCTTTTGACCATTTCCTGTGCCTATCTTATCCATGTTCTAGTTTCCAACTAGACAGGTACTGTTATTTTCTTGAAAACATTCAATTCCATGTCTATAAATAGGGTCAGCCCTAGGCAAAGCCATAACCTAGTGGAAGAGTACCATCTCAGTAACTTACACACTTTCATGGTGACTCAAAACCAAGGCAGTTAAATCCTCCCTACCATAGTCATATGTCCATCATTCAAGAACAATAAAGAACAGTTGTAGTCATGAGCTTATTAAAGGGCTCCCCATTTACAAACTTTGGTCATCCTGAGCAACAAACTTAATTAAATGGAGTGCCTGGCATTTTAAGCCACAGATCTGCAACATACTTAGAAATGGTTTTCATTGAATTTCTTTGGCAAAATTAGTATCTATTATCACTCAAATTAGCAATATAAAATAATTATACGATTTGGATCAAAGTAAGCAGTAACCCACTTATTTTAACACAGAGAACAAAATTATCCACAAACCACAATTTACCTTAAAAACTTTGTATTTAAAAAAAAAAAAAAACTTTGTATTTTAATGCAATTCAGTATAGTTGTGATGATTTACAATTTTAATTTTCAGTACTCCAAGGTTCAGTCGTGATGTCTCAGATGACCTACCCAAAAGTGGGATGAGAAGGAGGTGGCGAGTATCGGTGGAGCCAAGATCCCCCATGCCTAATGGAACCAGAACAGTTCTCTTTTTATCTTTGTTTATACCAAATTTTAATTTTAATTTTAATTTTCAAAGTGGTTTGGCAGCTAAAACAACATTTGAAAGTTCCTGAACTAGAAGATATCTTCAGTCTAATAAAGAGCTTTATGCCCTCAAGCAAACACTCTTCAAAATCAAAATGGGAAATGGAAACTTAGAGTTCCTAGTTAAATGTGCATATTAACATAACGGTCTTAAAATCCAAAGTCAACAAACTGAAGTTTTTCATCTTCTGGACCTGTTTAATACTTTCACAGTCTCACTTGACGGTCCAAAGGACACTTGCCAAAAGAGGAAGAATGTGCCAAGCTACTGATTGATGCCTGAGTAGGGACAACAGGCTCTCTTCTGTCATGGCAAATAGGACATAAACTTTGGATTTTCTTCAAAGTCAAATAGTGATCCTAAATTTTGCCATGAAAATACTGTCATTAGGAAATACACACCAAAACTGACGACCTGAAAAAGAATAGTTGCCATCTTTTTTATCCCTTCCCTTGAAGCAGAATATCTCTGGTTTCTGATTTTTTGAAAGGAATATTGATTGATATAGTACATTTACAAATATACATAAAATATATTCACGAAAAATAAGGGGAAAGGCCACACTTTGACGAATGTGCTCAAATGCGGTTCCACCTTAATTCTATGGAAGAAGGTAATCATTTATTAAGTTTAAATAAATCCTTCTACCACCTCAGGCTTGTCACAATCTACAAAGGTTGGCTGAAGGTTGGAAAGTTTACAGAATGGAAGTTTAGGACCACTGCAAAATTCAGAGAATCTGATAAACTATAAATTCCCAGTCATTGATACCAGCCTAGTCTAATAACATAGACTCCAACGCAACTTTCCCTCTCCCCATCTACTCTCTGCAAACACTATTTCAAACTTTTCTCTTTTCCTCAAATCTTTCCTAACTACACTGGCCATACTTTCTTCACAGAGAAAAGAGAAGCCATTGTTGATATTCCTTATACTTCCCCTACCAAGTCTATGAGCTAATCTTCATCTGTACATACTGTATCTATCCCTTTTCCTGCACTGCCTACTCCATCCCTTCCATCTTTCTCAAGAAACCCATACTTTCATCTCTCCCCTTCTTCTGTACCATTCCCATTAACATTTAAACATGCTCAACACTCTCTCTCATCCCAGCATCCCTGTCCAGCTACTGGATTCTCTCCACTTTTATTCAGAGACGAATTTCTCAAAGAGCTATAATTTTTTGCTAACTCTGTGTCCTCCCCCCCTATTTACTCCTCATTCCACCTCCAATCTGGCTTTTGCCCCTACTTTTCCACCAAAGCTTCTTCCCTTGCCAGTCTTACTAAGGACATTCATGTGGAAATACCTAATGGGTTTATTGAAGTCTTCACCTTTCCTGACCTGTCAGCAACATCTGACACTTCTGTCAACTCTTTAGTCTCACCTTTCTTTCAAGGATTGGAATTAGTCCTCAAATCTTTATCACACTATAGTCCCTACAAAAGTGGCCTTGTTTATTCCCACAGTCTTAGTTACCAACCGTTGAGACAATGATTCCCAAAATCTGCCATAGATCTCTTCCTGAGTTTCTAAGACTCATCAACCTAACTGCTGGCTTAGCATTCACACTTGGAAGTCTCACTGTACCTCAAGTTAAGCAAATTGTATCATAACATATTCATATAATATGACAAGGTAATATCTGTCCTTTCTAAAAATAGCCCAAGCTGATTAGTGCTCTCTTGTTATCAGTATTAATAAAATTCCCTAAATCTCATTTGACAAAAGAACAGCCACAAAGTAGAGAAAATTTATGCTAATTAAATGATCATTAAAAGAGTGTAGACTTTCTGGCATAAAATTATTTCCCCAACTTTTTCTCACACTTCTCTTTAAATTAGGCCTCTTCAGTGGCACCTATCCTGGGATTTGTAAGACCCTTCAGAAAAACGTCGAAGCAAAATGAGAAGGTTTTCTTTTATTGTGATTTTATATAGAAGTTGAGTTGATTTCTCCTCTTTTGATATTCTCATATATCTTCTGCTTATTGAAATGAATTGTTAATTTAGTACAAAGGGACAATAAACGCTTCAGTGCATCTGAACTATCACGGTCTTTTGTGTGATTGCCAATGTCAATGGCATCACACAGCTCATCTAACTGTTCAGGATGCAATTATTTCCCCTGTGACCAGACATGACAGTTATCTACAATATTTTCAACATTTCTTCTAGATGAGATTTGGGACTTAAAAAACTCAGATTTCCACAAACCATGCATGTGACAGATATCCAGAACTAAGAATTTTTATATTCCTTATTTCTCTCTAAGTATAACATTTCCTTCTTTCTTTTTTCCCCTCCCTCCTATTTAAAAACAATTTTTTTTACATAAGTAGAATCTGGAGAATTCTCCACAGTGATTCAACCAATTTAAATTATCCGGAATCAAATTGCTTTATTAACAAGCTTAGACCAATCAATTTTATGAGCAATCCTGGAGATAATTTTTTGACCACAGAGAAGAAACCATAAGCCCTTAGAAAACATAGAGGACTCTGATGCACAAATCCCAATGTGTTCACTTTGTCTATTACACCAAACTTTGTCCCTCACGTCCCTCTTTCACCAGTCAATATGTTGACAAAATGATCAATCTCTTTATCTTTCCACTCCCAAATAATACTGACAATAATTTCATAGACTACAGAGAAAAAACCTCATATTACATTTTTCATAATTAAAATATTATTAAAGCTATAGCATCTTTAAATCTATTTACAGAAAAAAATTATTTATGCCAAACTTGTACTTAGTTACTTTCCAATTTCTATATCGTTTGATAGGATTACTTTAACAGTAATATTAAAATACCAAAAGTACCTTTTGCAACATGGCTGTCATTTGAAATATCAGTTCTTCATGTCCCTGTTCAGTTACTTACCTAAAAGAACAAAAAAGGAAATGTAAGTTGGAAATCATTTTAATTTATCATTAAGAAGAATTTTTTCCATTTCTCTTAAATATAGGTTTGAAGTAGCACTCATAGATTAGTTTATAAGGAAACTCACTCTATTATAAATGCAAAGAGCAAAACAAAAAACATGGAAATATTTTAAGAGGTCAGAAGAGTAGGCAAAACAAAGTGAAAAGATAGAAATAGCACATATAAGAGGAACAGATTTAAGAAATTATGAAAATATCCATCTAATCATAAGGAACTTTAAGCAACATTAGATTTGACATGGTCATGATACTTGTGAATCAGATAAAACTCTTGTGTTCATACTAGAGAACTGTCTTCATTGGTTCAAGTTTAAGATGCCAAATAATACTTTGATTGATGCTTTGGTCATATTCTACATAGTTTATATAACCAATATTAAAACTTTTATTGTTAAAACAATATAAAAAATAGTAAAAGAATTTTAGCAACAACAAAAATCATTCTTATTCCACTATCTGAACTCAACACTGTTCTTATTTATTCATGGTCTTTCTCCTTTAAATCTATGAATATGAATATGGACTCAGTTAAACAGGTAAATATAATCCTAGCGTGAATGTAAATATGTACTTCTTTAAACCTAGCATATCTAACACACTATAAATACAAACTATTGTATTCTTCCTTTTACTTATTATTATTTATAGTTATTTTCCATGTCACTCCTAGGGTTCATGCACATCATTTCAATGTCTGCAAATTTAGTTAGGCATTATCTTTTTAATGACATTTAAATTATTGCCAAATTTCTATAAAAATAATTTAAGTATGGGTATGTAGTGTGTGTGTGTGTGTGTGTGTGTGTGTGTGTGTGTGTGTATTCTTGTTATTTCTTCAGCTCCATTCATCTTTAATCTTAATCTTTGCTGATTTATGTGTGTCGCTGTATCTGGTAGGCTATATCCTTCTTTGTTGCTCTTTTTTCTTTTTCTTCCAGAACATACTTTTAGATTCATGCCTATGTGTATTCCAATTGAAGCTTAGTATCAATTTCTTGAGTTTAATTCCTAAGGTCCAACAAGACCTATTAGGAGGGCATTCAGTCTATAAACAGGTGATATGAATTGACAACCACCACAATTGTTTGTCATCTTATCCATCCTTATTCAATCTTTCCTTTCATCTCCCAAAAAAGCATTTCAGTTTTCTTTGTATAGTCCACGCACACTCTTTTCTAAGCTCATTTCTAAATATTTAATACGTTTGTTTTTTTTTTTTCAGTTGTCAACAGGATCTTCCTTCTGGCATTTTCTCTCTGATACGTATTAATCTTATTAATCCCTCCTCTTTTATTTTGTGTTTATTCTCTTTAGAGTTTATAGGCTCTTTAGAGTTTTTGACATTTCTCTGATTACATAACAATTTTTAAAACTATAAGGAAAATGCACCAATTTTTTCCTGGGTATTCCTCTTACAGAAGTTAATAAAATTAGGCAGACAGACCATGATATGCAGAATAATACGGAGTTGATGGCAGTGAGGAGGATTAAGATGACTTCCTGAGCCACATTTCAAAAGCAAACTTTGATCACATATAATATTCAAATATTTTATACCTTTGCTTTAGGAGCCTGTATGATTCAACCTAAACAGTTTTCTTATACAGATTTGCAGAGACTACTGACTACACAATCATATCCTTCGGCTTTTCTCAGAAAGCTATTTTAAGTGTATTTGTGTCTTATGGGAGAAAAGGTCAAAGGATGTGACCTGCAGTTTAATAGAAAGAGCCTGGCTTCGGAATCTGATTGGCCAGGCTTCAAGGCCTAACTCTGCTACTTGCTAACTATAGACCCTGCAACAATTGCTTAAATCCTGAGCCTTAGTTCTTCTCATGAAATGAGGTTAGCTAGAGGATTAGGGATGCCCCTGGCATACAGCTGGCACTCCAAAGGCGGTAGGCTTTCTACGTTGCTGAGAGAAGTCCATGTTTTGACTTCATTCTAAATGTTTTACATACATTTATTCATTCAGTCTCACAATAGCCATGTGAAATATTATGCACTCTATATTGAACAAATTAACAAATGTTCAGTGCTGATCCAGGATTCTAGCCATTGTCTCCCAGACATTGTCTCCTCTCCTAAGAGGCCATTGTAATATCCTGTCTTCTATTTTCATTCCTTTTCTCTACCAAGATCCAGCTTTTCATAATATTCTAAAGATCTCCTTTTAATTTGTAATAATTGGAAAAGAGTCTTTTCAAATTTACGTTAAACATTCAGTGAGTTGGGACACCTGGGGGGCTCAGCTGGTCAGGCATCTGACTTTAGCTCAGGTCATGATATCGTGGTTCATGTGTTCAAGTCCTGCATCGGGCTCTGTGTTGACAGCTCAGAGCCTGGAGCCTCCTTCAGATCCTGTGTCTCCCTCTCTCTCTGCCCCTCTCCCACTCATGTTCTGTCTCTCTCTCTCCCAAAAATAAATAAACATTTTAAAAAATTATATAATACTGTTTCGGAACTTTTTTTTTTTTGTCCTCATGGACCACAGTCATGCCGGTATAAAAAAATTCTCCTGATCTTTTAAAAAAATAATTTCTTAGCCTTACAGAAAAGATGCATGCACCATATATTTAATCAAAGAATCAAAGAAAAGGCATTCTTTTCATCACATAATATCCAAAATTAATTTTAAAGTTTCTTAGTTTTAATTTATACCTCCAAAGTTTACATTCATAATTATTTTTAGTTTTTTATTTTTTTTTTAATTTTTAAGGGGGCTCTGCCCCCAATGTGGGGCCTGAACTCACAACCCTGAGATTAAGAGTTACATACTCAGATGACTGAACCACCAAGATGTCTCATTAATTCTTATATGAAAGAAACTTAAGGGATGAAATTTACTTTCAGAGTCAATCTAAAATCCATACAAAAGCATTGGCTGAAAGTGCTGACCAAGGAATGTTAAGTTGAATAAGCATCTTCCATATCACAGTTAAACTGAAATGGAAAAAACCTATGAAATGAGAGATGCCTGTGGTCTATCATTTCTTCTTTACCATTTAGTAAACATCTGCAATATATCAGAAGCTACATTAGCCCTCTCTCTATACATTATCTATTTATTCTTCATGACATGTAAGACAAGAGTTACTGGGGAGCCTGTGTGGCTCGGTTGATTGAGTGACTCTTGATCTCATATCTTGAACTCAGGGTAATGAGTTCAAGCCCCATATTGGGCCCCACACTGGGCATGGAGCCTATTAAGAAAACCAAAAAAAAAAAAAAAAAAAAAACGGTTTAAAAAATAGGAAAAGAAAAAAGAAAAATTACAGATGAGAAAACTAAAGGTTTTTTGGTTAAAACTAAAGGTTTAAAATCATAGAGGTTAAGTAACTTGCTCAGGCTTTATAAGTGTTAGAGCCAGAATCTATGTATCTCCAAAGCCTTCTCTTTCATTATATCCTGCTACCTCCTTTAAAAGATTTGGGTTACTTACATGTTACGTAATAACAGGAGATTAGATAACCTTTTCATGCTAAAGTCATGTTATATTAAGTTTGGCTACATGCTTGTCATATTATATCACAGTATCATATTTTCATGAGATGCAACTTGGACAATGTTATCATTAAGCCATTAAAATGCTGTAATGTTTCCATTTCTCTTGCTTTTCAAGGAGATTTAGAACTTCACAGTCATTAACTGACATTCCAGCCATGAATGGTTATGACAACATGAAGAACTCAAATACTAACGGGTTAGAGATGTTCCAATGGCTGAGTCCCTAGGCCAGTGCTGCTGGACCAATTACAACAGAATCACTAATGGTGCTTTTAGTAAAATCAGACTCTTGAGCCTGTGTATAATTTTTAAAGACTACACACTTTATACCTTCTCCAAGGTGACCCTTCTGCATATCAAAGTTTGAGAAATATGGCAAGAATCATTGCCTTATTTCAGTGGGCCTCTGACCAGCAGTGTATCGGCATCACTTAGGAACTTGTCAGAGACATAAATTCTTTTTTTTAATGTTTATTTATATTTGAGAGAAAGAGAGACAGAATGCAAGTGGTGGAAGGGCAGAGAGAGAGGGAGACAGAGAATCTGAAGCAGGCTCCAAGCTCTGAGCTGTCAGCACAGAGCCCGACTCGGAGCTCGAACTCAGGAATTGTGAGATTGTGACCTGAGCAGAAGTCCGAGACTCAGCTGACAGCCACCCAGGCACCCTAAAGATGTAAATTTTTAAGCCCTGCCCTAGATCTTCTGATTTAGAAATTCTGAGCATGAGGCCCAATAATTTGTGTTTTAGGAAGACTTCCAGGTGATTCTGATGTAAGGGAAAGTTTGAGGAGTCCTGCCCTATTGAAGCAATTTTCTGGATCTTTTGTACTACCTGCATTCTCTTATGAATATTCACTTATGAAGATTCTAGAGTCATTACAGAGCCAGGCTCTTCAGACTCCCAGGAGGCTCTATGAACTCTCCATAATAGGCCTCTGGCACGTACGGTGTTCAAAGCCCACCATTTCTCCTTTTCTGCCCTCATCTTATTTGAACTACCCTATGTCTAGATTAAAAGGTTAGATGCAGTCTCCACCTTCACATAGCCGTACTTGAAGCTACCAAAATCATAAACAGGTATTCAAACTTAAATCAGATACATCATTTAAAACTCACTTAGACTAGTATAGATAACCATAGAGATCAGATGGTTAGCATAATAGACTTTTGAAAAAAGTCTTCCCATATTTTCCTTTCTATGTGGTAAACAACCCTCTCTATGCCTTAGTAGCAATTTAGAGAGTACAGCTATTAAGCATTCATAAGCAGTGTTCATAGATAAGACCAATCAAATTGAAAGATGAATATGGTCTCCAGGTGTCAAAAGGAAAATAAAAAAATTCATGGGCTGCTTGGATGGCTCAGTCGGTTAAGCATCCCACTTCAGCTCAGGTCATGATCTCATTGTCTATGAGTTCAAGCCCCACGTCCAGCTCTGTGATGACAGCTCAGAGACTAGAGCCTGCTTCGGATTCTGTGTCTCCCTCTCTCCCTGTCGCCCCTCTTTGTGCTCTTTCTCTCTCTCCCTCTCTCTCCCCCAAAAATAAACATTAAGAAAAAAATTTGTAAAGAAAAAAAAAAACAAAAACAAGTTCACAAAGACCTTGCCCAATTAAAGCAAAGGCAAATAGGCAATAACATCACAGAATATTAATTGTGGAGTCACTTTCCAGCTCTTACATGAGTGAAGGCACTAACAAGGACCTTATTCAATATCTCACATAACAATGCAGAACATAGCAGAAGAATCAGCCTTGTGCACTGCCTGCTGGGCAAAGCATCCTTTCTGACATTTAGAACTGGTTGCGCTCAACTGCTTTTAATTTTAGTCCCAATTTCAAGAGTCTGCCAAAGACACCAAGTTACTACATGAAATCCTTGCTCCAGCTCCCGTTGGGCTGTTCCATTGAGTCTTTGAATAACTGGAGTGCCATTGACAGAATACGCATTGTTTTTCCTTTTGAAACTAAAAGCCAGTTCTTAGGCCTTTGCATCCATGTCTATTCTTCTCCAAGAGAATGGAGAGCAATTTAAGTGTTCTCTTCCTCACTATGAGCCTGTAACTCTCCCCTCCTTAATGATGCAATGTCTTATGCTTAGCTAGGTTTAAAATGCGCTTTCTTGGCCTCCCTCAGACCCTTGATTCTCCTGGCCTCTCACTAATGTTCCGTAGTGAAATATGTCATTCCTCTTAATTTTCTTCGTTCAAGGCAAAGTATTTTGCTTTGAGGGTGGCAAAGAAACAGCACTGAGAGCCATTTGCAACAAATAAAATATTAACTAGACAGATGCTCTCAGCATCAGATTCACAGTATCTCTTTTTTCCCTAAACTTAACAAAGAAACTCATATGAAAATAGAGTCACTAATTTCTATTAGTTTTTTGGCCTAATTTTAACAACTACTTACATAGTATAATAGGTACAATTGTTTTCCCACATGTTCAAGGCCATTTTCTGAGATGTATATTTCAATTCTTACCTTAGGGTTGTCTGCTCTCAAATGACTACTAAAAACCACATCTGAACAACTGGTAGAATATTTAAATGACTGGGGTGCTCAGTCGGTTAACGGATCGACTTCAGCTCAGGTCATGATGATCTCATGGTTTGTGATTTTGAGTACTGCGTTGGGCTCTGTGCTGACAGCTCAGAACCTGGAGCCTGCTTTGGATTCTGTGTCTCCCCCTCTCTCTGCCCCTCCCATGTTCATGCTCTGTCTCTCTCTGTCTCTCAATAATAAATAAAATTTTTTAAAAAATTTAAAGAAAAAAGAATATTTAAATGACTCTGTGGGAACCCCTGGAGTCAAAAATAGGAGATCTGAATAATGACTCCCCACAAAACACAGTGTGCAACATCAACAATGTACAAGGCATTTTATAAGTGCCTTCCCATCTAGTTGGAGATGACATAGTTAGACAAAAATATAATGAATAATAATAATAACTTATCACTTACAGAGTGTTTCCAAGTGTCAAAAATTGTATTGACTGCTTTACATACATTATCTTAATTATTATTCAAGATAATCCCATGAAAACAATCCTATATTTACATTCTATAGACAAAAAAAAAAAAAAAAATGAGACTCTAAGAAGTAAAGGGACTTGCCCAAGCCCATATTGCTAATAAGTGGCTGGACTGAAAATCAAATCCAGGGCCTCCTAGTTTATAAAGCCTAGGTCTTATCCACAGGTGGTTTTATATATCAAGGCAATGTAAATTGTCATAGTGATGGATTAGGCATTCAATGGCTTGGTGGTGTGTAATCTTCACAGAGGTGATAAAAATTAAGCTGAGCTTTGAGAAAGTTAAGAGGAGAGAATGGAAAAGAAAATTGGAGAAAAGAAGAAGGAAGGGAATAGAAAGAGGAGAGGGTAATGAATGAGTTAATACTGGCCTAAATTACAGGGCAGAACTAACTCAAGGCAAGTTCAAGAAACCAGTCTGGTTACAGTAACATTAATATAACAAAAAGATAAAATTGCAAGTGTAAGTTAGGGTTCGGTTTTATAGGTATTGCAGTTTGACCTTGATTGATAGAATATGACAAGCCATGCATTAGCAGTTTTAGTAAGGGAATGACAAGATCAAAATGGAGCTTTACAGAGATGCATCCAGCAAGTGGGCAGCCAGGCTAGCGTAGGGGTTCGAAAGAGATAACTATAATGGAAATAATGTTCTAACAAGGACCTGTCAATTGCAAAATGTCTCAAGCCTTAAGAATTAGACCCTAGTTCCTTCATGTTAAGTCTGCATCAATTAAACTTTCTGGATTTATTGGTGAACTTCCCTCCCCTTACCCCAGCTCAAGTCTAAAATTAACATATGCAGAGGCTCCAGCCACTGGAACATAAGCTCCATGTTGTTCTTAACTGTTGACTCTCTGTGCCTAACATTGAGTAGGCACTCAATAAATATTTACTGAATGAATGAATATATGAATGAACCAAAACAATCAATCATGCAAATACCTAACTCCAGGTCTGTTATTAAGTGTTTACATAGAATAGAAGACAAAGCAGAAATACCTTTTATATTCAGACCACCACTTATCTATTTTTGACATAAATCATACTCCCCTATATGTGAATACTAAACAGTGCTTCAACGTAATGCTTCAATGCAATGTGTACAGGCCTTGTTCAGGTCCTGATTGGAACGAATCAACTGTGGAAAATGCAGGTTTGAGGAAATATAGACAATACATATTTGGTACTAAATTATATTAAGAAGTGTGATAGTGGCATTATGAAAAAAAACTTTACTAGTTAAAGACATACTGAAATATTTACAAGTACATGGCATGATGCTGGTGTTTGCTTTCAAATACTCCACCAAATTCAAACCAAAATAATGTGGGGTGGGAGGCAGATGAAACAAAATCAGCAAATGATGAAAATTTTTGAAGTTTATTGGTTACGTGGGAATTCATTATACTGTTCTCCTTACTTTGGTGTGTGTTTGAAAATGTCCATAAAAGATTTTTAAAAGTCTTATAATGTAGGCTGTAAAACAAAAACAAACATCAAAATTTTAGTCATGGAGATATCCACCAGATAACCTCCAAATATGGTTATACTCATTCACGTATTTAGCACATGGTTCTTGAGCCTACAGTGTGCTGACAGTTACTCATAGATGAATGGGACACTATCCCTACCCTCAGAGACCTCATCATCATGTAGGGGAAGCGGGACAGAGAACTAGTGACAGACATCCAGAGTCATCACGTATGATGTACAGATGTAGACAAGGTACAGTGGAGACACAAGAGACATAATTAAATTTAATGTTTAGAAAACTCAGTCTGGCAGTAGGGTGGCTAATGGATTGAGAAAAAGCAGAGGTTGGGAACTGAACTGGTAGTACAGGAACTAAAGAAAGGGGGATAAATGTAAGAAATTTTAAGGAAACAATATAATTCTCATACCACTTATAGTTCACTTTTAATAATGTAACAACTGTCGCTTATAATAAAATAACTAAAAGAAAACCATGTTATTGATCCTGTCATCTACACTAAACGCCTCAGAAAATTGTGTTTTTAGATGTGAGCCAAAGGAGAAAATAGAGGAAGCTGTATATGCATGCATACTATAGCAATAATTACTAAAATGAGGGGCACCTGGGTAGCTCAGTCGGTTTAGCATCCCAGACTCTTGATTTTTGGCTCAGGTCATGATCTCACAGTTGTGAGATCAAACCCCACGTCAGGCTCTGCACTGGGCAAGGAGCCTGCTTGGGACTCTCTCCCTCTGCCCCTGCCCTGCTCATGCTCTCTTTCTCTCTCTCTCAAAAATAATGCTAATTAATAAAATGAGAAAAAATGTGGAGAAATATATAAATAAATAGTACAAAAATCATTATGGACATCACTAAGAAAATACGTAAATACACATTAATCTATGCAATGGGTATTATTTAAAAGTGACTCCTTTTGCTGAACTCAAATATGTGGTATTTGGAATCTAAACTCTAGAAGGATATTAATTCAAGGATATCTAATTACTAAGGTCACATCTGTATTTTGTTAAGGAAGTTACTTTCCTAACTTTTACTAATATTAAAATAGGTGACAGGATAGTCCAATAACTACATACCTAAATCATTCTTTGTAATATTTCTTTCATTTATTTATTTATTTTTAAGAGAGAGGAAGAGAGAGAGAGAGAGAGAGAGAAAGCATGAGTGGGGGAGGGGTAGAGAGAGAGGGAAACAGAATCTGAAGCAGGCTCCAGGCTCTGAGCTGTCAGCATAGCTGACATGGGCTTCAACCCACAAAACATGAGATCATGACCTGAGCCAAAGCTGGGATGCTCAACCGACTGAGCCATCTAGGCACCCTATCTTTCTTTCAATTTTAAATAAAAATAATGAGACTGAGCCTACATGAAAGGCTTCACAATTCCGTCAACCTGAGTAGAGTAAGGCCAGAAAGATTCAGACAAGGGTTAGGAAATGCTCCCCAAGCAAGGTGTTCTAAAATGCTAAAAGTACCCCTGGATGGTCACTTCCTTCAAAGTCTCTCAGATGATAAATATAGGAGCCAACAGTCATGATCAACAGGGCAGAAATTCTTTCATGGAGCTGACACATCCCAGGGGGGAGGGAAAATCATCTTCTCTTTCCTTGCCTTTTATCTCTTGATGTGTCAACAACACACACACAAAATTTATCTCCCTTGGGGAAAGGTCTGAGTAAGTCAGAGATATCTAGCTCTGTGTTCTTCAGACAGGAGAAGAAAACAAATGTATTATATCCTTTGTTTTCATTACACTAAAGGCCATTTCCTCATGATAATTTCCAAATTATTTTCCAAATCCAGAACGTTTATTTGAAAAAAGTCAACACTAGTTTAAAAATACTTGGCTTCAGTAGAGAAATCCGACAAACACAATTTCTGGCAGATGACAAAGGTCCATATCAACAGTAATAAGTTATGTTGATAGTATTACCCTCGATACATTGTGATGAGAATGGTACTTTATTCTCTGGTCTTCCTCTCAAAAACATCTAACCCAATCAAATCGTGAGAAGAACATCACACAAATTCCAATAGAGGTGTATCTATAATATACCTAATCAATACTCCCAAAACTCTCAAGTCATCAAAAACAAGGAAAGCCTGAAGAACCTGCCCTAGCCAAGAGGAGACTAAGAAGACATGAGTATATTTAATGTGGTGTCCTGGACGGGATCTTGGAACAGAAAAGGAGCATTAGGTTAAAAACGAGGGAGATTACTATAATCAATAACTATAATTAATAAAAACCTATTAACTGTTAAGAAATGTACCATACTTGGGGTCCCGGGTGGCTCAGTTGGTTGGATGTCTGACTTCGGCTCAGGTCATGATCTCATGGCTTGTGAGTTCAAGCCCTGAATCGAGCTCTGTGCTGACAGCTCAGAGCCTGGACCTGCTTTGAATTCTGTGTCTCCCTCTCTCTCTGCTCCTCCCCTGCTCACTCTTGATTTCCCTCTCCTTTAAAAATAAACATTAAAATTTTTTTAATAAAAAGTGTACCATACTTTAGTAAGATAGTAATAATAGGCAAAATGCAGGGACTGAGGGGAAGATATGGGAATTTTCTACTATCTACTCAACTTTTTATTTAAGTAATCTGTATGTACAACATGGGGCTCAAACCCATGACCCAGAGATCAAGAGTCACATGTTCTATTGACTAAGCCAGCCAGGCACCCATACTCAACTTTTCTATAGATATAAAATTGTTTTAAATATAAAGTCTATGATTTTTTTTTAAAAAAAGATTGGCTTCTCCCTTAATAAAATAAGTCAAAATATAGTCTTACCTTTTTTGCTTTTATAAATTAATTTTGAATTTCTATTCTTGTGAGATACTTCAGAGGAATACACATATTTTCTGCATTACTCCAAAATAGATTAACCAGTCTCAAAGAGTAAATATAGAAGGAGCTAGCTCTTTTATTATTCTTGGAAATGATGAGAATAAAAAGCTTTTCCAGAGACAGGAGGCCTGACACCTTGTGGAGAGGCATTCCGCTGCCTCTAGCTGAAACACTGAGCAATGGGAATTGCAGTGTGTTGGTGTGAGAGGTCCCAAACAGATGTTCAACTCATTGATCAAAAAAGATGAGCAGCATAGAGAGCTGAGCACCCATCTGTCCTCTTCCACAAGAAGACAGATCATCATCAGTGCATGAAAATGTTTAGGGCTAGAGAGACCCTTAAGAGATCATCTGCTCTAACCCCTTCATTTGCACAGAGGAGGAAATTTCAACAGCCAACTAATTTCTGATAAGCAATCCTCCTGATGCTTTTTTGAAATGTAAAAAATAAAGAAGCTGATTCCAAGAGTTAGAGAAAATCAGCTTAGGGGCACCTGGCTGGCTCAGTCAGTGGAGCATGAGACTCTCGATCTCAGAGTCGTGAGTTTGAGCCCCATGTTGAGCGTAGAGATTACTTTAAAAAAAAGAAATGAAGAAACAAAGAAAGAAAGAAAGACAGAAAGACAGAAAGACAGAAAATCAGCCTATTGCTTTATAATCATGCACGCATATCATTTTTGCTCGACACAAGTGATATTTTCCATTTGAACTCCTATTACGGAGAAGGGGCCAATGAAAACAGTAGCAAGGACAAAGACACAAATAAGAAGCATTGAGCAAAGAAAGAGGACTGTGAGACTAGGTCAATAAACACAAGGCTCATGGGAAACCGGCGAGAGGGAAGAATCATCAGTCATGGAGGACCAGAAGCTATAGCCATACAAGGTTTCTTGAAGCAGCTACGGTGTTCATCTTGCCTAAGTGAAAACCTGAATAATTGGATGTCTAAAAACTGGCCAGTTCCTCAATGACCAGTTATCAGAGTAGCTCAGGGAGAGGGCCTGGCTAGTAGACAAACAAGACGTGTCGGAGCAGCTGGGAGAGAACTAGTGGACTAGGGAAGGGAACCTGAAAAAAGGAGTTCATGATTGATGAAGAATCTTCCCCTAAAATCCAGGAAGCCGCATTTTTTAAAAAAAATTTTATGTCTTTATTTTATTTTGAGAGACAGAAACAGAGAGCGAGCAGGGGAAGGGCAGAGAGAGAGGGAGACACAGAATCCAAAGCAGGCTCCAGGCTCTGAGCTGTCAGCACAGAGCCCGATGTGGGCTCGAACCCACCGATGTGGGCTCGAACCCACAGACTGCAAGATCATGACCTGAGCCCAAGTAGGATGCTTAAACAACTGAGCCACCCAGGCACCCCAGGAAGCTGCATTTTAATTAGCATGTCTGCAAATAGTTAATAAGCTGAGAGCAACATTACGCTTGGAGGTAAGTGGTCTGTTCTCCTCTAAAGAACAGTTTTACTACCAAGTCAACGATGACTCAGTGAAAGGAGCTGTTAGGTAAGTGGCCATGGCCGAATTTCCAAGTTTGAAGACAGAGAGAAAACCCTAATAAATAAGGTCTCAGGTTGGTGACGCAGAAATAAACAACAGACAAGCTGTATGCGCCCAGCATTTACAGTGTTTATTCCAACCAGCCCCCTTGCAGCAATAACAAACTTGGCCAAAACCTCTTTAAGCCCTTTTGTAGCATCTGAGATGAACTAAATGAGAACTCAAAGGCTGTCTTTCTCCACCTGGGGAAAAGGCTTACCAGCACCCACACATTCATCTATCCTTCCTGCAAGGGAAGAGACGTCTCAGTAAGCTGAGAAGTTGTATGCTGTGTTCCTCAATCCTTTTCTTCCCCTCCTCTGTATTTTCTTCTGGTGAAGTGATTTGTACTCTCTTTCCAATGCACACATTTTACCTCTCAGAATTTTTACTTGCTGAGACAAACCAAAGGGCTTGGCAACAGAATGTATGTAAGAGAAATTCATGTTTGCATTTAAGAGTACGTCCCCGGTGAATGACCAAAAAAAAAAAAAAAAAAGCTTTTCTTTTAAAGTGCATTGTAGCTCCTTCCCCTGGTAGCTGGAAAGCAGTTTGCAAACAGCTGAACTCTCTAAATAGCCAGTGGACATAAGTCAGAGCTTTACTCCAAGTCCAGCAATCCTGCTGACCCTTCAAAGCACTCTAACGTGAGATCCTCGCGCTCTGCTGGAGTCTGGGCACAGGGGCCTGGAGCTGAAGCGGGAGGGCGGTAGGAGAATGAGAACAAATGCTTCCATTGTGCAGCTGCGGAGACAAAATGAGAGTCGGGCTCACAGACACGACCCAATTAGGGGCAATGCACAGGCCACAATGTGCCGACATGGAAACACACAGTTTGAATGCTTTCCCTTTGCCACTTATGCCCAGAGTTGAACAGTTTTCTAGCTGTTTTCTGAAATTCCTGCCAACCGAGAAAACTATTTTTAAGTTGTTTTTGTTCATATTTTGACTTTGGAATTCATAAATACTTAGGGAAATGGACTTGCCTTGCTGTGTTGCCTGGTTTGTTGTTGCTGCTGTTGTCGGCATTTTCTTAAACATAGGAGTCGCATTACTCTCTAGTTTGGAAGCCTAGTTGGGAGTCATAGGCAGAATTTCAAAGTAACTCAACTATGCAATGCAGTTGCTTATGAATTAAAAGTGTTCCTTTAGGTTCTTGTGATCGTATCACTTGTCCAGAAAACACCTAAATGCCAGCATCTGCAAGCACTGGTGCTCTATGAGCAGAATAGAGATGCTAAAAATCTAGTCAATTTCCCGAAGAATAGACAATGAGAACTTTCTGCCACTCTGGAGAGAAACCAATGATACTCTTCACCTAAAGGATCGTAAAACTGGTGGAGAAAGTAATCCCAATCTTCATTAATAAGTGACAAAACGAAAATCCCTTTTGCAAATCCTGCTTTGGATGATTCATTTTTTTTCTTCTTTTGAAAAGAGGCTTACCTAGTCACATGTGTGAAAGAGAAAACTCAAAGGCTTTATGATCAGTGGATCAATGTCTCCCTAATACTGTATTGATGTCATCCACTGTGGTGTTAGGCTAATATGCCTGGTTTTGGTACAATCTGTATTTTTACCCAGATAAATGAAATATGATAGCAATGATACTAAGTGGCTCGATGCTTATCACAATAAAAATTTCCATTAGGAAAATATGTTTCAGAGTATTCAGTATAACTACATTACCATTAGGTCATTTGCCAGCACACTGATGCTTCACTTCTAAGCTTCTCCTTTGGGAGTGGCCTTATAATGCTATTGCAACAAATGTTTCTAATGCACCAGCATCCTGATGTCACCAGCGGCATAATTTGCTCATTAACCCTGCCAGGCATTTAGTGAATCGCTTGAAATTTTATCACTTGTTAGTCATAAAAATTAAGGAAAAAAAGAAACATTATACATCAAACCTGGCATTCAGCTCATGCAACCTTATCCTATCAATGAGTTCTGCTGTTCTAAAGCCTGTTTCATTGATATGACTCAGAGAAACCACAGCTAAACAATGAGTGTTAGAAACTTCCCTCTTGTTTTCATTCCTATAAAGTCTTGCTCAAATAGCTAGGAGATACTGAAAAAACTGGGGCAGTGACTTAATCGAAGAGAATATCATGCTTCCAGTCAAGAATGATATGGGGTGGCCTGGGGGGCTCAGTCAGTTGAGCATCCAACTTTGGCTCAGGTCGTAATCTCTCAGTCTGTGTGTTTGAACCCCACATTGGGCTCTGTGCTGACGGCACAGAGCCTGGAGCCTGCTTCAGATTCTGTCTCTCTCTCTCTCTGTTCCTCCCCTGTTCCAGTCTGTCTGTCTGTCTTTCTGTCTCTCTCCCTCTCTCAAAAGTAAATTTAAAAAAAATTTTTAAGAAGAATGATATGGATCTCTGAGTATGTGTATTTCACTGTGTTTTCTATACCTGACTCTTGGGCAAGTATGGAACATTCTGTAACACACTCAGAGAAAACAGTCAAAGTAGATTTGATGTTAGTCAATAATTTCAGTCTCCTTAAAAAGAAAAGACTAGCAGATGTCTTCTACCTATATAAATGCATGGAGTCCTCTTTCCCCACCAGAAGGAATTTCTCAAAGATAGAGCCAGTGCTGTTTGTATTCACTTCTATGTTACTGGGCCTATGACTTATTTAGCAAAGAGCAGGTGCGTAAGAAACGAAATAATTAGGTTGAAAAAAGAATATGCTTATGACACAGTAGAAACTGCACAAACTTTGGGGTCAGACAGGCTTGTGCTGGCATCCTGATTTTGCCATTTCATGGCTGTGTGATGCTGAATAAATAATTCAATATCCCTGCAGATTTTCTCCATCTCTAAATACAGAAGAATCCTGCAAGACCATTATAGAACAGAAAATAATATATGCAAAATGCAGAATAACAAGTGGTAATTATTATGATTATATGTCCTGAAGTTCTTTATAGCAAGTTAGGGCTTAAAGGTGCATTATTATTTACCTTCACAGTAATAATAATATCTCATGCTACTGGGTATCATGCACTTTTCTAAGCACCTTATAAGGATTACCATATTAACTCATCAACAACCTTGTGAAGTGGTATTATCTCCAGTTTATACTTGAGAAAACTGAAGTTCACATTTCTAGGCATATCCACAAGATTCAAGTTAGAAAAATCAGAATGAGCTCTTAAGGAAACATTAAAAAAATAATTAAAGAAAACTGAGACATTTAACCAAAGTGTAACTGAAATGAAAATTTTTGGGACATGTTATCTGTCCTAATGAATAACTTGTAAAAATATGTGAGTAAGATACTTGAAAAGCATATGAAAATGCATGAAGATTTACCCTCCCCTCAACTTAAAGGCCACTGTCACAGCAGCATTAAGTATGTGGAGTCAAATTGCTTTTTTCAAAAATTATTATTAAGCTCAAAAGTACTAAAGCCTCATAGCCTGTGACCACAGGATTCAAAGGAGAGTAGAAGAAGGGGAATAAAAAGAGCAAACATGCTTTAAAGTTTAACATCAGTACACTCTTAGCATACACAAGAGTCACAACCTTTACTAAATCCTCGCTGCTCTGATCACATGAACAGGGAACACCACGATTTCCTGACAGCAGCACACCTAAGGGCCAGGGCTTGTAACTGGGACAATGTCAGCATTCACAGCAAGTCCCTTTCTCTACAAAGCACTTTACATTCACAAAGAGACATCAAATATCTTCCTTCAAAATGCTATGAGTCAAGTATTGTTATGATCCTGAAAAATTATAAGTGCCCTCATTCGCTGAGTTTTCACCAAGAACAAACATTATATACATGCACACACACAAGCATGTACACACATGCTTCATTCAAATCCTTATAATAGCTCCATAAAGTCAGTATTATTATCCACAGCTCCCAAATATGAAGCTGAGGTTACTTGCCCAAGGGACTCCCCCAAGATTAATAAAGATAGTCTAATTTCAAGGGCCAAATTCTCTCACCATGCTAAACCCATTTCACTTTTCCTAGCATTTAATGCCAATAAAATCTTTGTGCAAATTACATGTATGAAGGGCCTCTTTCATTTCCACCTCCTCCTTCCACCTGGAATTCAGAGAAGTTTCACTAGCCCAGAGCTGTCTAAAACATCCCACATCCCATCTGAGATGCTCTCCCAGGAATTCCATGCAATATTTCTCCTATGCAAACTCCCATCTTCCCAATGCCATCGTCAAAACTGTCCTAACCCATCTCTATTCATTCATGTCTCTTTGAAATACAAATTATCTTTGTAACACAAATGGATGCTGATGCATATTCATTTTTTTAATAAAAACTTGTTGAGGATTTATTATGTAACACTGGAACGGGACAACTAACATTTTAATCCTAAGAAACAATGACGCTGTATTTATCTTTGACAAGTCTTTGGATAGCACTCAAAGAAAGTATAGTTACAGAAGTCATTTTCTCTCTATGTATAACGATAGATAACATCAGCATTTACTCTGTTTTAATGCTATTCATGTATTATTTCCTTTAAAACACATGGCCCTATTAAGCAGGCACTAGTAATAGTCTCCTGTTTTATATATGAAGAAACTAATCCAGTTGGGAGGCACTGACAAAAATCACTTGGCTCTTACATACTGGAGTCAGAGTTTGAACTTCGCTCTGTCACAAGAGCCGCCATGCTAGTAAGCTGCACTACCTCAAGTTTTGTTTCTGCTATTTTTGTTTTGTAATCAGGGCATGTATGGGTCCTAATTTGCCTGGGATAATTCTAGTATAAACCTGTTTTTCCAGACTCATTAATAGCACCCTTCCCCTCTCAAACTGTGTTTCCTGGAAGAATAATTTATCTTGTCACCCCATTTCCAATAAAAGAGTAACCGTTTTGGTGGTGGTGTTGTTGTTTAAGTAGGCTCCATGCCCAGTGCAGAGCCCAACGTGGAGACTGAATTCACGACCCTGAGAGCAAAACCTGAGCTGAGATCAGGAGTTGGGTTCTTAACCAACTAAGCCACCTAGGGGCCCCTGAAAGAGTAACTGTTAACTGGATATGGCTAGAATAGAAAATACAACAAGATTATTAATTTAGTAGATTTTATTACAACTGGATAAACTAAACCTATAACGTAGTCACTGAGACACAAAAGGGTTTGAAAATGAAGGAAAAACAAAAAACTAGTAGCCAAAAGAAACTGATTCAAGACCAGGCTCTGCTAATGGTTATTTGGGTGTCATCAGGTAGGTCACATAACCTCTCTGAGTCTCAATTAATCTTATATGTAAAATAGAGTTAAAAACACTAACTCCCAGAGCCTAGTGGTGAAAACTAAATAGGATTAAATAGGAAAAGTACCTGGAACAGTAACCTTACATCTGGCACATAGTAAGGTCTCAAACTAAAAAAGTTATTCTTTGGAACACAGTTCCTCTCCACTATACATGATTTTTCCCACTGCAGATGAAAATGAGCTCTTACAGGGATTAAACAGCCTTTGGATAGGTGCCGAACATTACAGGGCCAATAGAAATTTATAGCATTGATCCTTGCTACAATCTTTATTCTTCAGAGTGAAAGCACTGGGAATTATGTATGAAAATGAATTCATTTCATAATGCATTCCTTGAAGGCCACGTAATATTCTATGGCCCAAGCATCGAGTCATTGTAGGTGGTCTTATCATGTAGGTTGAAGTAGCAAACCCACACCATGCTTTGGATACTTATTTTTATTCTAGAATCTAAGGATTCAAAGGCTGAGGAGCCAAATTTTAAGACTCAGTTTGCGGAAGGAGGAAAGGAAATCCCAGAGCAGCAAGGTAAGATGAAGCTCTTTCCTCTTCTCCCACTGTGAAAGAACAAAATTATTTGGCAAGTAGCACTGTGTGTACTTTCTTATACTGTGTTTATAAAGGAAGACAAAGAGGTGAGAAAAGGGGGACAGTCTGAATACAGTATAAGCTACTCAATATTGTTAGTTTAATATTTCCCAAGCCTATTTAATTGTTTATTTCATCTTTTAAGTAGTCTCTCTTCATATAGCATGGCTTGTTTAGGTAGGAATAAGGCAAGATGCTTAAGAATGATGTGTTTTCACTTAACAAGCTATAAAAGAAGAAATAAATTTAAAACTGCACTCAACTAAGAAAACATCACAGTTCCACAGACCTTTGCAACCCTGAATCCTGAAAGAATGTGGATTTATCCAACACTGGCTAATATTGCATTGCGGGGTGATTGTGCTTCTTTAAACTCAAATAATTCATGCCAACTAAATAACTCATGCAACTCCCTAAGGGTTTAGTAATTCCCTAACAGCTGGGATGTGAAATAAAGACCATAAACTCAGTTCTTTCCAAGGATAAATTAAAGCATAAACCTATTGAATCATGACATGCTTTACTAGTAAATAAAATATCATGGCATACCTCCGTTTCTCACATTAGTTTTGTAAACTAGAAATTGGTCATTTAAAAAAAAAAAAGGAAAACAGTCAGAAACCCACAAAAAAACAGAAGGAAAACCTAAAAAGAAAGTTCTAAAAAAAAACGAATATGATAACCAAAAAACCTAAAGTAGGACATCTAACATAAAGCTGAGATAAGTGTTTATTCTAAGCTACTCAGTATAGCTCTGTAGAATTGTGGGCTCCGCTGTACCTAGAAAGGTCAAGACAGGCTGTGCGGTCCCTAAATGTGTATCACAGTCTGTGTATTCTATTGTAGAAACATCATGCATCCTCACTCCAGAGAGAAATGAAGGCAATATCTCCCATAAAAGCAATCATTAATAGTAGGCACAGTGTTCAAGTGAATTTTAAGTTTATCTTGCTGAATGAGTACTTCAAGAGAAATAGCACTCATAGAACTCAAGAACTGTAAGTGAGATAGTTTCCATGAATCAAGTTTAATACACTGGAAAAAATATTTTAAGGAAACCTTCAAAAATAGGGATTTTTAAGGAGAAGAGAAACACGTCATTTATAGGGGACTTAGAAATTGCAATTCACAATTTGGTCACACCACTTGATGTTAGCCAATTGATACATTTATATCCATCAAAGGGACCAGATATAACGTAGGTTTATGCCCTGATTTCTTTTTTTCCACCACAATTAACAGGCCTTCCAGGAAACCACCCGAGTTAATAAGGTTCAGTGTACCCGGGTCAGCATTCTGAATCATCCTCTCTTTGTTTGGCTGTCCTGACATGATACATGTTGGTACCACAACAACGACAGCTGACAACTGCTTTTCCCATTTGAAAAGACTTTACCATTCAACTTGGACCACAAACATTTGTCATGTTGTAGGCAGTGGATTAACTATAATCAAACCATGCCAGGAGCAGTGCCAGAGCCAGAGTAAAAGAATCTGGTGGAACAAAGGCTGGATTTATCCCTTTGAGCATTGCTGGTTTGTTTCTTTTTTGGGGGGTGGAAAGGTGAGAGGTGAGAAAACAGATAGGGCTCCCTTTCTGTAGAGTTGAAAATATCAAAATTAAAATAACAGAACTAACACTATGGAAACTTTAGAGTTTACATTGCTAAAACTTTCCCCAAAAAGTATATTTTGATATTGGGTATTTATCTTAGTTACATTTTAAAATGCAAACTTCTGTGTATTTTCAGAATGCTGGGGGGGGGGGTGTGCATATATGTGTGTGTTATATACATGTATATATATATATATTTTTGTTGAAAAAAGTTTTATTAATTATACATAATAGAGACTTATTTTGACTCTGCAAACCATTCTCTAGAACTTCTTGGAAAACATCTCTAGTGATCAGATGATCTCTAGGGCCCATTTCAGCTTTAAAATATGGTGACGTTAAGCACTGCATTAACCACTTCCACCCTCTATATAACCAGACAATTCCCCCCAAATGACTTATTTTCAACTTCTGAGTTGTTAACAAAGGGAACATAAAAATGCTGTCAGTATTATATGTACAAAGAGCAATAAAATGCATAGCTAAAATCATCTTGAAAGTAATTAACCAGAAAAAGACTACTTATCCTAATTTTTATTAAAATATAGATTTTAGTTAATATGCCTTATATTCCAAGGAAAATTTCTTTAAAACTCTGAAAGCTTTTTTTCTTTTGACACTCAGATGGTTTAAAATAAATTATAATGAATGATAAAATGTCTATCATATTTATCAAAGTTTGGCCAAATACCCAGTAAATGTTATATATTTAATAAATATTTGTTGAACATTTACTCTTGTGCCAGAAAATGTTAAAAGTACGAAAGATACATAACAACATTTCTGTTCCCAAAGAGTTTGCATTCTAGTAGAGAAGACAAACATAAATAAATTTATGTTCAATATTCTGGGATAAAAACAATAAGCAATTACTTTTTCCATTTATACAAAGGAAGAGAAAAACAATCACTTTTAGCCAGCTAATTTGTGGAATCCTCTATAAAAACTCATGATCCATGATAATATTAAAGATTATCTGGGGCGCCTGGGTGGCTTAGTCGGTTAAGCGGCCGACTTTTGCTTAGGTCATGATCTCGCGGTTCGTGGGTTCGAGCCCTGCGTCGGGCTCTGTGCTGACTGCCAGCTCAGAGCCTGGAGCCTGTTTCAGTCTGTGACTCCCTCTCTCTCTGACCCTCCCCTGCTCACGCTGTCTCTCTCTCTCTCTCTCCTAGAAATAAAAAAAAAAAAAAAAGATTATCTACTCATATATATATGTACATGAGTAAATACAAAATAAAAAAATTTCAGAAAGTGAATATATTAAGTTTATTTATTTTGAGAGGGAGAGAGACAATCTGGAGCAGGTGTCACGCTATCAGCACAGAAACCAGTGGGGGGCTTGAACCCACAAACCATGAGATCATGACCTGAACTGAAATCAAGAGTCAGAAGCTCAACCGACTGAGCCACTCAAGTGCCCCTGGGAAGTGAACATTTTTTAAACAACAGGAATATATAGAACACACACATCTCTTGCTCATATATTCAAAAATAATTACTGAGTGCTTACTGTATGATTTTGGTGGGCAAATCCATTCTTGACTAAAGAGATTTAAAAAACAAAAACAAGGGCACCTGGGTGGCTCAGTTGCTGAAATGACCAACTCTTGATTTTGGCTCAGGTCATAATCTCCATGGTTCCTGAGACTGAGCCCCAGTTCAACTGCTTGGCATTCTCTCTCCCTCTTCCTCTGTCCCTTTCCCACTCGTACTCTCTCTGTCTCTGTCTCTGTTTCTCTCTCTCTTTCTCTCAAAATAAATACATAAACTTTAAAAAATAAATAAAAATAAAAAGCTGAAACAAAGAACCTGACCTCAACCAGGGGAAGAGGAGGAATGTAGATACAGAGATAACTATAGTATCATTTCATATCATGCATAAATAATGTAATATATCATATAATTAATATAACATATAATATCCTGGGAGAGACATAAATCAGTGAGAAATCAAAATAAATAAGTTATTTTAAGTTGGAGAAATCCAGAGAAGCCTCTTGAAAATTTCCTGCCATTTGAATAGAATCTTGAGCATGGGTTCAATATTAACAACAACAAATATGGGAAAAGACATTATAGACTTTTTGTGAGATGGGAATACCTGAGTTATCTCAGGTACTGCTGCTATTGACTGAACTTCTTTTCTCGATTACGGGTCTCATTGTCCTGCTTCTTTGAATTTTTTTATTCAAATAAGTAGAAGTGTTTTATTGTATAGTAAACATTGTGGGTGAGATATTATAGGAAGTCTAGACTATGTCACCTTCCTGTAAGTGTGCTGAGCATTTTTTCTGAAAGGCAGTTAAATTATTGACAGATCTGTTTGGTCTTATCAGAATCAGTTTTGCATTACCTGTTAGGGCAAATCTGTTTGTTCTGAACTTAGAGCATAGCTCTTACTCCATCCTCCACACACTTATTGGAATGCAACCTCCACAGGGTCTCAGCTGCACACTTAAGGTGCTCAAAGGAGTGTCTATTCTAACTGGGCCAGAACTTAAATATCTCCCAGCACCGTGCAACCTCTGTTATCTCATTCAGCTCTCAGTTCTGTGCAGGGAATTCCTTACAAATGTGCAGATCAGCTTTTGGCTAAGGATACAGAATTCCATGATTCTCCTCTTCTCCAGGACCCTGCCGTATGAATTCCAGCTGCTTCAGCATGCTTAAACACTGATCCCTGCCCCTTCCGCCCAGTGAGACTGTGTTCTATTTGGTCTCTAGCTTCATGTGCCATGGCTGGGAAGCATTCCCAGAAAGAAGCCAGGATCCACCTCATGTGTCTCCTTTTGAGTAGCTAAAGGATACTCAGAAAACATTATCTCAAGGAATAATTGGATTCCTTAACTCAACAGGGAATAGGTGAGTGTCAATGTCAACGGAAGATTCATTGTTACTGTTGCTAGGTTTTACAAAGAGAGAACTTGAGCATGATTATGGACAGAGAAAGAACTCTAGTGAGGGAAGACTAAATGAAGGCACAGAGGGGGAAAAAAGAGCATATCGAGACCAAATAGCCAAATAAAAGTGCTTTAAAACATAATAGAAGAATAATAAATATGTATTTTGATAGCAAACATGCCATTCTAGTAATTATTTATGAATCTATATGCCCAATATTATGCTGAAGGGAATTAGAGGTAGTATAACACATGGTCTCTGCTCTAAAATGTTATAATCAAAAAAATCAAAGCTCACATCTCTGAAATAATAAACTAATTCACACTAATTGTGTAGAAGAGACTGAAGGTACTTAAAAGAATTTGGTGGCAAAGGAGGCCTAGCAGGTCTGGGAAATAATAAGAGAGGACAAAGGAATTCAGCTGGTTTGGATTGAAAGAACAGAAGATATTCTATACAAGAAGAAATGTGAGCAAAAAATGTGTAAGCAAACATGAACACAATGTGTTTCTATAATACCAACACAGTCCGATTAGAAGGTCATGAGAAAGGTAATGTCAGATAACTAGAATGAGGTCTAGATCAGGGGTTGGTAAATAAAGGCCTGAAGGCCAAATCCAGTCTGCTGCATGACTTTTACAGCCTGTGAGCTAAACATAGTTTTTAAATTTTTAAATGGTTGAAAAAAATCTAGACAAGAATGATATTTCATGACATATGAAAATTATATGAAATTCACATTTCAGTGCCCATAAATGCAGTTTTATCCGGATGCAACCCTACTGACTCATTTACACCTTGCCTATGGCTGACTTTAGTACAAGAGCAGAGTTGAGTACTAACCATATGACCCACAAAACCAAAATTATTTACTATCTAGCCCTTTAAAAAATTGCAATCTCTCATCTAAATAATAAAACTCATGATCTATCCTATTGCCTGTAGACCAATAAGTTTAATACTGAGTCAAAATAGGTCAGTTTGTTTCAAATTTGTGATAAGACTACCTAAGAGAATTTTAAAAGCTATGAATTTACATTATCACTTTTTTGAAAACCTTCTATCAGAATTTCAAGCTTTTCTATAACTAAGAAACATATTACTAGTTCTAAGTAATATTTTTATAGTCATTTGGGGGAGTTTATGAAATGAGACCACATTTGGTTGAAGTTGTATTGCATTATTTTTTAAATCTCTGTTGAAAAATACTCACTCTCCTATAACCTCATCTAGAGCAATCAGGTCCATGTGTTGATTATAAACTGAAAAAGGTAGAATTGAGAATCACAAGAAAGATACATAAGTAACTATCAAGCCAAATGAGAAGCAATTTGGATTCTGATCTTTAAAGATTTTTGATGAATTTCTCCCTAAACTTTTAGTTTTCTAACTCCCACCTTTACTCATCTTTATCAAGTCTTGACAGAGTATTCCATTTTTCATAGAAATATTTTATCAAACATGTTTCATCTGCCTATGTAATATATAATTGAATTACATAATTATAATAACAAATACAAGTGAGAAGAAACACAAGGGACCGTGAATAGACACCCAACTGCCAGGCAAATCAGAAAGTGTTCACTAGCTGCATACATTCAGCAAATCATGGCCCCATTCAACGAGGTCTCCAGGGGAAAGAAGACAGAAGCTGATCCAGCCTGAGTGCTTTGCAAACACTTCCACTGTATTTTGTTACAGGCTAATAAAGGTTTGGATCTTTTTTAAGAGACACTGTCACTTTCATGGAATTTACCTAAAAATACTTTTCATATTCTCAGGCTTCCTAAAACTACATTAAATATTATCTGCCTATATTAAGGGATGAAATCAACAGAACCTAGGTTTTTGGTTCTGTTTTACTTTGTAATCTTTTATTTATTGATGCAATAGACCAGGTATTCCCATATAAGTCTTATTTGGAAAATTTCATCCTGTCTATATAAATTTTTCTGCAGAAAGTTTCAATTAGATATGTCAGCCTTTGATTCTGATTCTAAACCAACATTCTTATTGTTCTGAACCATTGGACAGCTGCCACATTCCAGTCCTCAGATCAGGTTTCCAACCATTGAAAATTAGTAAACATCACTCAGAATTTGAGATGGAAAACACATTTTAAGCTACTAATGAATACTTCAGCAACTAAAAATGATTTTAGTTTCTTTCTCCCTTTGTAAACTGACTTGACTCTAATATTGCTGGGAATTATTTCTGTGTATTTTTCCATATATACGGGACTATATAAACAATTCAAGGCTTAAAGGAAAATAACAGCCTTTATTCACATTCAAATACTCATTAAACAACAGTATACAATTCCATCAGTTATTTAAAATTGTGCTACAGAACATATTTGATAACATAATACACTCCTAAGTAACATAAGATGTAAAATATATTTATATTATAATTTTCATTTTTATAAAGGTGAATGAGAACTCTGTTCATACTAAAATATTAAGTAGTTATTTCCGTGTGATTCAGTATGGTTATGATTTTTATGTTCTTCTTTTAACTTATTTGTACATTTAATTATTTTGTCAGTTTCTTTACTTATTCTGAGAGAAAGAGTGCATGCCATGGGGGGAGAGCAGAAAGAGAGGAGAAGGAGAACTCCAAACAGCCTCCATGCTTCCAGTGTAGAGCCTGACATGGAGCTGAAACTCATGAACCATGAGATTATGACCTGAGCCAAAATCAAGAGTTGGATGCTCAACCAACTGAGCTGCCTAGATACCTCCTTCTTTAAAAAAAAAAAAAAAAAAAAAAAGATATTCATCTATTCCGAGAGAGAGACTACATCTAATTTTAACAATAGGCTTTTTGCATGGGTGCATGGGTGGCTCACTCAGTTAAGCCTCTGACTTCAGCTCAGGTCATGATTTCATGGTTCATGGGCTCGAGCCCCACGTTGAGCTCTGTGCTGACACCTTGGAGCCTGGACCTTGCTTCAGATTCTGTGTCTCCCTCTCTCTCTCCCCCTCCCCTACTCACCCTCTGTCTCTCTCTCTCATAAAGAAACATTAAAATATATATATATTATATATATATATATATATAAGCATATATATATATGCTTCTGTAACGGGAAACAACAACTGAAACTATTCTCTAGGAAGACTGTTTTATCACATTTTCCCCTCAGTATAAGGCTCTATATGAAGAAGTAAGGAACCAAATATGACCCTATCTAATTCCATCAACCTCTCTGAGGGATTTATAGGGAAGTTACCAACCCTTGGTAAGCAAAGAAAAAAGGAAAAGGAACCAGGATTAGAAGATATAGATAGGAAATACTCTGGTCAAATTTGTATACGATAATTAAATGAAAGGAACAGACTCTGTTTTTCCCCTACTTCAATCGAATTAAATTTCTCTTTCAACATACAAAGCTACCTTTTCTAATTATAGTCAGGAACTAGTTTCCTAGAGGAATATGTTTTACTGTTGCCATTTCACACTGAACAATGGTGTAAACTTGATATACCTCAGCTGATCTGGCAGGCTGATCTCTAAAAGCCAAGAACTATCTCATCAACAGCTGTCAATTGCTGGAATTGCTTTCCTGAACTACTAGCTTCCAACATTCATGGGCTTTGTGGACAACTAATATATTAACTAAAACAAAACAAAATCAGGTGTTCTTTACAAGACTTACACAAGCACTTTCCAACACAACTTTCTGTAACGATGGAAAGGTTCTATAATTGGTCCCAATAAGTAGTTTAGAGCACACAGTGCTCCCCACAGACAAGGTGAGACAGAGGAAAGCCTGCAAAGGGGCCTGGAGGAAACTTTTAAGCATCATGTTCACTATCTTGACTGTTGGTGACTCAAAATTTATTTTAAATTTCTCAAAGTGTACTGTTTAAATATGTACCATTTATTGTATTTTAATTATACCTCTATATATTTGAGCATGTGTGTGGATGTGAGTATGTGCCCCACTGTGCCAGAAACATATAGGGGATATCATTTTTTGTTAAAAAGTGCTTTGGGGTATACAGCTGGAGTTTCAATTCGAGAACCTGATCTTTGTTCATCCTGGAAGTCAGAAATGTCAGAACACTAATAGAGGTCCAGGGGAACCAGCCCTGACTGCCTCCTGGCTTCGGAGATGCTGAAGAGGGCAGTGGGGGCCAGATCACACAGACTAGGTAGGTAAGTACAAGGAAGTCTAAATGTAATGGGAAACCACCGAGGGATTAAGGCAGGGATTTTATTTTCATTGCTCTCTCTCTTTGTAGTTCTGTTGCTGTGTTTGTTTATATAGATAATACATTTATTTCCATGGCTCAAAAGTGCAACACCTATACAAATGTTCATAAGGACAAGCCCTCTGCATTAGTGATCCATTGCTATGTAACAAATTACCCCCAAAATTGCATCAACATGTAGGGCTAGGACTACAAGCATCTGAAGGTTTGCTTGGGGTAGAGGATCTGCATCCAAGAAGGGACACTCACATGGCTCTTGTATGGAGACCTCAGTTCCTGAAATAATGGGCCTCTCCACAGGGCTATTTGAGTGCTCCACACCAGGGCAAGCGGGCTCCTCTAAAACTAGTGATCCAAGAGGACAAGGTCAAACCCACGATATTTTTCATTACCCAGCTTCACAAGTCAAACTTCATTATTTCAGCAAAGTCCGATATGTTCTACAAGTCAGCTCTATTACTGTGGGATGGTGCTATACAAGGTGTGAATATCAGAAGGTGGGTATCATTGGAGGCGATCTTCGAAGTTGGCTACCACAGTCACATCTATTTTTTTTCCAAAAGAAGAAAAAAACAGTAGCATTTTATCTTTAATGTAACTTCTATCTCACTTTTATCTTTCCACATTGACTCACCTTTCAAGTCTTATTTCTGACTCGATATCTTTCCTAAGCTCCTTACATTGGTCAGAATATAATCTCTCCCTCAAAAAAAAAATATATATACATATATATATTTATGTATAGGGGTCACCAGTTTACACATAAGCCTGGAGGGATTAACTAGGGTGAAGGTATGGAGTAAGTGAGAAGAGAGGAGCCTGAAATCCAATGAACAGGAGTCTAAGAATGGTCATTCATTCATTCATTCAATAAATAATTTTCCATCAACCACAATGAATGGAAGGAAGATGGGAATACATAGAAAGATTATGTTAGTGCAAAAAGTTCAAAATAAGAGCTGAAAAATATCTACTGATTTTAGCTAGGTGGTGACCTTACACGGCATTAAGAAAGGGGTAAAAGATAGTTTGCAGAGGGTTGAGAGGTGAATGAGAATTCAGTAAGTAGAAATGAGTCACATAGACCCAGAGTCAGCTTAACGATGTGTGACCTAAGCAGTCACATGGGGCCCCAGACCCCACGGCTGGCTTACTACTCTGGTATTGCTATCTAGTAATTCTTAATAATTTTGAATAAGCAGCCTTGCGTTCTCATTTTGCACTGAACTCTGCAAATTCTGTAGCCAGTCCTGGATAGAGCATAATTCCAAAAAGCTTGACTAAACAAGGAGAGAGACGAGGCAGTAAGCAATCAGACTGATATGCAGACAACAGAGAATTCTTCTATTATTCTGGTTGTTTGGGATGTTGTTGTTATTTTTATTTTAGGATGAGGAAGGCTTAGGGAAAGGAGGGGAGGCAGTGGTACAGAAGGTACCATTGAAGGTACAAAGTAAGAAGACATTGGGGATAGAGTAAAATAGCATTGAGAAAGAAAGGAATGAGAACAGAGCGCAGGTGGACACCTCTTCCCTGAGACTAGAGGGGAAAAAGTGAAAACAGAGAAAAGAACACAGTTCTCATCTGATGGTCTTATGTATTTCAATGGAAAAAAAAAAAAGTTACCCACTTTAGAGAAAGCTGGAAAAGAGGAAGAGTCTGTTGGCTAAAGAACTTGATAAGAAAAGGAATGTTTAACATCAGAAGGAACTGAAAAGAATGTTCACCAAAAGGAGGTGGAAGGGTTGAACGTTAAACGGAAAGCTCGACTGCCATTTTATTTTATTTTTTTTTATTTTTTTTTAATGTTTTATTTATTTCCAGGAGAGAGAGAGAGAGAGAGAGACGGCATGAACAGGGGAGGGTCAGAGAGAGAGGGAGCCACAGACTGCGAAACAGGCTCCAGGCTCTGAGCTGGCAGTCAGCACACAGCCCGCCGCGGGGCTCGAACCCACAAACCATGAGATCATGGCCTAAGCGAAAGTCGGACGCTTAACCGACTAAGCCACCCAGGCGCCCCAACTCGACTGCCATTTTAACATTTTACATAGATGAATCTCAAAATGTTTATGTTGATTTAAAAAAGTTAATGAAAAAAGTAAATATTGCGTTATTCCATTTAAATAATGTGAACACAAATCAATCTACAAGGACAACAAGCCTTGGGGGGGAGGGGGTGGCGGAGCCGGAGAAGGGGCCTGGGAAAACCCCCAGGATGATGGGTGTGTTCACCACCTGTGCTCATGGTGTCACGGTTGTTCACCTATGTCAAAACGTATCAAATTCTACCTATTAAATACATGCACATGAACTCAATAAAGCTATTAAATACTTATGGATTGAGTAAATGGCTCTGCGTCATTTGCAGCTGTCAGGACAACCACACTACACTTCTCCTGTCCAGAGCAACACATGGTCTCTGCTGGTGGGGACAGGGGGTCAAGAGTGATCTGGGACACTGCACTGTGTCGTACCCGATGTGTCGGTCCATGGGGAGATCAACTCTAACCCTCTGTAGACTTGTTTATGTGCAATATATCTCCTCAGTGAGAAAACTACTCTGTTTGGCTAGAAGATGAAGATACCTTCTCCCTCTTAGCGGCAAACAGGCCTTGTGCAGTGGTTGAGAGTCCAGGGCTTGCCTAGTCTCAGGCACGCAACACGCACTTTCCCACCACCTTCTGGCTCCCGTATATCCATTTCATTATCTGTTTGTTTAGGCCATTCCTGCGGTCGGAGGAAGTGCTACATCTCATTTCAACGTTAAAGCCTACACCTGTGCCCTCCATTCTCCACATTTTTTTCCTTGTTTTTAAAATATCTTCCATTCCCCTGGTTTCCTCCTCCACTTTAGTTACGTCCGTAAACAGTTTCAACATAAATAAAGCCTCCTTAATGTACCCTACTTTGAGCGTGCCAGCTGCTTTCTGTCAGAATCCTGATTGATAATGCTGCATAACCTCTCAAAATGCTCCCACAATATATGCAAAATTACATTGATTTAAATTAATTTGCATCAAAGCACACAGAAACTCTAAGCAGGATTCCCTATTTTACAAGAGAGATACTGTGATTATCACGGTGGTGAGTCCCTTCAAGCTGCTTTTTGCTCAGTTTATATATTGGCTTTCTATTTATTCAAACTACAAACTTATTTGAAAAATAACATTGGCAAAGGACTGATTATCCTCATGAGGAAAGACAATGAATCTCCCGAAGAGAAAAAAAAATCCCAAATACCCAGGGACTATTACACCTTCACTTTAATGATGAAAGCAGAAATTAAAATTAGAGAGCTTAAACATAATTTCTTCATTTATCTAAGTGTCTCTTGCCGAAAATCCTAAAAACAAACTAGTTTTCCTGACTCTCGTTCCTCAGTTTTTCAATCCACACTTCCAAATATCATCCAACATATATTTGAGCTACAATATAGAATTGTGAGAAAAAGGGAAAAAAACATGACATAAACGTTTCCTTTAGTCATAATTCACTTTTTAAAAAATCTTTTTAATGTTTGTTTATTTTTCTTGAGAGAGAGAGACAGAACGTGATCAGGGGAGGGGCAGAGAGAGAGGGAGACTCAAAATCCAAAGCAGGCTCCAGGCTCTGAGCTGTCAACACAGAGCCCGATGTGGGACTTGAACCCATGAACCGTGAGATCATGAGCTGAGCTGAAGTCAGACACTTAATCAACTGAGCCACCCAACTGCCCCCATAATTCACTTTTAAGAAAAGCTTAGAGTTTAACTTCAAGACCACAGCATAAAGCTACCAACTTTAAAAAAATAATAAACACAAGCAAAAATATACGAAAAGTTTACAGCAGCGTTAATATCAAAAGTTAACTGTTGGGGCGCCTGGGTGGCTCAGTCAGTTAAGCATCTGACTTCAGCTCAGCTCATGATCTCACAGTTTGTGAGTCAAGCTCTGTGTCAGGCTCTGTGCTGAGAGCTCAGAGCCTGGAGCCTGCTTCGGATTCTGTGTCTCCCTCCCTCTCTGCCCCTCCCCTCTTGTGCTCTGTCTCTCTATCTCTCTCAAAATTAATAAACATTAAAAAAATTAATACAAATTAACTGTTAATTTCTGGATGGCTAAATGATAAGTGAACTTTATTACCTCATTTTACTTATTGTGCTTTGTTAATTTTATCTTTTCTCTGAAACAACCAAGTCATTACAAAATAATAAAAAAGAACAATACTGTACATTAATCTTAGTTTGTTATGTAACTATATCTGTGTTTAATTTACCTGAAGAATATTCAACTTCATATCATTCTTATTCTAGAGTTCAGGTTTATTCTCTCAATCTTTTTATTGTCCTTATATAATCTCACTTAAAGGGTTCCCTTAGGTATGTCAACTAAAACCTTAACGGGGTCTCTACTATGATTCAGATTTTGATGTCCTTACCTAGCAGCTGGATAAGAAGCAGTCATTCTATTATGCTGCTTTAAAGATTTTTCCTATCTAGGTTTATAGCAGGTGGGAAAAACATAAACTACAGTCACAAAGTGGATACCCAATAACTGATAGTTAAGAGTACTTAATTCTTGGGGCGCCTGGGTGGCTTAGTCGGTTAAGTGGCCGACTTTCGCTTAGGTCATGATCTCACGGTTCGCGGGTTCGAGCCCCGCGTCGGGCTCTGTGCTGACTGCCAGCTCAGAGCCTGGAGCCTGTTTCAGTCTGTGACTCCCTCTCTCTCTGACCCTCCCCTGCTCACGCTGTCTCTCTCTCTCTCCTAGAAATAAATAAAACATTAAAAAAAAAAAAAAGAGTACTTAATTCTTGGGGCACCTGGGTGGCTCAGTCAGTTGAGCATCCAACTCTTTTTTTTTTTAAGTTTTTAAAAAAAATATTTATTTATTATTGAGAGAGAGACAAGAGACAGAGTGAGAACGGGGTAGGGGCAGAGAGAGGAAGACACAGAATCTGAAACAAGCTCCAGGCTCTGAGCTCTCAGCACAGAGCCTGATGCAGGGCTGAACTCACAGACCCGAGAGATCATGACCCGAGCTGAAGTTGGAGGCTTAACCCTCTGAGCCACCCAGGTGCCCAGACTCCTGGTATTGGCTCAGGTCATGATCCCAGGATTGTGTGATCAAGCTGCGCATCAGGCTCTACGCTGAGCGCGCATGGAGCTTGCTTAAGATTCATTCTCTCTCCTTCTGCCACTCTCCCCTGCTTGTGTTCTCTCACTCTCAAAACAAAAACAAACAAAATAAAAGAGCCTTTAATTCTCCAAAACATATTTTCCCTTGCTGCACCATAGGCTGCACCCAAATTAAAAAATGGTCATGGCTGGTACTTAAGAAACCTGCAGTGTTGACTCTTGTTAAAATAGAATGTTTCATCAATGTAGCAAAATGGTCCACCAAGGAGCTAGAGTAAGGCCACATATGTGCATGTTTGTGTGTCCAAGTGTGTAATTAATCTTAATTTCCTACAAAACATTATTAGACAACTGAAACATCCATTGCTATGAAAAAAATCACAGGATACTTAATTTCTTCAAGACTTGAAGCCATGATTACTTGGGGACGAATGCATAAGAAACCTACTAGACCATCCCTACCAGTAACAGATCTTTATAAAGCTGCAAGGAAATTTGTGAAACTCATCCATCTTCAGCATTTCAAGTATGTATGTCAGAAAATAAATCTTAGGTTGGGGCGCCTGGGTGGCTTAGTCGGTTGAGCGACCGACTTTCGCTTAGGTCATGATCTCGCGGTTCGTGGGTTCGAGCCCCGCGTCGGGCTCTGTGCTGACTGCCAGCTCAGAGCCTGGAGCCTGTTTCGGTCTGTGACTCCCTCTCTCTCTGACCCTCCCCTGCTCGTGCTGTCTCTCTCTCTCTCTCCTAGAAATAAATAAAACATTTAAAAATAAAAATAAAAATAAATAAAAAAAAGAAAATAAATCTTAGGTAAATGGCAATATTTACATTTTTGAGGTCATGGCATATGATTAGATATCTTGTAGTATTTCCCGTTATCACATGGTTTATAAGTTCTAGTTGCCTCAAAACTCCTTTCATGTGATTCATCATGTTTCCCACACCACATTTTGTTTTGCCCTAACCATTTCGTAAGTCGTTTATTTATTTATTTTTCATAGGTGAAACTGGCAGTACATATCTTTACATCTTTACGTGGTGGTGTAATGCTTTTTACATACTCAGAAAACCTGAATTAAAAACCATATACAAACACCCTCTTTGAGACATTTTACGGTTGTGAGTTTAGTATAAACCAAACCAAAGTTCATCGTAATTGCAGTAAAAGTTTTCAAAGAGATGGGAGAAAATGAAAGATAGGAAGGTTATGTTCTTTATTGCTGTTTTAAAAATCTCTCTGCATTAAGTTTCATCACTGGCTAGATTGCTTTTGGGAATTAATGACTTATAATGCTGGGCCAGAGTTCTCCACGTTACTTTGACAACAAACAGAATGCCCGCAGCACTGGGTGGATTACAGTCATTACGATGCACCAGTCTTCGCCAGCGCCATTTCTAAGGCTAATGAATCCCTAGTTTCTACTCCTAATAGCCACTCAAATCAAAGTACCATCAGCATAGCATTTGGTTGCTTTTATATGATATCCAAACACAGTATGAGCTAATGAATCACTTGTGGCCAAGTAAACATCAAAAAAAAACAAATTCTTGGAGGTGTAGACTCAACACTGTAATCACCTGTTGAACTTCCATGCCTTTGTCCCTTTTTCAAAACCCTAAGGGCAGTTACCACCTGTATTTTGTAGTTAGCCTATAAATACAGGTACATACATACATAGCAGTATGTAAGGGCAACGGTCACAAATGAGAAATTTAATTGCTTCAAACTATAAACCTATAAAATCAGCCCATAGTGCAAAGTCATCCTAAAGAGGCAAAGTAGCAGAAGTTAAAATAAAGAGACAGAATCCAAGTCCTGTGGCCCCAGGGACTTCTGTCTGTGCTGTTCACGACTATATCCCTCCTGTCCTGATCAGCAGTGCCTGGTACCTAATAGGGTCTTAACAAATATTTGTTGAGTAATTGGGTGACGGTCTGTAAGATCATGAACACTTTGAGGCCTCTTTGACAATATAAACACATTTAAAGTAAAAATGTGCTATTTCAAATTGGAATTCATCAGCACTGGAGGAATACAAAAGGAAAGGTCGTAGATGCAGATGCTGGCAGTGCCTTCCTTTAAAAAATTTTTTGTAACCTTTACCAATATGTTAATTAGCCAGATGGAGTAATTCCTTTACAATGCATACATATATCAAATCACCAAAATGTGCAATGTCAATATCTTACTAGGTTATATATCAATTATACCGCAATAAAGCCTATTATTTTTATCCTTACTATTTAGTGACAATTTTACTGGTCCTTCCCAAATGTCATAATGTCATAGTGATAAGAAATGACAGTAAGAATCAGTGATGTGTCTGGGTAGGGGATATCTTGATCCCGCCTGGAACAAAATCGTTGTCAAATGCTAAATAAATGAAATACAGTCACAGATTAACCAGAACCCTTATTTTAGTCCTTTCTTATTGTTTCAAATCTGTTTTCTTTCCTCTACAAGTAATTTTTGGATCTTCTCCATAATACCTTGTCTAATCCTTGCTGCTTCTTCCATGACCTCTACATTGAGACAGCTTTTCTGGCTGTGTGTAGTCCCACATACATGGAAGGCTCTTGGCCATCCCGGATTGTATTGCCTTTTATATATTTTTTATTAATTCTTTCAATAAGAGTATTATATCATTCAGTTTTTAATCTTTTGTTTATAAACATTTCATTCTTTTCCTCATAGCACATAAAATGGAGTAGACCAGTTATAGCCATCACCACATCAAAATAGTATAAAGATACCTGAAAATCATATGTCTCCCCTAATGAGTTTAAAAAAATAAGATTTTGTAAGTTTTAAGATAATGCTGAAATCTCAGGCTATTGAATTTATTACACCGTAAATAAAGTGGGAAATTATGGCTTTTTAATTTAGGAGTAGTACATGGTCATTAAAAATTTTTTAATGAAAATATTTGAAAGATAAAAAACTTTAAATCACCACCATTTCCATCAGTCACACATTGCCACTGTCCGTTCTAGCATTTCTCTCTTCTAAAAGACCATTTGGGTTTTCATGGTTATAGTCACACTGACTATAGAAATTAGTATCTGAAAATCAATTTTTCAAAAGTGAAATACAGCATGTTTTGAGAAAAAAAAATAACTTCCTAACCTTTTGTTTGAGAAAAAAAAACACAAAGACTAGAAAATATTATGAAATTGCCAAAGATTTGATAAATACCCAAACTTTTACTTTATCGACAAAGGTACATGTAATGTTTTATGTATAAAAATGTTTCTTACAGGAAAATTCAAACCCTGTAATTCTCTGAATCCTCTAGAGTAAATGGTTCTCATTCAATTTTTCATTCATGGAAAAACATGTATCTCATGCCTTAAAAATGCTTTCAGAATCAAATACGTAAAATAATTGCAAAGAAAAAAATAATCTAACAATACAGTTATAAGCCATAAGACCTCATATTTGAGTACTTGATTGACTAATTTTATTGCCATCTTATTTGAAGAGAAATAACCCTTTGCAAGGGATTGAGATTCCAACCAGAGTCCATAAACATTTTTCCCACTAGTTTTGTTTCTGGGCTTTAAAAAAAAAAAAAATCCCATAAAAACAACTGGGACTCTGGAATACAGCTGCCCGTGTTAGCATTCCAAAAATTAAAACTCTGATCTGCCTTGGCCAGGAACACTCCAGAAATAATGAAGCCCAGCTCTCACATGGAAGATTAGCCTGTTTAAAAATGTTGCTCAGATCTGTTATCATTGGACAAGCCCATCTATATCTCTTTATGAAATCAAAAGTAATAATTGGATGTTTAAAAATAATAAAATTAATATACTTTAAGGGAAAGCATTGTTCCTTAAATCTGTCAAACACCAGTGTATTAAAGCTCTTTGTTCCTATTTTTGTACGTGAGTGCTCAGCAGTTTCACGCCAGCGGTGGAGGTAATGATGGGGCTTTAACTAGGTGCTGAGCATGTGCCAGGTATATTCTTTACATCTTTATTTCCCTTAGTCTTCACAACACCACAGGAGTACTATTATCTTCACCATTTTTAAATGAGGACATGGAGGCAAAGAAATTAAATAATCTGCCCCATGCAGCTAAGAGGCACACTCTAGATTCCAACCCAGGAGCTCAAATTTGAACTCAGTGCCAAGTCTTAGACGCTCTTAAAGAATAAGGAACACCTTTCTTAGTTACATTCTCCACAGAGCTGTGAGTCCCGCTCCCCTTCTTTCCTCCTTTTTACTCACCATTGTTTTGTTTGGTTATTTATTTTTAACAAAGAAAGAATGATCTCAGTTCATGCTTACAATAAAATATTGCCACGCTGAAAGAGCCACATTTTAAACATTGTACCAAATAGGTTCACCTGGGCAGCTCAGTCGATTAAGCATCTGACTCTTGATTTTGGTTCATGTCATGAACTCACAGTTTTTGAGCTCACGCCCTGCATCCAGCTCCATGCTGACAGTGCACAGCCTGCTTGGGATTCTCTCTGTTTCTCTCTCTCTCTCTCTCTCTCTGTTTCTTTCTCTCTCACTCTCTCTCTCTGCCCCTCCTCCACTCTTTTTCCCTCTTTCTCTCTCTGAAAATAAACTCTAAAAAGTAAATATCAGTAAATCAAGTAAGAATGAGAAGCCCTATCAGGTTGCTTGGGACACTGAGCAACAATGCCATTAAATTTTATTTAATCCTCTCAATAACCCAATACATACCTCATTTTAGACATAAACTCAAGAAATGCAAATAACTACCCTCAAAGCAAGTAGCTATTTAGTGGACAGTTGAGATTTCGTACAGCTGCATTGGAAACCCACCTATTATTTAGTCTGGAGTTTATGTTCTTTAATAGACTAAATCAGGTATGCTACTTACCAAGCCTGCAGTAAAGAAGATATTGAAGACAACCCTCCATCAGAGTAATCACATATTTAGTTTGGGTCTCAATCTAAATCCTAGTTAGTCGAACGCACACATCCTGTGGGAGAATCCTGTATTCCTCAGAAATGGATGGAAATTCCAAATTTCAAGGAATTCCAACCTCATAAGTACTCCATATACAATATCAACCTTTCCTGTCACTAGGAAGATATAAATCCAAGAGCTTGAGGGTAGCCCAGCTAATTGGGTCTTTGTCAAACAATAGTCCTTTTCTTTAAATCTGTGGCTTCTCACCCAGATGATAAAAAGCTATTTCAGCTCAAGTCTTCTACTTAATTGGTTTGCACCCTCACAGGGAACCCCTGGGCTCCTCCGGGATATCCCCATCCCACAGTGTAGGGGGAAGGCTTCGCCTCCCAGCAGACCACAGTTGTAAGATCTATATGTGGCTTTCAGGTCCACCCACTGAATTAAATCGAAAGGTTTTGCTTCTTTTAGCTTCAACTACCTTCCCTAAACAAGGCTTTGGAAACTCACGCATGTCAAAGGAAGTTTGTTCACCGTTAGAAAAGCCCAGCAGAATTAACAGTGAGGCAATTCTTTTGTGCCCTTTTGAAGTCCCAAATCACAATAGCCCCAGTCACCCAAACTGAGAGAGCAAGACTTAACATCCAAAAAATAGTCTTTGTAAAATCTTCCCACTTTAAAATGTTAACTTCTTACATATTATACTGGTATTTATGAAACTCGTGTAATGAAGCAAGCCCCTAATTTAGTAAGCATTGCCTTATTCTGTAAAATATATGTGATAAGATTGTAGACCTAAAGATATTAGAAATCATTTTTTTCCAACCACTTGATTTTTTCACATACTTTATCTAAGGCCCAGAGGAGAGGGTTCAAGTGTCTTTTCCAGTTAGTAGCAGGGGAAATCCAGAACCCAGAGCTTTTCAATTATTTTTTAGTGTTCAAATAAAAACTTTAGGAAAAAATAAAATGGACACTTGACTGGATCAGTCAGAAGAGCATGCGACTCTTGATCTCGGGGTTGTGGGTTCAAGCCATAGATTGGGTGTAGAGATTACTTAAATAAATAACCTTAATAAAATTCCAACCACCATTTAAAAGACAACAAGAAAGAAAAGAAAAGAAAAGAAAAGAAAAGAAAAGAAAAGAAAAGAAAAGAAAAGAAAAAGAAAAGAGAAAAGAAAAGAAAAGTCTGTTCAAAAACTTGGGTCACATTAAATGGGAAATCTGGTTCCAAGAAACTGTGTGGATGAAAAGGTGACTGGGAAGTACAGTAAATGGCACATAATCAAATAGAAGTTTTATTGTCTGGGTGATAGAACATTGTAAAAATAAAACATGGAAATGAATCCTCCTTTCACTAGAGCAATGTTCCCCCATAGGATGGATCAGATTTGCTGGTAAGTACCACCCAGCTGATGGAACAACACCCCCTTATTTTGCAGAGAATGGTTGCTCTATTATTGGCAGAGCAGCAATCAGCCAGTGTATTCACATCTGTTAGGTAGCAAACAAACATCACGGAAACCAAGACACATTTAGTAAGCAACTAAAATTTCATCTTTTATTATTTTTTTAAGTACTAAACGTCATCAGTTCAGGAAAACCAATCCCTGTATGTTAGCCCTCTTCACGATCTAACGTGAAATCAGCCAGGTGAGAAAGAGCCCCAGAAAGGGTCCAGGCTGGGTAGTCACAGATAAGCAACAATGCCGTTTTCTACACATACTTGCTCCTCAGCAGAGACTTTATTCAAGAGACTTAGGCAGAGGAACAAAATTCTCTGGCTTCCAGCCATATAAGCTGGCAGCAAATAAGAGGCAATAGAAGGGTACGAGCTTGAGCCAAGATAGTTCTCCTCCCCTGAGGGCTGCAGCCTTCCTGGACACAAGAAAGATCCTACTGAGGCCGGATAATTCCGAAAGGCAGACATCTAATGGGGCCTATCTCTCTTTATCCTTTCCCAAATCCAGAAAGCACAAAATAAGAGTACCAGGAGTTTAAAAGTCAGGGTATTTTAATGTAAATATTGAAACAGATGATCATAATTATCTTAGGTGAAAATTCTTTGAGAGAGTACAACTAAGAAAAAAAAAAAAAACACTAAGTTCTCTTTTGCTTTGCCCAGGAACTGGTTAGCCCTGGGTTAAGCATATGTGTCTGTCACTTACTTCAAAAAAATATCAGGGTAGGCAGTGCATGATGTGACTGTGCACTGATTTTAATCTACACCCTGAGTCACATTTTCCTGGGCTGGTTGTTGGCATTGGACAAACCCCACCAGGAAACCAAACTCCTCCCAAGGCTGCTCGGGCAAATGCTTTGAGCATCCACATCTGAGAGAGGTTATTAATTAACACAAGGGTCTTAGATACTGTCCATTACAGGGAAATGAGTGCTGCCCATGCAATGCACGCTGGCTGGAAACACTGAACGGCCGGCTTGGCCCTGCATGGAGAATCCGCACCTATCTAGCCTAGCTGCGTAACAACTTTAAGGCAGCTTTTGTAATGAGAACTCCATTTGTTCCTGTGTCTGTCACGTAACAGAGGTTTCTGGCACCTGATCCAACTATAAGGTTAGGAACCCTACTGCCAGGAAGAACATCATAGCATTCGCCTCAGATGAACCTTCCATATGCTAGCGATTGCAGAAGTACAGAAGAGGCAGTGGAGACCCGACGTTGCCTTCCAGGTTGTAGGACTTCTCTCGTGCTTGTTCACCATCAAATGTATGTTCATGAGACACAATTTGGTTCGACACATGCCTTTGTTGTATCAGATTACCTGGTACTGAGGTGGTGGATTGGACAGAAGACAGCTTCCAATCACCTCCACCACTCAAAGAGACTACATTGTGTACCAAAAAGAACTTGAGAGGGGCGCCTGGGCGCCTCAGTCTATTGAGTGTCTGAGTCTTGATTTCGGCTCAGGTCATGATCCCAGAATGGCTGGATAGAGCCCTGCATCAGGCTCTGTGCTGAGTATGGAATCTGCTTAAGATTCTCTCCCTCCCCCTTTGCCCTTCTCCCTGACCCTTGCTCTCTCACTCTCCCTCTAAAAAAAATTTTTTTTAATTAAAAAAATTAGAACCTGGGGTGCCTGGGTGGCTCAGTCAGTTGAGCATCCAGCTTTAGCTCAGGTCATGGTCCCACAGTTCGTGGGTTTGAACCCCGCATCGGGCTCTGTGCTGACAGCTAGCTCGGAGCCTGAGGCCTGCTTCAGATTCTGTGTCTCCCTCTCTCTGACCCTTCCCTCCTCAAACTGTCTCTCTCTCTCTCTCTCTCTCAGAAATAAATAAAACATTAAAAAAAAAAACCCTAGATCCTGAGAACTGTGAATGACTATACTCTCAAGAGAGATGTGCCATTGGATCCAACCACTGCCCACATCTATTTGTGCTTGTTTTGCACAGATAGGAAATCGATGGGCAATTACCCACAATATGTCCCTCTCTAGAATAAAGTACTATAAAAGTCGTCACTGTTGGGGCACCTAGATGGCTCAGTCAGTTAAGTTTCCAACTTTGGCTCAGGTCATGATCTCATAGTTAATGAGTTGGACCCCCGCATGGGGGTCTGTGCTGACACCTCAGAGCCTGCATTCTGGTTCTGATTCTGCATCTCCCTCTCTCTCTGTTCCTCCCCCACTCACACTCTGTCTCTCTCTCTCTCAGAAATAAAGATTAAAAAAAAATTTTTTTTAATTGTCACTGTTACATTTACTTCTCTAATTCCCAGGTTAGTTAGCAAAATGATTAAGTAGGAAGGAAAAGGGTGATATACATGGGTGATGTTGGTAGCTGTACACGGAGCAGTCCCACTGACTGCTCACAAGTGGAGCACTGTGGCATCTCAGGGTGACTTGAGACACAGCCTCTGAAGGTTTAATAAGCTATGAACCTCATGCAATTTTCTGAAAATAGGATCCTTCAGGCCCCTGGCTTTTGGTTTTGTCCTTAGGCTGTGTCAGCTTGTACACCAAACTTTTGCTACTTCTTTTCACAAGAACCCACTTCTTTGAAGAAAAACAAATTATGCTGAGTATTATGCTGCCAGCATGGTAATTTATTAAAAATGCTTGTATGTGTTAATTTTTAGTCTATTCTTTGGAAGTGATTGGTTAACATCGGTAGTATGTAATCGTAAATCAATACTCCAGAGGAAGTTTCTTAAGTACTTCAAATATCCTTCTTACAATCTAACTCAGAAGGTTTGCAACTTAACACAAATGAGGTTTGAAATATTTTTTCCTTGTAAAACGAGTGGAGACTCGCTTGGGCCTCACTGACCTGTATGAACAGCACACTCAACATCTAGAATCCCACTGGCTCCAGTTCTGTCTCCTTCAAGGAGGGCTTGGTCACCTCATCTCCCACAAGCATAGCTGGGCCTGTCATGAGAATTTCTTGTGTTTTCCTTAGAGTAAAGTTCTCATAAGAAGTTCTGAAAAGGAGTGCAGAATACCTGAGGACACATCTGGGGCAAACTCCAGTAACAAGTTCTGTAACCCTTTTGGTCTTCTTACTAATATACATATTTATAGGTGCAACAGAATTTCATCTGAGACTTGCTTTCATTTCAACAGAAAGATTTTATGGAAGGGATCCGTGGTCCCCATGATATTAACCAACAGAAGCTACTGAGGTACCTTCCAAAAGAACCTGATAATTGTTGAATTGCAAAATAGCTCTGGACTGTGTGCATCATTCAATCCAAAAGGGGAAAAGACCATCTACTAGGTGAAGAGAAGATCAAGAAAAGAGACATTTTCAAGGGAGAGAATGAGAGGAGTAAATATCTCCTAATCATCTTTGACCTCAAAGATGTTACAGCCATAGTCCTAGACAGGATCATTTTGCCACGCTGGTCTTTTCTAAGCTTCCCTTTGTTTCAGTCAATACATGAACTACGATGGATAATGAAGAATAGAATTGTCTAGCAGAATAAGGGACCTTGATCCTACTCCTATTACTGCTATTAGATTTGCTCTTATAGACTATACACAATTTTGGCATCAAGCAGATGTGAGTTCAAACTTCCCTTCTAGCACTGCAGATACCTACACTTCTCTCAACTATAGTTTCCTCATCCATCAATCAAAACATTTAATAATAGCTACTATGAAAGCTTGTTGTAGGGGCTTATAAAGATAATGTGTAAAGAGCACCTGAGAAAAGTGCCTAGCATATCATCTGGGCTCAATATACAGCAGTTTCGTTATTTTTGTTATTGTTATTTTTATGAAGTATAATATTGTCACTCATTAGGAACTTATATTCATAAAAATAGCTTGTTTTCCTCCTAATAAGGAATCCTAGAACTGAGGAAGCAGTGATGTAAATAATGCACAGTCTTTTCATGACATAACAGTCATCTTCACTGCTTGGAAGTAATAAATAATTTACAATTCTGATTTTCTTCACAATATGACAAAAATATGATGGGGATCAAAATATGCCACCCCAAATATGCCACTTTGGCATAAGGATTGTTTTGAACTGAAGGCAGTTAAAAAGCAGTAAATGTAGAAAGAGGTCTCTCTGCTTTCCCCCATCTGCCTAAAACTGGGACACAAATTTGCCTTTGTGACAGTCTTCCCTCTTCCCTTGTCTCTATCAGGAGGAAGAAAAGTCATTATCACAGGAGACAGAAGGAAGACTCTGATATGGGTCTGCACAAGTAAAGCTTCATAAGATAACCCTATCTTCCATCAATTTTCCCCGTATATTTACCTTCCCACATTTACTGCCCCTAGAAGCCCAAACACCTTTTCTTTTGTCTAATCACCTCTCCATGATTTATCACCCTTTATTAAAATCTATAAAGGCTCTCAAGCCAAACTGCTTCTCCAAATTTTCATTTCATTTATAAAGGCTTCTGCACACAAAAATCAAAATATTAACATCAAATAAAATATGTATATCTTTTCTGTGAATGAAGTTTTGGCCATCCCATCTGTACATCCTAGTAAAAAAAAAAAAACGTAAGACCGGGGCGCCTGGGTGGCTTAGTCGGTTAAGCGTCCAACTTTCGCTTAGGTCATGATCTCGCGGTTCGCGGGTTCGAGCCCCGCATCGGGCTATGTGCTGACTGCCAGCTCAGAGCCTGGAGCCTGTTTCAGTCTGTCACTCCCTCTCTCTCTGACCCTCCCCTGCTCACGCTGTCTCTCTCTCTCCTAGAAATAAATAAAACATTAAAAAAAAAAGTAAGTAAGTAGCGGGCAAATTTTTGTCTCCTCCTCTATAAATGTGTGTGTGTGTGTGTGTGTGTGTGTGTGTGTGTGTTGAAATTAGGAACTACGTCTCTTAACTGTAGGGGAGAAAACCATAAATAAATAGTTCAAAAGAGCATTTAGTGCTTTTCCTTTTGAGTTAAATCTTTGCTATTCACCTGAGTGAGGAATCAGCATCATCCAGGAACCTGATAAAAAAGCAAAATCAGTAATATATTATTTCTTTAAAAAAAAAAACACACTTGGAGGGGCTGAGTGGCTATGTCAGTTGAGCATCCAACTCTTGATTTCAGCTCAGGTCATGATCTCAGGGTCATGGAATCGAACCCTGCAAAGGGCTCCATGCTGCACGTGGAGCCTGCTTAAGATTCGGTCTCTCTTTCTCTCTCAAAAAATTAAAAAATAAATGAAATTATTAATAAACTTGGGGTGCCTGGATGGCTTAGTCGGTTAAGTGTCCGACTTTGGCTCAATTCATGATCTCATGGTTTGTGGATTCAAACCCACACTGGGCTCGGTGCTGACAGCTCAGAGCCTGGAGCCTGCTGTGGATTCTGTCTCTCTCTCTCTCTCTCTCTCTCTCTGTCTCTCTCTCTGCCCCTTCCCCACTCATGCTTTTTGTCCCTTTCTCTCAAAAATAAATAAACATTAAAAAAAATTTTAATAAAAAAATAATTTTAAAAAACAAAACAAATAAATAACCATTTAGAGCTTTAGACAATGTGTAAGAGACTTGGAAAATCCATGGTGCTAAACTCCAGGTAAATATATTCTTATAAGTATTGCCTAATGTTTTTTCAGCGTGTCTAAACCAAATCATGAGCCTCTGCCCCTGGAGCTACATCCACTATAAAAGAGAATACATCTTCAAAAATAATGTAAGGAGGAACTCAGAAAGTAGACTATTTTACATATACTACCAATTTGCATATAACAATTCATTCCACATGTCTCTTATTCAAAGTGGGGTTTTTTTTGTTTTTGTTTTTTGTTTTTTGTTTTGCATCTTGACAAAGACCTTCCTTTAGTCAGATTTCTCTTAGCTCTTTCCTCAACTAAGCCTCCATCTTGGACCCCATCCTTGATGGGGCTGGAAAGCCAAATTTTAGCAAGAATCTTGATAAGACAGTTTATAAAGAAGCCTCCATCCTCAACTATCTGATCAAATTCCTCATCTCCCACCCTTTATTGCTGGTCACTGACTTCTCTTCAGCAAGAAATATGTTAAGTCAGTTTGGAAAGAATCCCCTACCTTGATGTCTCCTCTTAGTAATTTCCTACCCATTGACCCCTTCACTCTGTTCCTTGGCTGTAAATTTCCAGCTGCCTTTTCTGTACTTGGAGTTTAGCTCCACCTCTCTTCCCTACTACAATCTCTCTCCCTCATGTGACAATAGTCTTGACATGTTCACAACAGTCCTGAAGAGATTCCTTGCCATTTTAACAAGGCTCAAAATATTTTTTTAACAATATACTTCCTTAAAAATTCTTATTAAGAGGTAGCCAGAGCACAGACAAACACTGGCAAGAAGTATAGCTTATCCACAGGGAGCTATAAAACATTGGGAACAGTTTGTTTGAATAAAACACATTTTATTAAAAGTATACTTGGGATTATTTAGCTTACCAAATGCAAGTTAAGTGATGCAAGGCTACAATTTCATCCAGAATGCTAGATAGGGATAGTCAAAAGAAAATCAAACATCTAAACGACACTCCAAAAATGGGCAGGCACAAAATATTCATGATCCATTTCTGTTTGGAGTATGGATAGAAATCAGCAAGCTCAATAGAGGTCCAGTTATCCTACATTAACTCACATCTTGGTCAAGTGCTCACATCTAAGTTTCACACACACTGCTCGTTTTAAGTCCCAGAGACTCAGATTAAGTCCCAGAACACTGATTATGTGAGACCTCTTACATCCCTCTCAAGCCTATCAGAATGGCAACATTCTGGGCGTGGTAACCCTGCCCATTACATCAAGCTATTGCAGCCTCACTGGGGACATTTTTGAATAGACCTCTAAATACTCTCAAGTCTGAAAAGTAACAAAATAGATCAAAGTAGATGCAGTCATTAAAATGTGGACAGATGGTAAGACATTTTCAGGACACCTTCGTGGAATCTCCTTGTTTTGTGCTTCTTTATCCATATGTATGTTTTCCAAGGCCATACTCTGCAGAACACTAGCCAATGACATGTTTTCCAAAAAAAAGTGATTCCTTGATCAAATAAACTTGGAAAAGAATGTATACCCAATCCTCCCAGTTTAAAGGTGTGTTCATTCGCACATAAAAATTCCAAATCACATTAGCATTTAATGGTTCTGAAAAGAATGGAGTCTTAGTAACTTTGTTTAATCTAGGGTTTTCCCAAAGACAATTGTCATAGAACATTTTTTTTTTCAGTGTGTTTGTTTGTTTGTTTGTTTAAGTAATCTCCACACCCAGCATGGGGCTCAAACTCATGACCCCCAGATGAAGAGTCACATGCTCCTCTGACTGAGCCAGCCAAGCACCCCTGGATCCCTGTTTTAAATCTCACATTGTGAATTACTTGGGGAAACTAGCTGAACTTTATAGTGAGGGCTTCATCTTCTTTGGAAAAGAAAAAGAGGACATGGGAAGGGGAGGGTATATTTTATCAGTGAGGCTTATAAAGGAAAGAATTAAGGTATGGCATTCACAGCCCCTCCATGCACATACCCATACACCACCACCACCACCATCACCATCTTCTCATCTCGTAAAAATCAGGATAATGGGGAAATCTTCTTTTCCTTTAAGGGTAGAGGGCACAAAGTTAAAGTACAGGAATCCAGAAAAGCCCTTGCGGTCAGAAAGTGGAAGAGACTTGCTGGGACCACCCACGGAAGGTGAGAGGCATGTGAGCCCACCCGTGGGGCTGAGGTGAGACACCTGCAACTGACAGAGCCTGAGCGCCCAGGCTGTGGGCAGCAGTTCCCAGACAGTTCCCATGGCTTCAGGATGATGAGACACAATCACTGAAGGTACTGGAAAAATGAGAGGGGGACCGAAGAAAGCAAAGAGTGGGAAGGGTAATGAAGGTGATAACTATCCATTATTATTCACCACTTGCTATTTCATTGAAGACATAAGTAACATAGTCGTTGGGATCATGGACTCTGGAGCCAGACTGCCTGAATCGGAACCCTGGCTCTGTCTCTCTCCAGATGAAGGATCTTGCATAAGTCACTTGACTCCAGTGCCTCTTGCTTTCTCACCTGTAAATATACTACCTTGTCTGTCATCATTTCCAAGTAAATAGGTGTAATTCACTGAGGGAGTTCCTGGCACACAGTAAGTCATAGCTAAGCATTAGTTATCTTTATAGGTATTTCTGCTATAGCTTGATATGTATATTCTGAAAAAAAATTCTCTGTCTTCTACAAACTGTGTTCTGAAAATACAGGGCTGGCAGTGGCAGGAAGGGAAGGAATAAAGATATCTCTCAAAAACTATGCAAGCTGTCCTCAGAACCCTCCCCCAAACTGTACTGGAATAGCTTAAACTGCCACGCAGGCCACCTGACATACTGAAAGTTGTCCCAGCGTGTGTGTGTAAAGTGCACAATGACAACAGAGTAGAAACGCTGGTCACACCGCAGTCAGAAGAGGCTGCTGGGTGTTGAGAGAAGGCAAAGAGTGCGGAGCTCGGGGCCAGTGGAGCTGCTGAGGTGATTCCAGCAGGCAGGGCCACGCACCAGGGGTCTGTACAAGGCCTAGAAGACGGCCCCAGGTCCCGGGACTGGTTTTTAATGTTCACAGAATACAGCCCAAAGTGCTCCTGCTACTACTGCCATTTATCTATTCCAAGGTCTCTATGAGCAGAAGCAAATATTAGGAAGCTTCCTGTTCCCACATATCTAAGCCACCTCTTCTCGGAGAGCATGTTTTCAGCGCTAAAGTTAGTACTTTGCTGTCCATTTGCCTGAGTCCTGGGCATTCTCACTTTATGACGCATGGGGAAAAGAAAAGTATTACACACGAGCTCCTTAGTAAATAAAATTTCCCACCTTAAAATGAGGAAACTGAGGAAAGAATAATTAACTTGTCCCATGTCATATAGCCATGCAGAGCCCAAGTTCATGGTCCATGCCCAGAGAGTACACAGCCTGTCTTAATCAATGTGCTTTTAGGATTAAGAAACAACAAGGTCAATACTTGTATCCTTAGGAGTTCAATGTTTAGAAACAAATTAAAATCTTTTTTGTGTGTGGTTTGGCAACTTAACTCTCCAACAACCAATCAGAAACACAAATAATATAGAAATGGAAATAACCAAAATCAAATCACAACTCCTCACCTTTCATTCTACCCCACTCCTCCCGCCTTGAGCCCCATCGCAGCACAGTGGTGCTCCCCACCACTCCCCTTCATCGCCTCAGCCCCCATCTCTCTACCATTGGTCCCAAACTGAGCCCTCAAGACACAAGTCCAATATGAACTCAGAGTTTCACTCTTGAAACCATTCTCCTTCCTGTAATTCCAATCTTAGGCAATTATCGATCACAGTCTCTAAACCAGAACTCCTTGATACCTTCCTGGAACACTACCTTTGCCAGACAGCCATTTTCTTGTCAAATCATGGACATTTAACCACTCATTCCCACAGTGTTGGCTTTTATCATCTCTCCCCTACAGGCTACAGTAGTCTATCAACTTGTGTCCCTAACTCCTGGCCACCAGTTATGTAAACTACATAAACTATGTAAAAGTGACTTCTCTAAAACCCAAACAACCTCATCATGGAAGGCATGCCAGGCCATTGGTTATCTAGCCTGCATTATCTACAGTCTCCTACTGAATGTCTTAATCATATTTAACTACTTCAAGTTCCTTAAATATGCCAAACTTGTTCTGAAGGTTTTAGTCCTTCACTCTATCTCCCTCTACTCCCAGGCACCATCTCCTCCAGTTCTGCAATCTGTATAATCTACTTCCTAGTAACTCCCTCTCCAGGTTAATAAGATTCTGTTTTAGAATCATTGTCTCTCCGATACCTTTACAAACCAACCCCCTAACATCTGTAGAAGTGTTCATTCCTTCCTTTGGGTCCCCATTCTTTGCCATATATAGCTCAACATAGCCCCTATACCACTATTGTCCTTATTTTTTTTTACAGATACACCTTCCCCCATTAGACTCTCAGCCCCTTGAGGACCAGAACTGTGTATAAATCATTTCAGTATCTCTTATGCCTCCAATAATTCTGGGCATGTAGTTGAGAATTATTAAATGTCTGTTTACTGAATGAATGAATGAATGAATGAATGACATTTATGAATGCTTAGGTATTTATTTCTACACCATCTTGTGGCCTTTCCTAGAAATGGCAACCTTTTTCTCAGAATCCTGAAACCCTGTGTATTAAGAAACACGCCCCATTTCTCCTAGATATCCCTAGTTCCCAACTATCCAAAATACTCATGAAGATGGAACACTCAATTGATTAGCTAATTTTTAATAGGTGTTCTTCTAATATTAAAAAGAAAACATTTTTAAATAATTGAAATCCAAGAAAAATAAAAGCTCAGGGAATCAACCTCTCTCAAGTTGTTCTGTATTTATTAAAGGAAACAATAATGTGGATCTAAGTATGACAAAAGTTTCCTCTTTTAAGATTTTCTTTAGGAAACTAAATTCTAGTAGATATTTCTAGAATGTTTGTTGGCCTTTCCATCACAGGTTTTATGCTGTTGCACAAAATAAATTCAAATTTACAATTATACACATCAGAGACAAACTGGAATCATTATAAAAAATAACTTATTGGGGCGCCTGGGTGGCTTAGTCGGTTAAGCATCCGACTTTCGCTTAGGTCATGATCTCGTGGTTCATGGGTTCGGGCCCCGCGTCGGGCTCTGTGCTGACTGCCAGCTCAGAGCCTGGAGCCTGTTTCGGTCTGTGACTCCCTCTCTCTCTGACCCTCCCCTGCTCACGCTGTCTCTCTCTCTCTCTCCTACAAATAAATAAAACATTAAAAAAAAATAATAACTTATTTTATTTTCCAAGAGGAGGGGTCCACAAAATGGATTTAAATATTACATACACCCAAATGTTTTTTCTCTTAAAAGCAATGAGTCTGGATGACAATATGTCTTTTCTCCAAATGTCTGCTTAATTTCTTCCAATGCTTTCTTGATTGAGGCCATGTGTTATCTTGAGAATTATTTTTTCTTTCCCGTCAGTACTCTATTCCAATACTCTTACTTGGGATTCACCAAAGAAAAGGGTCTATCCCACAAAAAAATGGATCAGAAGAAGTTTAAATTGGGTACATATAAATGCTACTCATTTATAGAAATTTCTAAATAGAAAATTTTGGGAGAAATTTTGTCCTTCTTCTTGGATGACTATTATAGACCTGAGTGGTCTTAGGCAAAAGAGAATTGTGTAAAATTATAGGATGCAAAAGAGAATTGTGAGATTTCAAACTTTCATAACACAAAGACAGGTCATTCAACATCATTAAAAAAAAATAACACCAAAAGCATAGGCAGCAAAATCAAAAATAGACAAATGGCACTACATCAAACTTAAAAACTTCTGCACATCAAAGAAGACAATCAGCAGAGTGAAAAAGCTACCTACAGAATATGACAAAATAATTATAAATGATGTAACCGGTAAGGGGTTATTATCTAGAATATATTTAAAAAAAAACTTCTGTAATTCAACAACAGAATCAACCAAAAACCCAACCAATTCAACTATAAAATGAGCAGAGGACCTGAATAGACATTTCTCCAAAGAAAGACATACAAGTGGCCAATCGCTCAAAAAAGATGCTCAACATCACTAATCATTAGGGAAATGCAAGTCAAAACCGCATGAGATATCACTTCACAGTTAGCAAGATGACCACTATCAAAAGAACAGAAAATAACATGTGTTGGTGAAAATGAGACATTAGAACACTTGTGCACTACTGGTGGGAATGTAAAATGATACCATCACTACTGAAAATAGTACAGAGGTCCCTCAATAAAAGTGAAAAATCGAATTGCCATATGACCCACCTCTTCCACTTTGGATATTTATCTAAAAGAATCAAAGTAGGATCTTGAAGGAATACTTGTATACGCATGTTCATCACGGAATTAATCACAATAGCTAAGAGATGGAAGTAACCCAAATGTCTGCTGATGAATAGAAAAGGAAAATGTGGTATACGCATACCATGAAATATTATGTAATTTAAAAAAAGGAAATCCTATAACATGCTACCACATGGAGGAATCTCAAGGACACCATGCCAAGCAAAATAAGCCGGTCGTAGAAGGACAAATACACTACAATTCCATGTATATGAAGTATCTCAAGTAGTCAAAATCAGAAATGGAAAGTTAAAAGAGTAGGGGGAAGTAGGGGGAAGAGGCCAGGGAAAATCAGTGTTTAGTGGGTTTAGAATTTTCAGTGTTACAAGATGAAAAAGTTCTAGAGATCTGTTACACAATAATGTGAACATACATAACACTAGCAAACTATACACTTAAAAATTGTTATGATGATACATTTAATGTTATATGGTTTTTGTAAGCCACATTTAAAAAAAATAGAGAATAAAAGAAGAAAAATTTGCTTATATGTTTGGGGTGGGGAGGTGATATTGGGCTTGATTTGTTCCATATATACACACTCTGCAACCAGGGCCAAAATGTCCTCTATAAAAATAGCAGATTATGTTGTCAACTCTGAATGCCTGAATACATCAATTTGTCCTACATGTCACTTTTTTAGGACTGTGCCCCACTTTAACTTTGGCCTCCATACAGATGCTCATGTAAATCCCTTACATGGTTCAATAAACATGGACTATGAAACAACATTCTACCATGTTGATGCCAAAACAAAACACTCCAGGATAAATGCAATTTTGCAGATTGTTTCATAGCCCGGCAGTGGCTATTTCATGTTCAGAATCAGAAGACTGCTCCTTTTTATTACAGAACAGCATATGTACATCCATCAAACTCTTGCTCCATTCCTTATGGGGAGGGTGAGTCAGAGCCAAGGAAACTGGATGACCTTTATTTTTCTACTGCAAATCCATTTTGATTCAACTCAGTGCAGATCAATTTAACATTTACTTCATGTCTATTTTTGCCAGGCACCAAGGATCAAAGGTGAGTGAATCAGGACTCCTACCTTCAAACAGTTCAAAGTCCAGCAGGTGTGACAAGCACATACATACATAAATATAATCATAAAAGTCTTCTAATATCAGCTTTATCAAATAATATGAAAACACAGATTGAGGAAAACTACTTCTTCCCGCGGTGGTCACATAAAAATACAGAAGTGGCATTTAAGAAGGAGATATAAATAACTGACATCTTGAGTCTCCCCCTGTGGCCTAGGTACTTTATGTAGATTCTCTCATTAAATTCATTTTTTCCAATGAGAAAACTAGGACTCAGTTGAGCTCTTAATGCAAGTCTGCCTAGCTCTGCAGCTCCTGCTCTTTCAGATGAGTAATGGTGTGCCCAGTGAACAATGGAGAGACACCACTTATGACCAAAGGAACAAGAGTGAACAAAGACCTATGAATTCCTGCCACAAGTGACAGAAGTGATTAATGGCATGTGACTATAGCAGGGAAGATGATGGGAATACTGGCTAAAAATAAATTTGGGACAGTCAGCTGGTACTGGTTTTTGAGGCCCTTTTAATTACTATAAAGTAATTGAATTAAAATTCTGTAGGCCAGTGACTCCACGCTATACTCTGAGGACAATGCCTATCCAAGAAGTTTTCCATTTTTTTTATGTTGGGTAATTTGTTGGAGGACTCATTTCTTAAAAAAAAGAAAAGAAAAGAAACAGGGTTCCATTTCTAAAAATCACATTTAAAGACCCACAGTAGCAAATGGAGGGTCATGACAGACTTTTAAGAATGAAAATGAGGGCGACTAGTAGGAGGCTCATTCTGTTAAGCATCTGTCTTCAGGTCAGGTCAAGATCTCACGGTACATGAGTTCAAATCCCACTTTGGATGAGCTCAAATCCTTCTTCGGGTGAGTTCAAGCCTCACTTTGGGTGAGCTTGAGCCTTGTTTCAGGTGAGCTCTGCTTTTCTGTCTCTCTCTTTCTCTGTCCCTCCTCCCCCTCCTCACTTGTATCCTCTATCTCTCAAAAAAAAAAAAAAAAAAAAAAAGAATGAAAATGAAATCATCCCATCTGTCATTTAGTAAAATAAACCCAGTGGCTATGTGGGAGGGATGGTCATCTAAGGAAACAACTCAGGCTGGATGCCAGTCAGGAGGCTTCACAAAGTATACAAAATCATTATCAAAAATGTATACAGTATTTGGGCACCTGGCTGGCTCAGTCAATAGAGCATGTAACTCTCGACCTGAGAGTGGTGAGTTTGAGCCCCACATTGGGCATAGAGATTACTTTAAAGAAAAGTAAAACACACACACACACACACATGCACACACACACACACACACACACACACACAAGACAGAGCTTTTTAAGGTCTAGATAGACACAGACAGTAGTAGCAGGATGAATTCAGTAATCAAAATGCACAGAACTTGGTGACAAGTTTACTGTGATGAATAAGATATATAGAGGAATCAAGAATGATTGAAATTTCTAGTTCACACAACGGAGTAATGACCATTAACTGAGTTGGGGAAATGGTGGAAGGAATAGGCTTAGAGAAAACAGTTAGTTCAGATTTGTTTTGCTTTGACATGTTAAGTTTGAGTGCCTGCAGGATACACAGAAGACACCACATGGGTTAATTAATTAGATGAGGGCAATCCTATCACCATACATATGTATAACAAATCACTGTGATGTACACTTTAAATATCTTATGATTTTATATAGCAAGTATGCCTCAATAAAGCTGGTATTTTTTTTTTTTTTCAGTAAACCCTATATCCAACGTGGGGCTTAAACTTACAACCCTGAGATCGAGTCAGATGCTCTATCAACTAAGCCAGCTAGACATCCCAAAGCTGACATTTTTTTTTTTTTAAATCGAGTGAACCATTTAAAAAAGCAGAAGACCTCACAAAGTAGAGAGATTTATGAATCTGGAACATCAGAGACTAGGTCTCAGGATTTTTCAGCAGAAGCCATTAACTTTGCCCCCAGATCCCTTCTCTCATTCTTCCTCAAAGTTATCAAAAGTCACAATCCTTACAGAATACAAAGCCACTCATCTCCCAGCCTCCCTTGAAGCTACATGTGGTCAGGTGACTGCCTCCTCACCAATATAACTTCAGCAGAAATTTCACATACAACTTCTTTATCACATACTTAAAAGGAAATTGTTGGGGTGCCTGGGTGGCTCAGTCGGTTAAGCATCCAACATCAACTCAGGTCATGATCTTGCAGTTTGTGGTTTCAAGCCCCATGTCGGGCTCTGTACTGACAGCTCAGAGCCTGGGGCCTGCTTCGGATTCCGTGTCTCCCCTTCTCTCTGCCCCTCCCCTGCTCATGCTCTGTCTCTCTCTGTTTCTCAATAATAAGTAAATGTTAAAAATAAATAAATAATAAATAAATAAATGGAAATTGTTACCTTCAATTCCTGGATGTTAGAACACAGACATGACGCTGTGGAGCTACTTTGAATTGTGCAGATAAAGACTACACGTGAAGGAATCATAGAGCAACAAGAGAGAAGAAAAGCACATTCCTGGGTAACCTCACAGAGCAGAATCGCCTAGCTACCTTTTTGTTACAGCAGCTCAGTCTCACTGACTAATGCAGGAGTCGTCTATTGAAACGATGAATGTAATTAGCCAGGAAAACAAGGAAAGAAAACTTAGAGGAGCACAATAATAAACAACAAGCTCTAAAAAGTGAGGAAAGGCCCATTGATGAGACCAAAAAGAACTAGCCATGGAGGTGTGAAGAGATCAGAGAGAGGAGGATGCTTTAGACAACAAGGCTGCTTTAGAGGGAAACAGGAAAGGGGAAAAACAGAAAGGAGATTTAAAAGACTAATGAAGTTGCTGACTTTTGCCAAAACGAAGTCAGTGGAGTCATAGGGTTGGATGGCCCACTAGAGGTTATTAGGAAGAAAGGAAGCAGATACAGTTGAGGAAGACTACTGTTTCAAGAAGGGAAGGAGATGGAAAAAAAGTATTTTGCAGGTCAGGATTACAATTTCTTACATACACTTAACAAACTTTTTTTTTTTTTTTTTTTTACTATTTCTTAACGTTTGTTTATTTTTGAGAGAGAGAAAGAGAGCACACGCAAGCAGGGGAGGGGCAGAGAGGGGGGGACAGAGGATCTGAAGCAGGCTATGCACTGACAGCAGACAGCCTGATGTAGGGCTCAAACCGCAAGACCATGACCTTAACCAAAGTCAGACACTTTGGTTTTAATGGACTGAGCCACCCGGGTGCCCCTACACCTAACAAAACTCTTAAATGTGAATCAATGTAAAGTCACAATGACACAAAGGAATTAGAAACCAAATAAGAAGGCTTCTTTGCCATCCTTGATCTGGCTGGACACCCCGATCAGCTCCAACACCAGAAGTCAGATGTAAGGAAGGAGATCAGAGCAAGTGTTCATCTTAACCTCAGAACCTCTAATGTTAAGACAACATTTCAAGAAAATTCCCAAGATCTAAACATAAGTGTTGGGAATCCCACATTTCTTATAAACTCTTTTCAGTAAATTGATGGATGTTGACAGGTATTTCCAGACTGACACTGGTGGTGCCTCATTACATGCCGGCAGTATCAGATCCACAAAGGCAAATAAGAAAGGAAGTGAGTGGCAGTTAATTTCCCAGAAGACTTGCTATTTCCATCCATCACATCCCTGCAGTTAGAACACTTCCATCCAACTTTCCCTTTCCCCAGAGAGGGCTCCAGGTGCCTGCCCTTCTTTAATTGGTTTCTATTCTCACACCTTCCTTTTGAGTCATCATTTTCTGGGATAATTGGTATCTGAATTCTCACTAGAGTCCATTTCCTTCTACTGAAAAGGAACTTAAATTGCAACTTAAGGAAGAAATATAGTCTATGTTTAGCAGACTTTTTCCCCTCTGTTCACAACCAGCCCTATTTGCTGCATTCTGTAATATTTTACACAGAGAAAATTGTGGCAAAAAAACACCTTAAGTAAATAATGGTCACCAATATTTGAGCCCCACCTTGAGATAATTGATTATGAAGACCGATTACAATTTACTTACTCTAACAATTAGGCAATAGATGCTTCATTATTCCATACTAGTTTCTTTTCCCTGCTAGTGGAATTTTATACCCATATTAATTGCTAGAGATTTGGAAAAAAAAATGTTTGACAGTGTTTTGCAATTTCAGTAGCATAACTGGATTTCATGAACCACTGTTTATCCCTTTCTACAGTGGTAGTCCTTAGTTGGTTATACTGTGATGTGGTGGGGATGCTATCAGTAAACCAAGGGTAATATAAGGAATTCTCTCTAAAATGCATTGCTGTATCTAGTGTAAAGATGAGTTGAATACATCATTCTTCGTATTACACAGTAAACTTCTTCTGATATCCCATGGGAAGAATTTCTCTCTGATCCTAGTTCCAGAAATAGTTACGTTTCATGTGAGCAACTGACATTAAAATTTTCTAGATACTGGGGCACCTGGGTGGCTATCAGTTAAGTGTCCAACTTTGGCTCAGGTCATGATCTCTCAGTTTGTGGGTTCAAGCCCCATGTCGATCTCTATACTGACAGCTCAGAGCCTGGGGCCTGCTTCGGATTCTGTCTCCCTCTCTCTGCCCCTCCCCCACCCACACTCTGTCTCTGCCTCTGTCTCTTTCTGCCTCTCTCTGTCTCAAAAATAAATAAAAATCAATAAACATTAAAAAAAATTCTATGGGGCACCTGCGTGGCTCAGTCAGTTAAGCATCTGATTTCAGTTACGGTCATGATCTCGCAGTTCATGGATTCAAGCCCCAAGTCCAGCTCTGGGCTCACAGCTTCCAAGCCTGGAGCCTGCTTTGGATTCTGTGTCTCTCTCTCTACCTCTCTTTCAAAAATAAACAAACATTTATTTCTTAAAGTTAAAATTAAAAAAATATTCTAGATACTGAAAATCAAATAACCAACTGCTTCCTTCATAGGCTCTTAATAAGCTGAGTACCAAATTAATGTCCTCCAGCCACAAATGCATAAGATTTTATGGTACATGTGTTTCAGAACTAGGACCACTCCTAAATCGATTTTACTTTCTAACCCTTATCCTTCCTTTGTACAAGTTATCTTACCTATTCGTAATTTAGCTTTTTCTTTATTTTATATATATCTTTGTGAAACTCCCTAAATTTTTAGGGTAGGATATACATGGGTAGATCACCTGATGGGTGAGTGAAGTACACACCTGATATTTCCATCATAAGTTAATGCATTCATTCATTCACTGAGTCATCCATTTGACAAGCACTGATCCAGCTCCTCCTATGGGGAAAGCACTGAACCAGGCACCATGAAGCATATAGTGGTGGCTCCTACCCTTAAGAACTTTACTCTGGGCGGGGGCGCCTGGGTGGCTTAGTCGGTTAAGCGTCCGACTTTCGCTCAGGTCATGATCTCGCGGTTCGTGGGTTCGAGCCCCGCGTCGGGCTCTGCGCTGACTGCCAGCTCAGAGCCTGGAGCTTGTTTCAGTCTGTGACTCCCTCTCTCTCTGACCCTCCCCTGCTCACACTGTCTCTCTCTCTCTCCTAGAAAAAAATAAAACATTAAAAAAAAAAAATTAAAAAAAAAAAAAAAGAACTTTACTCTGGGCATATAAGCCATAACATGCATGTAACTAACAATGTGTGAGAAAATATAATCAATGTCACAAGAAAATGATAAAGAAAGTGTAATGAAAGTCTTATCTTTCAGGGCAGGTGGGTTGCTCAGTCAGTAGAGCATGTGACTTTTGATATTAGGATCATGAGTTCAAGCCCTATGTTGGATGTGTGGCTTACTTTAAAAAAAAAAAAAACAACTCTTGGGGTGCCTGGGTGGCTCAGTCTGTTAAGCATCCAACGTTGGGTCAGGTCATGATCTCAGGGTTCATGAGTTCAAACCCTGCATTAGGCTCTCTGTTGTCAGCACAGAGCCTGCTTGGGGTCCTCTGTCCCTCTCTCTCTCTGCTCCTCCCCTACTCGCAAATGCTCTCTGCCAAAAATAAATAAACATTAAAAAAAAAAAACTTTTATCTTGCTAAGATTGAACTGCCAACCTACGCTAAGGGCTATCTCACCACAAACCCAGAAGAGGAAGCTGATGGTCCCTTCACATCATTTTGAGGAGCTCTGTGGTGAACCAGCATTAGTTATCAGGTACCACTGTGAACCACTGTAGAGGAAGTATCTTCCAAAATAAAAAAAATAGATAACTCCATTTTTTAAAGAAGTTAATGTGTGCCAGATTCTGAGATAGCCAAATAGTACATTTTTCTATACACCTTGAAAAACTCTGACATTATCTTACTTTTCAAAACAATTTTGTGTTATCATAGTCACAAAATTTTTGCTTGCATGTAATATGATTCAAATTTTATTTATAGAAATACAAAGTTATTCTTACCTCAATTCAAATTATGAAAGTTGTTACTTTAAAGTCTCAAGAATCCGGGTAGATTCTGAGCCTGGGTGGCTCAAGGCATCTGACTTCAGCTCAGGTCATGATCTCATGGTTCATGAGTTTTGGCCCCACATTGAGCTCCACGCTGACAGTGCAGAGCCTGCTTGGGATTCTCTCTTTCCCTCTCTCTCTCTCTCTCTCTCTCTCTCTCTCTCTGTCCCCTCTCTTGTGTTCTCTCTCTCTCCAAATAAATAAGCTTAAAAAAATAAAGTCTAAAGAAACTAAGTTCAAGATGGGTAGCAGAGAAAGAAGATTAAATAGGAAATATGCCATTTAGGAGATATTTAGAGCCAGTTTAAATATACCCTTTTTATATTACTTATTTTTTCAGGGCAATATAGCTATTTTAGAATGAAAGCTGCATTTAGGACAACAGTTCCCAAACATAATACATTGGTTTCCTTCAGAAGATCATTAATAACATTCTTTTAAGAAAGAAAGAAAGAAAGAAAGAAAGAAAGAAAGAAAGAAAGAAAGAGAAATAAAAGATTTTATTGTAAAATACATTTGGCATCACAGACAATAGCAAGAATTCTTATCACCTTTCTCACAAGCTAATGCATACTAAAGATGAAAGTAGGTGGGATGGAGCATGTAATGTTTTTTAATCTTATTTGATTCAAAACATTTTCTGGTGTAGAGTATCTCTTAGCATCTCATGGACCACTAGAGCTTCTGTTTATAAAATTTTGCTCTAGGACCCTCTGCCAGGTGTTCTCAGATAAAGCAAATGTAAGACCATAATGGAGCTTCTGGCATTTGAATAAAAACAGAAAGAAGAGTTGAAGGAGAAGCACTAATTCAATATAAATTTCTCCCACACAAAATCCCTTAGCAAATCAGAGTTGTACATCTCTATGGTAGGCTTAATGCTGCCCCCTCCCCAAAGATGTGGACATCCTAATCCCTAGAATCTGTGAATGTTACCACATATGGCAAAAGGGACTTTCCTGGTGTGAGTAAACTAAGGGTTTTGAGATAGAAAGACCATCCAAGTAGGATTCTTATGAGAGGAGGCAATGTGGTAACAGAACCAGAGGTTGTCAGAGTGATGTTCTTTGGTACAGAGGATGTGGTCAGGAAACAGGAAATGCAGGTAACTTCTAGAATCTGGAAAAGGCAAAAAAAAACAAATTCTCCCAGAGTCTTCAGAGGAACTATGGCCTGCCAACACTTTCAGTCCAATGAAACACACATGGGGACCTCTCATCTCCAGACTATAAAGTAATATTTTTGTGTTGGCCACTAAATTTGTGGAAATTTGTTACAGTTGCAACAGGAAACTGATATAATGTCTAAGTAGTTAAAAGTAAAAAAAAAATTACGCTAAGGAATCATAACTCTGGTCAACATAAGTTGAAATACTGTTTTAGTCAGTGGAAATGCTATCTCAAAAGAAGCACTAGATATCTGTTGACAATGAAAATAATTTGGGGTGAGGGTCATTCATCTTTGACTTCAAACATGTCTTCTTCTATTGAAATTTTTGGTAAGAAACACATACTATTACTAATGGAAGATCATTGGTTTAGACTGATGAAAACCATTGGGGTTTAAATATTCAGTGGAGTCTATAGTGGTTCCTGACTTATGAGAGGTTTATGCATCTTTTCATTGCCAGAAATAACCATGCCCTTTGGTAAATCTAGCAGTGCTAACACAGGTAGGTAAGCGTAGTGACAGAGTGAAAGAATAAGTGTTTATGCAATAAACCTATACCTGAGAATGATTTTGTCAGTAAGATACTGTTTTGTGTGTACAACTTTTCCAACAGGAAAAAGGTTAAGTTGCCAGGCCACTGGAGCAAAATTTCTAATGGCAGCCCATTTGCTCCTTATATCATAGGAAAAAATAAAAATAAACAGAGCAATATCATAGCTCACTGACTTCTTACTGATTCAAGACATCTTTAGATCAGTTTGCAAACCCGTTCTCTGTCATCTGGTACAAAATTTAAAAAGTTAAATCACTCCTGCAAAAGAATTTGGGTTAAATAACTCTTTATGGCAGAAGCTCAGATGCAGTTAAAATGTATTTTTCCTTGTTACCATCTTTTAAATATGTTAATAGCTATCCACATTACTGAATGCACATATAAAAGCCTTTAGATACCCAATCTGATATTAAAATCAAATTTAAAAAACTCGGAAGTTGTTCACCTTTTTAAATAGGCACTGCAAAATTTTCTTTTTTTATATCAGACAGTTGTTTAAAGGCTAAGATGTGATGGGTTTGTCTCTAAAAATAGTGCATCCAGTCTTCTCTTCAGGCAGTGAAATGAAGGATCAGATCTTCTGTCAAGGAGATTTTCATATACATCTGGATTATAAGGTAACAACAAAAAGAAGGTTGTAATGTCTTCTCTAAGACAGAAGAAACCAGCCTGGAAGGCATTTAAGAGAGCAACTGTCAGGGCTCCCACACGTGTTCTTTGCGTGGCCCATGGGGGAGGATGGGTATCATTTGGTGACAAGCTGAAAGAAGTCAGTGTTCAAGGAAAACAGTATACTTCTGCTTTTCCCTTTTCCAGTGATGGTGCTTCTGAGAGGCACTGGAATGCAGTGGTGATGAACTTCTATTCTGTTCCACACTTACCTGTGTTGAAATCCTGGCTCTGCTAAATGACTGTTGCATAACCTCTCTGTTTCTTTATTTGTAAAATGAAGACAGTAGTACTGGTACCTACCTCTTAAGATTGTTGTTAGCGTTGAATAATTAACATATATAAAGTGCACGGAACAGAAGGAAGGCATAGCAAGACACTACATATGTGCTGACTCTTACAGTTTTATCTCTGCATTTTTCTCTCCTTAAATGCATCCTCACAAACATCAGCTGTTGGCTCTATTTTCCTGCTTGAACACCATAGGAACAAAATTGTGAACTATCTGGGGATCCAAATCCTTGGCCCCTATCCTCCCAACCTCACCGAGAATCTTGCCCCTGAATCGAGGACCATGACTTTCTGAAAGACAGAATTCACACCATTTCCAGAAGCCTTTCTACTAGCCCTCCAGTCTGCCTTCTGCAGGAGAAGCTCCTTCAAGCCAGGTGAGGTGTTTCCCTTGTGGGGAGCCTTGCAGAAATCTTAACACTGAGTGGAAAGCTCTCTGTAAAAGTCTCAGTGCATCACATGCTAGCAGCTACTCTCCCCATGAACCACTTGACTCCTACATGCTCTGGGCCAAGGCCTAAGAATCATTTGATGAAAATGCAGATTCCTAAGCCTTTCCTGAGATTCTTAACTTAATAGCTGAAGTAGGGCCCCAGGGGAGACCACAGACCACATTCTGCAAACCCTGTTTGTGCCAGGGAGAGATGCTTGACCCAGTGCCAGCTGTTACACCGGGACCACGTCTTACTCAGCTCTGTACCTGCAGCACAAGGCACCAGACCTAGCACATAATAGCTGATTAATAAAAACTTGTCCTTCATAGATTGAGAACAACCGTCCATTGTCCAACACACAGAGGAATGCAAACCTAGCAGAGAAAGATCAGAAATAGGCATTTTTTAGGAGGATTTTCCCCTGAAGCAGTTCCAGGCACAGAGAATGAGCAAGACAAAATTTCAATATTACCTATAATGTTTTAAAAGTCATCCTTCAATCAATCAATCAAACAAACAAACGAACAAATAAATAAATAAAACTCTACACCCAAGATGAAGAGCACACATGGACCATTATTGAAGCTGGTCATTGAGGGGCACCAGGTGGTTCAGTTGGTTGAGCATCTGACTCCTGATTTCAGGTCAGGTCATGATCACAATGTCGTAGGATCGTAAGATCAAGCCCCATGTCAGGCTCTGTGCTGAGCATGGAGCCTGTTTAAAATTCTCTCTCCCTCTATTCCTCTCCTGACTAGCACTTTTTTTTCCTCTCTCTCTCTCTCTCTCAAAAAAAAAAAAAAAAAAAAGCTGGTCACTGAAATCTGAACTAACTTATCCTATATTAATCAAAAGATAATGAAAAAATAACCAGCCTCTCTGTTTCTATTCTTTTTCCTCTGCTTTATACTGTAACGTTTTACTTAAAGAGTAGTGCCACTCTGTGAGAGTTTGTGATGCACCGAATCTTAATTAATACACCAAATAGCATTCATCTTAACCAAACCACACTTTTTAACACTTAAGAAGTCATTCAAATTTGTCAAAATATGAAGTATCATCACTCTTTAAAGACTCACCCCATGTTCATCAGATCCTTTTATCAAAATGGATAGAAAGAGTATCATTAGAATGATGAAAAGTAGGGACGACTGGGTGGCTCAGTCGGTTAAGCATCCGACTTCTGCTCAGGTCATGATCTCACAGTTTGTGGCTTCAAGCCCCGCATTGGGCTCTGTGCTGACAGCTAACTCAGAGCCTGGAGCCTGTTTCAGATTCTATACCTCCCTCTCTCTCTGACCCTCCCCTGCTCATGCTGTCCCTCTCTCTCTCTCTCTCTCTCTCTCTCTCAGAAACAAATAAAACATAAAAAAAGAATGATGAAAAGTATCTCTTGTTTTCTGGGCTGTTACTAAGATATGTGTGTGCTCCTTCAGCAGATTTCATTGAAAAACAGCCTGGTCTGAGCATCAGGGAGCCAATTGTTCTTTCCTGTATGCAGTGCTGGCTCTATGTTATCATCTTCAACACATCCTTTCAAAGCACTTAACCTTTTTGCATTCTGTGTATCTAAAAACTTAGGGTCAGGGAACCAAAGTACAATGCTTGCCAGGCTTTACATAAAAATACAGGAAAAAGAAATCAGATAATGCCAAGAAAGCCCAGCTTTATCCAACCATATAGATAAGGAGTGGGGCAAAATGTCAACTTCCTTCATCACAGATGATGCTTCTAAGAATTGAAAGGTTATGGAATGAAGGCAGAAAGTAACAAGAAGGGATGCTAGAAGCCTGAAGTCCAGTGAGTAAAGAGGAAAGACTGGCCATGATTGGATAGAGGAAAGTGAAGGAATAAAGTTACAAAGATGAAGAATGTATGGAAAAGAGAAATACCAAGAGAGCAAGAGAAATTGTAATTCTCATGAGTTGCTAGGAAAAAATAAGTCAGCATATCAACTTTCAAGGCAAATGTCATTTATTCTAAAGTTTGATAGGAAGCTTAATTTGTCATGATTCTATTTAGTTTTGGGTCCCAAACAACTTAGACAGAGCACAGGGAATAATGCAGGTTATAACAGGCTGACTTTTTAATCCAAGAAATGAACTGGAAGCTATGAATTAGCAGCATAGGCAAGACACAGAAGGGGGACACTATTTCTACAGCTCAGGGTTAAAATTCAGTCTGGTTTGCATTCTACCTGATCCTTTTTGGACTGAGACATCCTGAAAGTTAGCATTTCTCGGTGTGCAAGAAGGCTTCCTGGGATAGGGAGCTGTGACTCCATCAGTTCCGGGTGGGTTTGCAGAAAGGCTAATAGCAGAGTTACAGGATGAAAACAGCAAAAAGCTCAGGGCAGCTGACATCGTTTTTTTCCCCTTAAATTCCTGAAAATGGTCAAGAAAAATAATAATCTTTATTACTGCTCAGATTGGAGGAAAAGTGAAGAAAGAGAAAAGAGTAGCACTATTTATTGAGCATCTATTTGTCAGACCCTGTACAATGGACTTTGCATGTGCTCTTTCATTTAATCATCAAATATTAACAAAAGTTCATCTTATTCAACACTCAATGTATGACAGGCACTGTACCAAGCATTTTGATAGATTATTTTATTTAATCCTTAAAACAACTAAGAAATCAGACATGATTATTATTATTCTCAGCATATGAGGCTTAGAAAGGATAAATAACTTGCCCAAGGTCCTGTTTTTAATAAATGATTCACTGTTAAAATACAGATCTGTCTGACTCCAACTGTCTTATACATACTAAACTAACATGCAGAAAGTAAAAATCCAATAATTTTTCAATTAAAATATAATTCTCTTAAAATTCCATAGTTTACTATAAGTACTTAAGTATATGAGGGAATGTACGGTAAGAAAAAATATTTAAATCAAGAAATAGCAACAGAAACATTCCAAAGGATGCCTGGCTAGCTCAGTCAGTACAGAATGTGACTCTTGATCTCAGGGTTGTGAGTTCAAGCCCCACACTGGAGGTAGAGTTTACTTTTAAAAAAAATAGGAGACCTGTTCAATTATGGTACAATAAAATGCTATATGGTATTTAGAAAAATAAGCCAACTATATTTAGGTTAATCAAAAAGATGAGGGAAAAGCCTTTATTGAACAATCCCAGGTAATAAATGCAAAATGAATGGAAGAATTAGAAAATCATTTTGCAACCCTAATGAAATAATGGACTACAGCAAAATTTATCACTGGATGCCAAAAACATTAGGTAAAACATTAATGGGAAACTTTATACAGGGAGATTAGGCCAATACCACTCAAATCCTCTCCTCAATCTTAAAATCACTCAAAGTGAAACATGAGATATATGAGCCTTCCAAGGTGACCAAACAAGAACATAGAAACCACTTAGGAAGAATTCTTGCCCAAAATATTCAGCGTGAACTTAACTAAGCCTCAAACACAAAGAATAGAAGAACAAGTGGGATATCGCCTGGAGGGAACAGTCAAATCCAAGAGTATGGTGTTCTACAGGATAAAAAAAAAAACAAACTAATTTTGGGGGCAACTGAGTGATTCAGTCAGTTAAGATCTGACTTCGGCTCAGGTCATGATATCACAGTTGGTGAGTTCAAGCCAGGCATAGGGCTCTGTGCTGACAGCTAGCTCAGAGCCTGGAGCCTGCTTCAGATTCTGTCTCCTTCTCTCTCTGACCCTCCCCTGCTCATGCTCTCTTTCTCTCTCTCAAAAATAAATACATATTTTTTAAAAGACTAACTTTTAAAATAAATAAATGACATTTCTTTTTTTTTTTTTTTTTTTTTACAAATAGTTTATTGTCAAATTAGTTTCTACATAACACTCAGTGCTCATCCCCAAAGTGCCCTCCAAAATGACATTTCTTTAAGGAAAAGAAGTATGAAAAATTTCAAAGAGTTTTAATGGATGTCATATGTGGACCCAATTTGGCTCCTAATTCGAACAAAAGTATGAAAAGATTCTTTTGGGAAAGTCGGGGAAAGAGGAAAATAGATTATATTTTGAATTATATTTAGAATTATTGTTGGGGTGCCTGGGTGTCTCAATCAGTTAAGTGTCCAACTTCGGCTCAGGTCATGATCCTACGATTTGTGGGTTCAAGCCCCGCATCAGGATCTGTGCTGACAGCTAGCTCAGAGCCTGGAGCCTGTTTCAGATTCTGTATCTCCCTCTCTCTCTCTGAGCCTCTCCTGCTCACACTGTCTCTCTCTCAGAAATAAATAAAAACATTAAAATTTTTTTAAAAAAGAAAGCTCAAACATGACTAAAAAAAGAATTATTGTTCATTTTCTGAGATGTGACAATGGTATTATAGTGATTTTTTTTTTAACTCCTTACGTTCTTTCTTAGAAATACATACAGAGGGGAAAAATACATACATAGAAAGGTATTTATGGGTAAATTACATGATATGTAGGATTTATTTTAAAATACTCCAGAGAAGGGGTGCTTGCCTGGCTCAGTTGGTTAAGCATCTGACTTCGGCTCAAGACATGAGGTTTCATGGTTCATGAATTCAAGCCTCACACAGGGTTCTGCATTGACTGCACGGAGCCTGCTTTGGATCCTATCTCCCTCTCTCTCTGCCCCTCCCCTGCTCATTCTCTTTCTCTCTCTCTCTCCCTTTCTCTCTCAGAAATAAACATTTAACAAAATACTCCAGGGACACCTGGGTAGTTCAGTCAGTTGAGCATCCAACTTCAGCTCAGGTCATGATCTCACTGCTTGTGAGTTTGAGCCCCTGGTCGGGCTCTGTGCTAACAGCTCAGAGCCTGGAACCTGCTTTGGATTCTGTGTCTCCTCTCTCTCTGCCTCTCCTTCACTCACTCTCTGTCTCTCTCTCTCTCTCCAAAATAAATAAATGTAAATAATAATAATAATAAAATAAATACTCCAGAGAAAAAGAGGGAACTGTAGATGAAACTAGATTAGCAAATGTATTCATTTTTATGGAATTATTCCAACATACACAATAGCAAAGAAATAATGAATTTCATTCATCAAGCTTCAACATTTTGCCAATCTTAGTTCAAGCTGCATCTTCCACACATACTTTTTCTTCTGGCATATTGTAAAGTAAATCTCAAATATCAGACAACATATCATTTCACTCATAAATGTATCAGCATGCATATAACTGATAAGGACATTTTTTTTCAGTATAACCACTAGACCACTATCACACCTAACAAAGTTAATGATAAATCCCTCAATATTGTCTAAGATACAGTAAGAATGTCAAAAATATTTCTATGTCTGTTGAAGTGGGTAATAAATACCTTGGTGTTCATTTGACAATCCAATTCTATATATGTTTTAAATTTTTCATAATAAAACATGTTTTAAGAATAAGGTAACTTTGTATGTTACCTTATATGGAACAATGCCAAAGACATTTTACATGAAAAAATACAGCAGAATAGTGCATGTAGTATGCCACTATTTGTGCTTAACAAGATGCATATACATATATGTATATACAGTCAAGGAAAATAACCAGAAGATACACATGGAACTAAAAATAGCAGTTATCTCTGAGGAGGGAAAATGGAGCACCAGGGAAGAAGATAACTTACTTATTTTTTTTTTTTATCTTTTGAATTTGGAAGGTATATTATATATTCAAAAACATAAATCAGGGGAGCCTGGGTGGCTCAGTTAGTTAAGCATCCAACATCAGCTCAGGTCATGATCTTGCAGTTTGTGAGTTAGAGCCCCGCATCAGGCTCTGCGCTGACAGCTCAGAGCATGGAGCCTGCTTCGGATTCTGTGTCTCTCTGTCACATTGCTCTTCCCCTGCTCATGCTCTGTCTCTATCTCTCAAAAATAAATAAAAACATTAAGAATTTTTTTAAAACATAAATCATTCACAAATTAAAAGAAAAAACAGAATGCATAGCCACTTGGGTACACCATGCATCACCAAAACTAATCATTAACTGTAATCATCAGTCACAGCTTACACTAATCTAATTCTGGTATCTGGAAAATTGCCCTGATATCACTAAAATCAGAAATCTTGAGCCATCTATCCAATCCAATATTCTAGCATTCTGGGTTTTAGAGCTACTGTGGTCTAAAAGATTGCCACTTCAAAATAAATATTTAAAAAAAATTTTCAAGTGGGGCACCTGAGTGACTCAGTAGGTTAAGCGTCCAACTTTGGCTCAGGTCATGATCTCATGGTTTGTGAGTTCGAGCCCCATGTCAGCCTCTGCGCTGACAGCCTGGGACCTGTTTCCGATTCTGTGTCTCCCTCTCTTTGCTCCTCCCTCGCTCATGATCTGTCTCTCTGTCTAAAAAATAAACATTAAAAATTTTTTTTAAAAAAGACTGCCGCTTCAGTTTACTCTCATCTCCTCTTACCTACAACTTCATGTTTGGCTTCTTCTAGTTCAAAACTTTTTTTAAAAGGAAAAGAAGTATTAAAATTTAAAAGAGTCTTAATCTATGTCATATGTGGACATTTATTCCTGTATTTCAATACGTCAGTACAGCAAAGGCTCTCTCTGTGAATTCTTCTGGTGGTTCAAAACGAAAGTAAGACCACCTTTTAAAACTGTCCCGTGTCCAAATGAGACTTGCCTTCCAATGTAGCTGCTACAGACCATTTTCTCTCCTACCTGGTCTAGCTAAGCACTGATTAACTAACATATACTGGCCTAGCTATCTTTAGGGGGATTTGTCTTTTTCTAAATTACAATTTAAGTAATTTAAACAGTTTAGTGCCTAAACACAAGTATATAGTTGTCTCTTTATAGCAACAATTTAGATTTCACTGAGGCAGCATATTGCGAATTTATAAAGCATCAATACATCTCTTTTTAAAATATTTCTCCTAAATGTCCTCTTTTCAGTCCCAAATGCAAACAAAGCAAAAATGCAAAACAAGTAGAAAAGCATGGAATGTTTATTCCCTGTGTGAGATTTCAGAGCAACAATTATTTTTAGTAACATCTGAGCTAAATGTTCTTACAGAATTTAGTTTATTCTGAAATTGAATACCATATGATATCAAAATGAGGCGTTTAAAATTCTTCAGTATTATTCTACAAGTAACTTTACAACTGGAAAGAATATGTTTTTATATATGTATATCCACAAAGTTTTAGTAAGCATAAATACGTACCATGTGAAGGAACAGTAGTCCTTTCTCACTCAGCAAAACAAAATAATCGTGTGACTGTAAAATGATGTAAAGTCTACTTTAAACCCAGCTTCATTCTTCATTAGGGATGGTTTAATAGTCCCTTTATTATAAAATTCAATGATATTAAGATATGAGAAAAAGTTACCAATTGCAGCGTTGATGTTCCAACGTCAAGATGAAAAAAGATCTAATCACATGAAACGTATGGAGCCTATTTTTTCTTTAGCACTTGAATATCACATTCAAGGGTATACTTTTACATGTCACAAACAAGAACCCCAACAACGGATATTCTGAGTAGCTAGCATGAAAGGATTTGTGAAATCGTTTGTGCTAAAAAAAAAAAAAAACATAAGCAGTTCAGTCCAGATTACTTACATTTTGTTTTCTAGTTTTAGTTCTGTGTTTCCACAATGTATTCTCTTAAAATGTCAAAGAAATCCTACTTTGAATATGGACCACAAAACCTACACCTTTAGAGAGGTGGGCCTCCTGATGGTGTCCTACATGAGTCACAGTGCCCAGCTCCGGGAAGACAAGGTAAAACAGCCCTCTGGAGCTTAAAGAAGCCTAAGGGAAGTGTGCAATTCACTACTCAAGTTAGGGAATGTGAGCTGATTTGAAAAAAAAAAAAAAAGGGAAAATGTAATAAATATAACATGCTTTTTCAGACTTCCAGTAATATCGTTCTGTGATATGCATTTTTAAATTTTTTACTTATTGTCAAGTTAGCTAACAGACAATACATACAGTATTCTCCTGGCTTCAGGAGTAGATTCTCATGATTCATCGCTGACGTACACCACCCAGTGCTCATCCCAACAAGTGCCCTCCTCAATCACCCATTTCCATAGACCCCCTCACGTCCCCATCAACCCTCAGTTTATTCTCAGTATTTAAATTCTCTTATGGTTTTTCTCCCTCTCTGTTTGAAACTATTTTTTCCGCTTCCCTTCCCCCATGGTCTTCTGTTAAGTTTCTCAAGTTCCACATATGAATGAAAACATATGGTATCTGTCTTTCTCTGACTGACTCATTTCATGTAAGTCATGGAGCATGATACCCTCCAGTTCCATCCACATTGTTGCAAATGGCAATATTTCATTCTTTCTCATTTCCAAGCAGTATTTCATTATATATATATGTATATATGGTAGCATATATATATACATATATATATATGGTATGTATATATACCACATATACAAATGGTAGTATATATATGTGGTATATATATATACCACATCTTCTTTATCCATTTGTCAGTTGATGGACATTTGGGCTCTTTCCATAATTTGGCTATTGTCGATAGCACTGCTATAAATATTGGGGTACATGTGCTCATATGAATCAGCACTCCTAGTAGTGCCATTGGTGGGTTGTAGGGTAATTCTATTTTTAATTTTTTGAGGAACCTCCATACTGCTTTCCAGAGTGGCTCCATCAGTTTGCATTCCCACCAATAGTGCAAGAGGGTTCCCCTTTCTCCACATCCTCACCAACATCTGTTGTTTCCTTGGGATATATTTTATTAGGGCATATCCTTACAGAGTCCATAATCAGTTCACTGCAAGTTAAATTGGCTATAAGGCTACCATAGTTTGGATAAAGTTGAAAGAACTATGTTTTTAGAATAAGGTCATATAAAACAAAATTTTACCAAATTATGCTATCTTCATTAGGAACTTGTTATGGGGACTGTCTTCTAAATCCTCACAGTAGAGGATAAAGGAATAGTATCCAAAATATATAAGGAACTCACCAAACTCCACACCCGAAGAACAAATAATCCAGTGAAGAAATGGGCAAAAGACATGAACAGACACTTCTCCAAAGAGGACATCCAGATGGCTAATAGACACATGAAATGATGCTCAGCGTCACTCATCATCAGGGAAATACAAATCAAAACCACACTGATTTATCACCTCACACCAGTCAGAGTGGCTAAAATTAACAAATCAGGAGACTATAAATGCTGGTGACGATGTGGAGAAACAGGCACCCTCCTACACTGTTGGTGGGAATGTAAACTGATGCAACCCCTCTGGAAAACAGTATGGAGGTTCCTCAAAACAATTAACAATAGAACTCCCCTATGACCCAGAAATAGCACTGCTAGGAATTTACCCAAGGGATATAGGAGTACTAATGCATAGGGACACATGTACCCCAATGTTCATAGCAGCACTCTCAACAATAGCCAAAACATGGAAAGAGCCTAAGTGTCCATCAACTGACAAATGGATCAAGAAGATATGGTTTATCTATACAATGGAATAGTCCACGGCAATGAGAAAGAATAAAATGTGGCCATATATAGCAATGTGGATGGAACTGGAGGGTGTTATGCTGAGCGAAATAAGTCAGGCAGAGAAGGACAGATGCCATATGTTTTCACTTATAAGTGAAATAGGAGAAACTTAACAGAGGGCCATGGGAGAGGAGAAGGGGAAAATAGTTGGGGAGAGGGAGGGAGGCAAGCCATGAGAGACTCTTGAATGCTGAGAACAAACTGAGGGCTGATGGGGGTAGGGGAGAGGGGAAGGGGGGTGATGGGCATGGAGGGGGGCACTTGTTGGGATGAGCACTGGGTGTTATATGGAAACCAACTTGACAATAAACTATAAAAGATAAATAAATAAATCCTCACAGTAGAACTAACAAGCAGGTAACTATTACTCCTAAGCATTTCCCATATCTTTTAATCATATCACATCACAATTTATTAACATAATAAATATTATCCAAAATAAAGGCATTCTCTCTTCAGCTATATGTCAACACACCCCTCCCCTTATCTGTGTTATATATGTATATATATATACATATATATATATGTATACATACATATATATCTATATAAACAAATAGTCTTTATCACAACCTTCATGTTTGTGCACACAACTCTAGAAAAATCTATACCTAAAATAATAGCATCAGTCAAAAGAGACAGAGCTTTAGACTTAGAAAGACCTGGTTGGACTTTGAGCTGACAAATCAAGTGCTTTAGTACAAGTTCACCTTACCATCTGTGAAATGTCCATAAATAAGTGAAAGGTTAGTAAAGGGTCTGGCAAACGGGAAGTGGTCAGCATATGGTGGCTGCTAATGTCATTGTTATTATTATTACTTATGATACTTCCTCAAAAACCACTTTAATCTGGCACAAAAGGTACAAATCAAATTAAGATTGAGATTAAGGAATAAAGATATAACAATGTCAACAAAACTCAATACTGGGTCTTGAATGAGTGAATCTTCTTTTTGACTGATGGCAGCAGATAATCTTTTCCTAAATCATTATACACAGAACTCTTTTTCTACCAAATCTCCTCAAAAGCTGTGTTGTAGTGCTCTTTGCAAGTACAGTGTTGTGCAATACATCTTCATGACTTCTTTTCCACGCTCAAGACAAAGGACAAAAAATATGCTGAAGACCTACATCAAACCCAAAGACCCAAAGGATAATAAATAAACACAGTTTTCATGAGGAAGCCCTCTATCTAAACAGTTTAGACAGTTGGGTGTAAATTAAGTTTAAGAGATTGTTCTAAAAAATCAGCATTAATCAAAACAGACTGCAGTGTAGGAGCTTAAATTCACGATCAAAGAAATCAATCTATAACTTCCATTGACCCCAAACAGTAATCTCAGATTTCACATTGAAGCTGGCAAAGTTACTAGCACAGTAAACAGTAGCATCTGGCTCTCATGTGGGATGGTGTATACAATGGGCTGATCTATAACTTTAGTCTCCTTTAGACATTTAGATGGATGGGCTAAGAGCCCAGTGTGTTATAATAACCCTGAAAAGCTTTTGGCTCTGGCCGTGAACACATTAGCATTAACTTAAATCTGTTGCTTTGTTTACAACAGGAGATATTCGCTTGTGCTTTCTGGCTAAATGGAACCAGTTAAAGGCATCCAAGACCTTAAAGAGTGAAATTTACAACACGGTGAACAGCTATTCACTCCTCTGGCCATCGTTGTTGCATTTCCTCTTAGTTACATATTTTTTTAAATAAGTGATATCTTTTACTTAAGTCTTTGTCTCTCATTATTAGAAATATTAACAATTTCTCTTTTCTGTTTTCGTTTTTCCCCACCATAACCTGAAACTTAAGACATCAGCTAGAGGGTTCCTTGAAGATGTCACCATTTAGAAATGTCACACATGCAGCCATTTGTTTCTGAGCTAGAGAGTGCAGGCTCTTTGGAACAGTGTTCCAATTATTCTTGTTGAAACCACTCAAAGCCACCAGAACTAATTTCTTCCAATATATCACTATAGTATAATGTCTAGAATGAAAAGATGCCCTCACTAGACCAGTGGAAACTGATTATTACATATTAAGGATATAATCAGAGATCCTCTGTATTGTAGGCAAGGTTTCTTAAAAATGTAATTAAACAACACCCAATCTAATTATGTGTTTACTGCTTTTACAAATAGCATTAACATAGATGAATTATATGTGACATTTATTCTTATTTATTTTGATTTCAAACAAATATGTGAATCTCACCCTGACCAAAATTAGACTGAATAATTAACAGATGGATATTCTAATTCCATTATAGGAAAGCATAACATTGTGTTACCTTTTAAATCTCAATACACTCATAAGCAGGCATTGTAATGCCCTATATAGTCTATCATTCAATCAAAAAGTATTTTTTTAGAGCAGCAATCTAAAGAGAGTAAGTTAAGCTGAAAATTTATTTTAAACATCTCTTAAATGCTTATTTTTAAGTTTAGTTATTCATTTTGAAAGAGAGAAAGAGAGAGCTGGGGAAAGGCAAAGAGAGAGAGGAAGAGACAGAATCCCAAGCAGATTTGTATTGTCAGCCTGGAACCAGATGTGGGGCTCAATCCCACAAACCATGAGATCATGACCTGGGCTGAAATCAGGAGTCAGATGCTTAACTGACTGAGCCACCCACGTGCCCCTAAACATCCTTAAATGGTTTTAAATATGTCACCATGAATAGGGCCTGTGTAAAGAAAGAATATTAATATGACTCAGACAACTACCCAGGATGCCTGGCTGGCTAAGCAGGTGGAGCATGTCACTCTTAATCTCAGGGTTATAAGTTCAAGCCCCAGGTTGGATGTAGAGATTACTTAAAAATAAAATCCTACAAAAGAAAAAGCTTCTCGATGTTATTGTGGTATTTGTTTGCCAAATTGAATAATGATTACTTTACTAATTAGGGTGGTCCACAGTCCCAGTAAGGCAAGATTGGAAAACTAATAATCAGGTATTTGAGATCTCATCACATGATATCACAAAGAACATGCTATTCCTCTAATAAAATTTCATTTTCTTTTAAAGGACATTCCAATATATTCTAAGATATTCGTAGGAAAGAAACATGAAATTGTAGTGATTTTACTAGTAGTACCACAGCTAAATTCAATGAAAAATAACCTAAAATTGGAAAAGAAAATAATTTTGTGGAAAAATACTTTCTCCTTAAGTTATGTAGTGGCAAAAGGTACACTGAGTCAGGAGGCTCAGTCCTGATTCTGGTCCTGATTCTGTCACTCATCACATGTATGACTCGGGCCAGTTTCCCCTCTGTAAAATAAGTGGATGGACTGTCAGTCCTTAAGGTCTGTTCTATCTAGTTCTAAGTCCGTAATTGCATATACCTTCCCTGAAAAGTAGAAATCTGGGGTGTAGATGGCCCCTGTGCATTAATCATAGCCTGTCAAAAATGACACTCCAGACAAGGAAACAGAGACATTAAGCAGAGCTTTTGTGAGTGGGAAGGGGAAATGAGTCCTTTTCTTCCATTTCTCTTCATAACAGTATATTAATTTTTGAAGAAAAGAAATTCTAAAACACCCATAAACTGGCATCTCCACCCTGAGAAGCAGGTGGTGTGTCCTTGCAGAGATGAGGGCTCCTCGATTTAACAACCAGAGAATCAATGTGCCAAAGCATGGGCATCAGTTCATCAGGCTTCCCTATACAGAGATACAGTATTTGGCATGAAGCCAAAAAAGGGGGTGTGGTCTAGGGCTGGGTCAGTAAAAGTACCTCTGAAAACATTTCTCACAGGATGCACACCTACTCTCCCCCAGCAAGTACCAGCTGCATATCCAATGCCCTTGTCCCCTCTTCTGAAATGGCTAATGAAATTACAAGCAGTAATAAGGACCCTTTTCAGCTTCAATCTAGCTTCACTCAACAATATGGAGGGAGAACAAGATGGGGTGGGGCAGGAAAGAGAAGGCTTCATTTTTCTACAGCTGCATTTTATTTGGCTTGTACTCTGCTTCATGGGGTTCAAATGGTGAATTAGAACCCTCTCTGCACTTAGTGCTTATGCAGTTCATTGGAATAAAATGGCAAGTGAATGAATAATCCATGTTCACAACACTATGGGTGGGGCAAGCTCTCGTCTGTTGTTTGATGGTCTGTGACTTAAATCATCTATTGCAAAAGCCTATAAAAAAGAATGGATCTCATCTAAGCATACTTGCTCTGCTCCCATCCCACTATCTTTCCCACCCGAAAGTTACTTCAATACCTAAATGTTCTAGAATCAGGCTTTGACCCCAACACCTACAGTTTATGCAGAGACTCAAAGAAAAGACTAGGGTTATTCCTTAAAACAAAACAAACAAATGAAACAAAACAAAAAGAATAAATATTTCCCAATGCTCAAAGACGTGGCCTCAATAATTATTTGTTTATGTCTTTCAAGTGGACATCCCACACCTTGACCTAAAACTCTGTCAAGTGCTCTGAACAGCGCCCAGCCAAATAAACAATCTCTTCTTCTAAATCTCCCTTTATAGGCCCTTCCAAGAGACTTATTTTCAGTCTCCAAAACAAATTTAGTGATACACGCCCAGAAGGAACAATAAGATAATACTGAGTGTATTTCCTTGCTCTCCAAAAAGGCCACACCTAAACATTACAGAGGTAAGGATCTTTCCTGATCCCTGAGTGTGGGAATGTGATGCTTGTTACCAGCAAAGCAACAAAAACAGTGCTTAGAAATCTGCACTGCTTGCACTTCTCACCACTCTTTAACAGAGCTTTGGAAGCAGGGGAAACAATTTGCTTGCTGGGAAAAGGGAGCGAGAACTCCATCATTCTTCCATTACTGGCACCTGTTCTGCCAGCTGACACTACCTCCTATAAAATTGACCATTAAAAAGCAATATATAACAGCATTTCAGGTTACCGGTAAGTCCTCAAATCGACATACTCCTCACTGCTGGCTCACCCTGCTTTCTTTCCCATCACCTACTCACCCAAAGCCAGAGAGAGGTGGCAACCACTAAATATTTCTCCGGCACAGACACAGCCAGTATCTTAGCATAAACAGTGATCTGACCAAGAGAGACACCACCCTCCTTCCCCTCTCCCTGTTTACCATACAGAGAACGCCAGGACCACTCAGGGGTGTAAGGCTGTGAAATCAATTCACTTGAACCAGATTTAACAGATCTACCCTACAATCACAAAAATAAAAAATGCCATTCAGAAAAACATCACATGGAGAACAAACCGAAATCAGGGCTGGGGGGACATAGGCACATCAGCGCTGCCTATCAACTCCAGGATGGCATGGAAAGACGCTCTGCCCAGCCCAGATCCTGGGAGTGTTTTACAAAGGGCTTCCAGTAACCCCCATCACCACCAACACTTCCTCCGGCTTCCAGAAGCCTCTGAATAAAAACCTTCTTTAAGTACTTACTGGGAGCAGCAGCTTCTCTGTGCAATGTAACTGTGAGTCACACGGCAGGAGGGGCCCCGGAGCAGGGCAAAGCAGAGAGCCCCCAGCTTCCCTGCAGGCTGGTGTCTATGAGACAGCAGCCCCGGAGCCGACTTTCCCGTTACAGCCTCAGACGCTAATCCATGTGCTTTCGGCGGGCCAGTCCCAGCGGCCCACAGAGCACCACATGATCCGCTCTGACATCAGATCAGCCAGACGTGACAGCCCGTCCTCCAGCCTCTTCTACACTCGTGGGCTGCATCATTTGGGTGCCTTTGCCTTACATTTAAGCAGGTGGTACAGAGTAAGGAATTGTTGTTTTCTCACACACACACACAAATTTTTTTGCCTGATTCCTTCTGTTTCTAACAGAAGGAAGAAATAAGCAAGAAAAGCATTGGGATGTGTTTGCAGCCAGAACTCATCAGATATATGGGAAGTAACTGGAGTTCTACACCTAGTTCAGGGAAGGTGAAAAATGAGCTACTGTCAAGATGCCAGGAAACATGGGAGTAATTTCAACTGCAAATCACTACTACCCGCCCCTCCACACCTTTCAGTAGATATGTATGTGTATATGTCAGAAAATATTGGTGGGTTTTGTGTGAATTTTATTTAAACTAGTCACTATTGCTTTTAGTTCATGCAATTTCTTAGGGAGGTAACAACTAGATTCAGTGCCATGTGCAATAATTCCTCACACACAGTCCAACAGAAATAGACTTGTAGACCTAGATAAGTAGACAGAAACTCAGAATCATCGATTCATCCTTGCATTCCATTCATTCAATACCATTTATTGATCACCTACTAGGTACCTAGCACAAAGCAGGTTTTTAGATTTTTAGGGGCAGGGTATTTGAACTGTGTGTATAGTTTCAAATAAAATTTCTTTTTATTTGGCACAGGGCTTATTATTCTATTTCTGTGATAAGTCAAAGAAGTAATAGCTTTGTCAAGGCTCCTTATAACATGTTCTGAGTCTAATACTGAATCTGAAGGCTAGTAATAAAACTGTTTCATCTCAGTTTCATTATGGTAAATAATAATAAATGTAATATTTAAGGTAAGAATACCAAAATTATTAAGCTTTTATAAAACAAAATCATGGCCAAGTTAGACAGCAGTGACCAGAAGTATACTTCCCTGGCCAAGAGGAGAATTCACTTTGTCTAGTTTAATTGTATTACTTCCTGTGAATTTGGTTTATCAACTGTATTTCAGATATTTATATAGAAACAGGATGTCTGTAATCAGCTTATAAATCCACTGACTGTCATGCACCTTGGTATTTGCAGTGACATAATGTAAATAGGTGTTAAACATCATAGGTGTTCAACAAGTACTGAGAATAAATTAATTGACGCAAACAGTTTTATTGTTTACGTGGCTTATTCCCAATAGAAATCAAATGGAAATTAGTTGCCTCATGGAATCACATATTGAATTCCATAGTCACAAGCAACCTGGTCACCTTCTCAGAAGTCAATATCAAAAACTTGATACCAGGGGCACCTGGGTGGCTCAGTCAGTTAAGCATCCGACTTCGGCTCAGGTCATGATCTCACAGTTCGTAGGTTCGAGCCCTGCATCAGGCTCTGTGCTGACAGCCAGCTCAGAGCCTGGAGCCTGTTTCAGATTCTGTATCTCCCTCTCTCTCTGACCCTCCCCTGCTCACGCTGTCTCTCTGTCTCAGACATAATTAAAACATTAAAAAAATTAAAAACAAAAACAGAAACAAAAACTTGATACCAAACTAGCAGATGAGGGGCACCTGGGTGGCTCAGGGGGCTAAGCTTTCAACTTCAGCTCGGGTCACAATCCTGTGGTTTGTGCATTCGAGCCCTGCATCGGGCTCTGTGCTGACAGCTCAGAGCCTGGAGCCTGCTTCAGATTCTGTGTCTTCCTCTCTCTCTGCCCCTCCCCCACACATGCTCTGTCTCTCTCTGCCCCCAAAATAAATAAATATTAAAAAAAAAATTTTAAATAAAAACAAAACAGGCAGATGATTTAAATATTATATATACATAATGACAAATAGGTTATTAGATTAATAATCATATAGCTTAATAGATTATTAAATTATTCTCATAACAAAGAGGATATGTAGATACTATTTAAATATTGATATTGTAGCTTTAATAAGTATATACAAAAATAGTGCCACCCACTTTAAATGTAAGGAACAATTTTCATTTCATTGCATTGCATGATTTTGTCATTATTCTGTGGGAAAGAGCATATTAATAAACTAAGATACAAACAATTGAAAATTATATTTTTTTCTTGAGAAATATCTTTTTGGTTAGAGTTTCTTGGGATTTTTCTTACCTTTAACTTTATAAATAGAATTAATTTTGAACATTTTAAAATAACACTCTAGGTATATGTCTATACCTAGTGACCTTTTGCCACTATCTCTAATTATGTGGGCAAAGTAAAGTGTGAAATTTAGCCTCACGGACAAAATTCTCCTTCCCAAATCTACACAGCTAATAAAAGTTTAGCATTCAATTGACTATCACGAATACTGCTAAAACCCTAGTTCAAACTACCATCATCATATGTCTCCTGGACTCCGGCAACTGCTTTCACCCCTTCCTCCAAACAGCAAGCAAAATATTCTTAAACTAAATCACTCTTTTACTCAAACCCCTCCACTGGCTTCTACCTCATTTAATTCCTTGCCATGGCCTCTAAAATGCTTCAATAATATGTAGACATTTCTCAAGTGATTTTCCTCTCAAATAGGTAACACTGAGCCTTACTTTCCTTGGCTGAGTGACTGTTAAGTAGTTAACACATTTTCCGTAATTGATGTATTTCATTAAAATAGATTATCAGAAATGGAATTATTGAATCAAAGGATGTGGTCTTCTTCCTAAGTGACAGTGTTGAGTTAGATAAACAGTTCCTGTCTGAAGACTCCAGCTCCCAGCCTCCCTTCCAGCTAAGTGGGGCCCTGTTAGCAGAATTCCACCTCTCCTGCTTAAGAGAAAATTGCTTGTGCCGGACTTCTTTCTCTACTCTTCATACACATTTGCGTGTCATCCTTGCGCAGGGCCATACTAATCTTCTCTGTATTGTTCCAATTTTAGTATATTTACTCCCTCCTCTTCATAGAACCTGGAACCCAGACTTACCTGAGACTTAGTTTCAACCACACAGCTTTCACACTTAGGAAACAGCAAAGCAAGGAAATGGAAAGAACTGGGTCCCTAAGTGACCACAGAGAGTGGAGCTGCCTTTCCAACCTGGACTACTCACCCTCAACCTTTGGTCGGAGAGAATTTTTTTCTTGAATTTCAAGACACTTCATTTGGTACCTCTTTGTCACTATCATAGGCTCTATCCTAACTAATAAGAATGGTTGCAACTTTTTAATATCTTAGCATAATTCATATTGTCCAATTATTTAGCAGAAGGCTAAATACCAAGCGGAATTTCCACCAATGTGTACAAGATCACATTTTTACTGCATTCTTGTCAATGTTGAAGCTTGTTTTTTAAGGAAAATCTACTAATTTGATATAAAAGGAAAAATAATATATAGTCTATTTTTTGTAAAAAGAAGTTGAACATGATTCAATATTTACTATCCATAGGTATTCCATATTTTGAGAATGGCTTATTCATGATTTTGTTTGTTTCTTTGTTTGTTTTGCTTTTGTTTTTAAGAAATCAGTAAACCTAACGTGGGGACTGAACTCATAAGCCTGCGATCAAGAGTCACATGCTCTACCAACTGAGCCAGCAAGGCACCACTATTCATGTTGTTTTTACTTTTATTAGAATTTTACTCCTTTTCTTGTCCATTCTGTTGTCCTTCATAGTTTGTCTTTCAATTCTGCTTTCAGGAAACATGTTGAAATATTTTATTATCATCACATTTGTAATTTTTCTATTGAAAGTTGTCCCTTTAAAAACTTTCTTTATGCCCACATTTTGAACCATAAATACCATTTCCCACTAAAAAGAACCAAGACTCTTTGGAGAAAAGGCTGATTTCAGATCTGAGGCAGAAAATGTATAACATGAGCTTAAGACATCATTTTATGCCAGAAAGAAACTATTGAAGAGCATAAACATCATGTCAAAAAATGTAGGAATCAATTTGGGGAAGCTCCTATAGGCCAACATCATCTAGCTACGATGGCAATGCAGAAAAACACTTGAAACTTTACTGAAAGCAATACTTATTCTCTCAAATTTTCATTGTGGGCAGAGTTCAGTGAGTCAACTTGTGTCCACTCCAGTCACATCAACCGATCATTTCAAAAGCTAAAGGCTGAAATCTGAAGTCTCATCCATCTAATCACATGTTTGTTTCCTGGAGCAACTAAGGGACCAGAAAAATCAGGACCCCTTAGTCTTCTATATCTCTGTTGTCTTTCCATATGCTTTCTCTTCTTCAGTGTAGTGGCTTCAGGGTGGTTGACCTTCACTAAAAGCACATATCCTTAGAGAAGGCTGGGCAAAAGCAATGGAGAAATGTCAACATCACATTATAAGAAGAACATGTTGGGGGCCACCTGAGTGGCTCAGTCGGTTGAGCATCCAACTCTTGGTTTTGGCTCAGGTCATGATTTCATGGTTTGTGAGTTCAAGCACTGCATTGGGCTCTGCACTGACAGCACAAAATCTATTTGGGATTCTCTCTCTTTCTCCCTCTCTGCCACACCCCTGCATGTGCTCTGTCTCTCTCAAATAAGAAATAAAATAGGGGCGCCTGGGTGACTCAGTCAGTTAAGCATCCAACTTTGGCTCAGGTCATGATCTCGCGGTTCATGGGTTCAAGCCCCACATTAGGCTCTGGGCTGACAGCCAGCTCAGAGCCTGGAGCCTGTTTCAGATTCTGTATCTTCTTCTCTCTCTGACCCTCCCCTGCTCACACTGTCTCTCTCTCTCTCTCTCTCTCTCTCTCAGAAATAAATTTAAATTTTTTTTAATTTTAATAAATAAAGAAACATAAAAAAGAAGAGGAACATGTGGGACCAAATATATTGCTATAGCATTCTTAGGTAAATACAATCTGTGACACCACCATAAAGAATCTAAAGAATAATAAAGAATAATAATTAATCCACTTGCATATATAAAAATCCTAATGATACCTTAACACAAAAAGAAAAAAAAAAGACATTTGCCACTAATTGAAATGAATTTATACCAGCTCTCTTACTCAAAAATTTGTAGAGAGAGATTTTAAGTATTATTTCTTTACCACATGGAACTCTTTCAGAGCAACAGTTGCCTTCAGTTGATGAAAAGAAGCTCTCCTTGACAGAAGAATCTTACTTAATGAATGCAAAAGGATTGACAGGATTGGAAAAATCACCATTTTGCAAACTGTAATGGAATAACTGGTTCAGGGAGGAGTCAGCAATGGGCGCTAAAAGCATTGAGTATGGGGCACATGGCTGACTCAGTCAGTAGAACATGTGACTGTCTTGAGGTCATAAGTTGAGGCCCCAGACTGGGTTTAGACATTACTTAAAAAAAAAAAAAAAAAAAAAAAAAAAAACTGAGTATAAGGTTCACAAAGACTGGATAATAATCTGCTGCCAGGTTGTCTACACACAGAATCTTTTACTTGTCCTAGGAGGAAATCTCATAACTCCCCAGTAGAGTGATGTGGCGTTTTTCACCTCAACCATGAATCTAATGATGGAGGATAACATAGTATGAGACTCCTGATATGACACAATATAACATTCACAGCATCATTCATGAAAATAGTCTTGACAATAATGTTTTCCCTGACACCTGACTTTAGTCAAAACTTTAGATAGAAATGTCCATGGGGCACCTGGGTGACTCAGTCAGTTAAGCATCTGACTCCCGCTTAGGTTGTGATCTCATGGTCTATGAGTTCGAGCCCCATGTCTGGCTCTGTGCTGACAGTGCAGAGTCTGCTTGGGATTCTCTCTCTCTCCCTCTCTCTCTGCCTCTCCCCTACTCACTCTCTTGCTCTCTCTCAAAATAAATAAATTAATTTAAAAAATAAACGTCCATTTATAGGAAATTTAGTGGAAAGTAAACTAAAATTTCAGTGAAAGTTAACAATCACATAAATCCAGAAGGTAGAATTCTACCAGGAAACTGACCCAGTCTCTTCAACAAGAAATTATAATGAGGTTCTGGTTCGAGATGGCAAGATAGGAAGATATTGAACTCGCCCCCTCTTGCAGACTCCCCAAATCTACAACTATATATGGAATCATTTTTTCTGGAAAAGAGAAAAAACAGGCACTAAAAACTGATAAACAATGCCTTCACATCAGGCAAATGAGAGGGAAAGAACAACAAGAAGAAAGTCTCAGACACATTAATGCTATAAACCCTCCCCCCTGGTTAGACAACCCACAGTCAGGAGGGAACTCAAACCAGGAGGTTCTCTCTAAAGAGTGAAGGGTTTTTCCTTACATTAGACACCCTAACTTATAAGATCAGCACCTGAGAGATGAGCTCCCAAAACACTTGACTTTGAAGGCCAATGGGACTTATGCCCACAAGATCCTGGGGCTGTGCCTAACTGAGGAATAACTCTTAAAAGGCCTGTGTGCAGACTCATCCACTCCAGGGCCAAGAAACAGCCCTTTGAGAAATGCCCAGACTTTATGTGAAAAAAACTCATTTCCTAATTTTAAAGTATTGGTCTGAGGGACAAGGGCCAGCTAAGATGTTCTCTGGGGGTAGCAGGCTGTTGGGCGCAATCTTCCTGCTCTCACTCTACACTTCTAAAACCAGCAGGCACTATCATTTTTCCCCCTCCCTTTCCCATGGGGAGAAGTTTATGCTTTAGCCAGCAGGCACCATCTTGGACACTTGTGCTTTGCCTTGCTAATGCCAGGAAGCGCCTTTTTCTCCCCCCTCTTTCTTTTTTTTTCTTTTTATTTCTCCTTTTCCTTTTCCTTTTTTTCTTTTTCTTTTCCTTTCTTTGTCTTTTTCCTTTTGTTGGTGGGTGCCATCTTTGCAATTCCTCCTCCACTTCAATCCATCCAGCGAGTGTCACCTGCACGCATTCCGTCTATTGTACTCCGGAGGACGAGTATCTCCCAGAAGGTAGCTTCTACACACTAATGGTGCTCCAGTTTCTACATCTGGTGACCCAGTTTTTGCAGCTGACACCCAGGGAATTCCCCCTTGAGGACATGGCTCCAGAAGCCAGAAGGGTTTGCATTCTTGGTCCCATGGGACCCAATCACAATCAGAGAGACATTTCTTTTATATATATATATTTTTAATATTTTTAATGTTTACTTATTTTTGAGAGACAGAGAGAATGCATGTGCATGAGCAAGGGAGGGGCAGAGAAAGAAGAAGATACAGAATCCGAAGCAGGTTCAGGCTCCCAGCTGTAAGCACAGAGCCCAACACAGGGCCTGAACTCACGAACCATGAGATCATGACCTGAGCTAAAGTCAAATGCTTACCCTACTGAGCCACCTGGGCTCCCCAAAACATTTCTTGACAGACTATCACCACTAAGGCACTGCACAGAGAGCAGACTGAAAGACACCCCTGACCTTTCTGTGAGAAAGGCCTATTTTTTGTTGAGGAGCTTTGACCTAAGCGTCAGGCTTCTTGTTCCACACATTCATAGCAGCCCACAGTACAGAGGCTGATGAGGACAGTCTTTGCCCTCTCCCTCTGCCTCACTCCACCTCACTAGTATCTTCTAGAATAGATCATACACCTTTATCTGACATCATGATTATTGATTTTGCTTTTAGGGGACTCATCTACATCACCTGGCTGCAGTGACCAGCAGGAGTTATATTCGTAGGTCCCATAGAACTGTAACCAATGGAGAAAGGACTCTTAAACAGCTACCACCCCCAGGGCTCAGAAAGAGGCAACAGACCCAGGTGCTCAATATTTCTGTGAAAGAGGCCTATTAGCTTCTCCTCAGAGCTGCGGCTTGAGAGACAGGCTTCTAATTAAACACACATCTAAAGGCTGACCATAAACCTCTCCTGGGACCTCAGAGAGCAGGCTCTCTCCTCACACTCTCCTTCTGCCATGCTCCAGAGAACCAGCACCTCTTGGAGGGAAGCTATGATACGTGTCTGCTGCCCCCGTTTTTACAACTGGTGCCTGCTTTTGTCGGCTGCTCCAAAGGGGTTACCTCTTGATTGCCTGGCTCTAGTGGCCGGCGGGGGAGGATTACATTCCTGAGTCCCATGAGACTGACAATTAGGAAAACAGTTCTTGGCAGGCTACAACCTCCAGGGCACTTCACAGACAGCATACTAAAACACACACCCCCCAGCCTTTCTGTGAAAGAGGCCTACATGCTAGTCCTGGAGCGGAGGCCTTAGGGGCAGTCTTCAGACTGGGCACCATCTAGAGGCTACAGAAGTGCTCAGGGAACAACAGCAATGTAAGCCAGGGGACACCATCTATGCGCCATTCATCTGCCTCACTACAGCTCAGTGGTATCGCCTAAAAAGGAGCTTGTCTACTTGTCTGGAGCCCTAATTTTTTGCAACTGCTGAAAGAAAACAACCCCATTTACAATTGCATCAAAAAAATACCTGGGAAGCACAGCTAAGGAAACAACCCAGAAAACTAATAGGCAACCAACGGAATGGGAAAAGATAGTTGCAAATGACATATCAGATAAAGGGTTAATATCCAGAATCTATAAGGAACTCACCATGCTACTCTTTGTTTCTAAGAGCTCTCAAATAGCCACCTTATACATTTCGTCCTGGTTTTCGTAGCTGTATTCAGTGGGGGACACAGGGTGATAGGTGCGGACTCCATCTTCCCAGGAATTGAACTTAATCTAATTATCCTTTAAAGAGATTTAAATATCTTATAAGGGAAGAAAGTCTTTTTGTATTTGTGTAGTTACCATTTCCAATGTTCTAAACTTTTTTGTTTGAAAGAACTTCTTTTAACACTTCTTGTGATGCAGGTGGTAGATCATTTCAACTTTTGTGTATTGAAAAGTATTTCACCTGAATTTTTAAAAGATATTTTCTTTGAATATAGAGTTCTAGGTTGAGGATATTGTCTTGCAGTGCTTTAAAGATGTTACACCATTATCTTCTCACTTACATTGTTTCTGATGAGAAATCTGATTCTTAGTTCCTTCTGCTTAGCACAGCATTTTTCTCTAACTGCTTTGCCATTATTATTAATTTCAACCAATTTGATAGTGAAGAGCTTTGTTGTACTTTCTTTTTGTTCTTTTCCTTGGGGTTTATTGAGCTCTTAGGTGTATGAATATATAGTTTTCATCAAATTGGAAAGTTTTTTGTTATTATTTCTTCAAATATTTTTTCTCAGCCTCCTCTCCCCTCTCTCCTTTGGGAACTGCAATTTCATGTTTATTAAGCAGTTCAAAGCTGTCTTATAGCTCAGTAATGCTCTTTTTCATTTTTTAGATTCTTTTTTCAGTGTGTTTTGTTCTGGATACTTTCTAATACTCTATCTTCAAATTCACTTATTTTTTTTTTTCTGCAATGCCTAATCTGTTAATTCCATCCAGTATATTTTC